>NW_027331824.1:0-313332 GCF_033568475.1 Henckelia pumila
GGCGCCAAAAACTTGTTGTGAAATTTCCTCGCAAGTGGATACACGATTGTCAAGTTTTAATATAGTGAATAATTAAGATAAGCGATCCCACAGGGTTAAAATGAAAATTTTTAGTACTTCGTAATTAAAATACATTCTAAACTTTATCTAGAAAATCAAACTTTGAGGGAATTTTGCAAATAAAATAAATAATCAGATGATTTAAAGCACGCACACAACTTTCAGACTTATAAATCAATTCAGAGATAAAATGGTCTTGAGGTTTAGACTTAACTTGGTTTCTACAACAATAAAAGATAATTAATTTAACTCTCTTCCTGACATTCCAATCGATTAATAGCCCTGAACACTTAAGTATTATTATTTCCCTCTCCCGAGAAACAAATAATGCTTTATCAACTACAATTAAATTCCAATATCCCTATTAAGAATTTATCGTAGTGATCTATCTCAAACGCCAATGTTCTTTTTTTTAAAAAGCTCTGTTAAAATCATACACTCTCCGAGTTACTGATGCTGTATACATAAGTAGCAGTGTATTTTCTAATGTCCTATTTAAAAATCCCCTCTCCCGAGCAATGATTTCAAATAATATATAACATAATCAATTATTGATCAGTTAATTGAAACGAGATAATTCAATTCTAGAAAAAACAATTAATCTAGAAGAAACTCTCAATTCAATTTAAAAAAAAATATTTCCCCAAAAAAAAATTCATGAAAGCGTCTACACCAGGTTCCATACGACCTCTAGGACTCATAAAAAATTAGTTCATAATTAAATTCTGAAAACAATAAATAATAAATCCAAACATGTTCAGAATTAAATCAAAAGATAATATACAATATCCTTCGTCGACGCCGTGTTTGGTCTTTCAAACTCCGTCTTCGTTTTTCTGGAAGAGTGGGTGCCCGGGGAGCCAACTTGTGGCTAAGGGCCTTGATGATCTCTTTGTATAAACAAATTTTTGTTTAATATAATTTACACTTTTATTAATGGCAATGACTGTATCTTTCTTCATTTTTGTTATATTGTGATATACTATTGTTGTTTTGATAAAGACCTTGAATATACTATAGTGTATGTTAGATGTGGTAGAACATGGGGATGTCTATCATGAAACACATCTTATTAGTCACTGTATATTCTATACTGTTTCCTAGTCGATTGAGCGGTCCGATAATAAGGATAAGGTTCGCTCGAGTTTGAGACTAGCATTTGCGAATGCGGAGTACAACGTTTCATTGGTAAGGAACATAGAGATTGTATGAAAACATGCAAATGGATATTCTTTATATGATTGAATGATCGAACTTACCCTATTCGGACTTTCCAAGTGGTTGATCACTTATCGAGTCGGATATAGTCCGCGGTTTTGGTTGTACTACATTAGTCCTTACTACTTGAAACATCATTGAGACTCTATTTGCTAGTACTGTGCTTTGACTGTTTTACCGACCTCTATTGGGGTTTCAGGTGTCGGGATTGGGTACAGTTACAACACATATAGGAGTCGATGCTTTGTTGTCCTAGGGTCACCACATACGAGCGAGGGTGTGGATATCCTATACGATCTGTGGAGATATTAGTGTGACGAATCTCTGGCCAGATTGTACTTGATGTGATTTAAGAAATGGGTTTCTTAGTAGCACATGCGATGTTCACTAATGTTAGATCTTCTATGTGCATTGCATTAGTTATCGTATCTCGAGCGCACTCTCGATATATACCAATGGTTGTTGATTCACGATCGGGATATATGGATGAAGGGGACGTACTGGTACGCTAACCAAAATCTATTGGTTCTTGTAGGCATAATTAGTGTTACCTAGGGCATCATGGGGCGATGTTGCTAGGCGCTCATTACATGATTTGATGGGCTGAGTCGAAAATTGTTGTTACGTGTCATAAGGAGTTGTGAGCCCACGGCTAGCTGTATCCCTGAACCATTGAGGGTCACACAGTGTAAGGGATTTTTGTTCCCCCCCGTTGAGATAGATCTAAATTTAAAGAGTTAAATTTAATGAACGAAGAAGAGTTGGACTTCTTATTTAACGAGTAGAGGAGTAAGATTTCCTAAAATGACATAGGGATGGCCATTTTTGGAAATCACTGAATTCGGATTCAGGAAATTTTATCTTGACTTTAAAAAGGTGCAGAAATGGTTCTCTGTTGCACATTGGTGAAATCGGTTTATCAATCGGAGTCACGCTGAATTTTATATTAATTTAAGAACATGTGGGCTTTGCTTGTCGGGCTTGACGATTATGACTAATGGGCCCTATGCTGTTAGTGGCCTACATTATAATTAAGTTATTGCCGTACAGAATTTTACACTATAAACAGGTCACAATTTTCGAAAACCTAAGTATTTTTTAACAAGAGTGGCCGCCCCCATCCCTGTCTACTCGAGAAAAATTCCGCCTGTGGATTTTTGAATTTCAGTCTTGTTTAACGGATCAAATTCGTTAATCTCTTCGTAGAAAAACTTCTGATAGATTTTATAGTGCAATCTATCAGAGGGAATTCAATATCCATTCATGGACCTGATTGAAGAACAGTTCGTC
The DNA here is from genome assembly GCF_033568475.1 of Henckelia pumila. NCBI lineage: Eukaryota > Viridiplantae > Streptophyta > Magnoliopsida > Lamiales > Gesneriaceae > Henckelia > Henckelia pumila. The sequence goes on from NW_027331824.1 coordinate 2,569, forward strand.
CATCAGTTCCAGGGATATACAACAAGAGCAGAGAAAACTGTTGGTGTCCAAAATCTCGATTGGATTTTAAAGGTATAAAAATCTGATTAATTGATATTTAATTTTTACACACAACAATATAATCGTAAGGTTGATACCTTTTATGGAAACGTTCCATACAAAAATTTTAAACTTCCGCTTGTGCACCGGGTATCAATCCTAATTGATCTGATCGCCTCAAATTCTCCAGTCGTGGTAACAGAGCCAGGTTGCTCAGATTCAAGCGATTAAATTAATGAATTGTACAACATTTTTTTAGGCCTCGGTTTTTGAATACAAAATAAAAATTTTAAAAGTAAAATATTTTTTTCGGGCAAAAACCTGGGGCAGCGATTGGATCGCTGCCCGGCACCGAGCCCTACGGGGTGCGGGCAGACGGGGAATGATCCCGGGCGGCCACAGGAAAAGAAAAATTAATTTTTAATTTTAAAATTAAAATTTTAATATGTTAAAATTTTATTTTTGGTCCGAAGAAAATAGTTTTTGATTGGTCCTCGAGGCGTCGGATCGAATTGTTCGAGTCCGAAAATTTTAAAATTGATTTTTGGATAAATTTGAATTTTTGGAAAATTTTAATATTTCTATCCTCTAAAATGAATATTTGAAATTAATTATTTTTAGTACCATTTGCCTGATAAGATATGACTCTTATGGATATTTTGAGTAAAATATGATTTGATACATAAAAATGGTTTTGATAGATAAAATATGATTTTTATTTGATAAAAAGATAAAATATGATTTTGTATGTAAAATAAGATTTTTTGTATGAAATATGACTTTATTCATTTAAATTTAAATTGCCATTGCATGTTTTCCAATAAATTAATTTTGTATTAATTGTTATTGGATAAGGATGATCGATTGCCACAAATGAACAATTTTGTAGGTGTTATGTTAGGAATTTAATTTTGTATTTATTGTTGTTGGTTTTATTAAAATGGGCCTGGTTTATGGCCCCAATATGAATGTCATATGAAATAAAAGGTGGCGCTTGGTTTCTGGCCGGTTCCCTCCCCATTAAACAATGTATCCCCTACTTGCGATTGTTATTTATTGTAAATACATTAGAACTTAGAGGGGAGATCAAGATTTCAAGATGGAGGTGGGCCCAGCAGACAATAAAGACGTAGAAATGTAAAATTGGAAGCCAAATGTACTAGGATTGCATTGAATACTGCATATTACCTAGGATTGGACTAAAGACTCGTGTTTGGCAACCACGGGTCGATTAGAAAAGGAATCGATCATCCTATATAAATGTGATATTATCGTTGTATGCATGTTTTAGACATAATTGTGTGAAGCCGGCAAGCATACAAAATTTTATTAAAATTGATGAGACAAATTTTTATAATTAAAAATCCCGCATTTTAATTATGATTTAAAATTGATATCAAGATAAATAAAGGAAATTTAAATTTGTTTAAATGTTCCTACCTTCATATCAACGAGCTAATTTATGATGTTGCTACCAGCGGATTTCCGGGTCGGCTCATATTATTGGGGGGGGGGCCCGTTCGTCGGAAAGCTTGTAACATTGGATCGACACATGATGTACAAGTTGGGTGGAACTCCCATGGATCGGCTCATATTATTGGGGGATCCACATGGCGCCTGTCCATCACAACTTAATATTGATGGTCATCTTGACATGTCACTGGTAAACGGCGTACAAATTATTGGGCCCTTATTGGACATGAGGTAAAAAACATGGAGGTTGTTTTGGAAGCAATTGGGCTCTACCTTTTGAAAATTATCGGTTGGCTGATATTATTCGGGACCATAGATTGTCAATTGGACTCCTTGTTCTCACCTAAAGGAAAACAGTTTTTCCGTTTTCACCTAGAGGGTAGTGATCTCGTTAAAATAGTGGGAGATGAGATTCATAAAATATATATCGCCTATTTTATGTCTTAGTAAATTTTTTTTTACTTAAACAATCAGGATATTTGTCTGTTTCTTATACAGTATTTCATAAAGATGAATTCAGCGTAATCCAATATTCTCGATCCTCGAACAAAATAAGTTCGACTAGGCGCAAACTATACGGAATGGTTCCGTAAGTTGAAGTTTGTTCTTGATCTTAGGAGATGAAGCTCTAAGTGTTAAGAAAAATCTCCTCCAAAGGAAGCACCAGCTGACGTAAGTCGGGAGGCGTTAGCCAAGCTTGATACATGGTGGGACCATGATATCAAGACCAAATGGCTATATGCAAGCCTCGATGTCTGATGAACTCCAGAGGCGATTTGAGGGACACCGTGAATGCTGCTGGGACATTCACGTTCAACTCAAGGAACTTTTTGGGGGTCAATCGAGGGCTGAAAGGTTCGCTACTGTAAAGGCGCTAATGACGTGTGGCATGCGTGGAAGGGACTTCGGTCCGTGATCATGGGGTATGAGTGATTTGGCTCATACAGATTTTGGGTAACCTCTTGATTTGTTTGTTGGAGCAAGAACTCAACGTGGACTTAACTACTTCTGTCTCTTCCTTTCTTCGTTTGACGGATTTGTGGTAATTTTCAATATGTACAAGATAGAGGCCTCCTTCCCTTGAAGGAGACTGGTTCCAATACTGCTTGTGACATATGAATCCACATTAAAGAAGGATAAACGGACTTTCTTGGATGGGTCTCCTCTTCTTCTGCTAAGTAAAGGGGCCAAGTACAAAGGGCAAGAAATGTTTCTGCCCCACCCAAGAAAATCGTAACCCGAGAAGAAGTACAAGACAAAGGCTTCAAACATGTAAAAAATCCAATGGATGTTTGCCATTACTGCAAGATGCCCGGTCTCATTGGATGCGTAACTGCAAGGAATATCTAGAGCAGTTGCGAACTGCAAAGGGTATGTTCTATATTGAAATAATCGTTTCACCTTAATACTAATTCTTGGGTATTGGATACCGGATGTGGATTCCACATTTGCAATGATTTGCAGGTGATGACAAGAAGTCGCAGGCTTAGGATGGGAGAGACCCAGCTGTGGCTCGGGAAATTGTTCCAGAGTTGAAGCAAAAGCCGTGGGAGATGTTTATTTATTTTTGCAGAAAACGGATTTAAGATACTTTTTTAAGAGATGTTTTATTTGTTTTGGATTTGATTAAAAACATTATTTCTATTTCTATGCTTGATAGAGATGGTTTATTCTTGCAATTTTGTGAATGGGATTTGCATATATTTACAAGGAATGACTGTTTGATTGGATATGGACAACTTGAAAACCGTTCTATACAACTTAAAACTAAAAGACGTTCCAATAAAATTTATGTTGATAAACCGGCAACAACAAACAAAAGGGAAAATCGATAGCCAAAACCCGAAAAAACCTTTTGGCACGCTAGGCTAGGTCATATTTCCTCGAGGTGGATGAACTACTTAGCCTTAGTGGGAGAGGGGCATGTTTGATAGGTCTGATATTAGCATCTCTACCTACTTGTGAATCCTGCCTAAAAGGAAAAAATGAATAAAATCTCCTATTTAAAGGAAAACCTGAGCGTAGTCAAAATCTGTTGGATTTGATCCATACAGATGTTTGTGTGACCATTTAGAAGTTGGGACTCAATATGGCCACACTTACTTCATTACCTTTACTGAAGATTATTCAAAGGTATGGGTATTTTTACTATTTAATGGAAATATAAGTCTGAAGCATTTGAAACGTTCTAAGAATTCAAGGCTGAAAGTAGAAAACAAGCTAGGTAAAAGTATTAAAGCACTTCGATCGGATCGAAGTGGGAGAATACTGGAGTACCGCGTTTATCGGGACTATCTAAAAGAGAATGGGATTCTTCTATCAGTGGACTCCTCTTATGACACCACAACTTAATGGTGTATAGGGAGCGTCATTAACGGAACTTTGTTGGGACCATGGTGCGGTCCTTGATGAGCTTCACTGAGCTTCCACCTTCGTTTTGGGGCTATGCGCTTGAAAGGCGGTTGGGTATTGTTGTTGAAACCAACATCCACACTAAAGCTGTAGTGGGCTAACCACCATACGAGTTATGGAATGGCAAAGCTCACTAAGTATTCGTACTTGAGGATTTGGGGATGTACTGCTTTCGTGAAGCGGACAGTGGAAGATAAAATAAGTTGGATAGTTGATCCAGCTCTATGCTGTATTTTGTAGGGTAGTACGAAGAATTCTATCGGACTATTATTTCTATTTTCCTGCTGAAAAAAAGGTGTTTGTTTCAAGGAATGCCACCTTCTTGGAGAAGGAGTTCTTATTGGCTAAGAAAGGCACGTTGATGGGAACGCGAAGAAATTCGTGAAAGAACCGAAAATACAAAATAACAATCTAACACCTCAGGACACCCATTGCTTGACACGACTATACCTAGAAGATCCGAGAGGACTCTCTCGACCTATGATGGGGATTCAAAAATTTTATGGCTTGAAAGCTATGCAGTCGGAAATAGATTCGATGCATACAAACCAAGTTTGGTTCTTAGTAGATCCTCCAGATGGAATTGTTCCAATAGGGTGTAAAATGGGGTCTACAAAAGAAAGCTTGGGCCTGATGGTAAGTAAGGTATTGACCTACAAGGCGCGATTGGTGGCAAAAGGGTTATACTCAAAAGACCACGGAGTTGACTATGATAAAAACCCATTTCACCAGTTGCAATGTTCAAGTCTATATAGAATCCTTATTGCTCATAGCTGCATGTAATGACTATGAGCTATGGAAAATGGATGTGAAGACTGCTTTTCTTAATGGAGACATTAAGGAATGGAAAATCTATATGAAGCTGCTTGTGGGGTACACATCCATTGGAAGCGAGCATAAGGTATGAAAGCTTTCAGAGATCTATTTATGGTCTAAAACAAGCATCAAGAAGTGGAAACCAGAAATTTGTTAAAACAATAAAAGATTTTGGTATTAATCAAGAACCCGGAGGAACCATGCGTGTACAAGAAAGTAGTTAAGGCTGCTGTGATCATTCTTAGTACTTTAATGTTGATGACATCCTACTCACTTGGGAAAATGTGTAGGGATGATGGCAGTAGTCAACGAAGAATTGGTTATCAGGTAGATTCTCGATGAAGGATTTGGGTGAGGCATCCTATATTCTTGGGGATACAGATCTATAGAGATAGATCTAAGAGAATGATAGGACTCACTCAATCAAACCTACATCGACACCATTATTGAAAATGGTTTTCAATGGATGGGTCCAAGAGAGGACATCTACCCATGTGTCATGGAGTTTCTCATATCCAAGTCTTATGTGTCCCAAGACTGATGAAGAGATAGAGAAAATGACACATGTACCATAAGCATCAGCCATAGGTAGTATTCATGTATTAGGATCGATATCTACCAGACCGGATGTAGCATTTGCTCTGAGTGTCACGAGCAGATAATATGCTAATCCCGGTCAAAATGCATTGGAAAGCAGAGAAGGACACTCTTAATGTTCTTACGAAGGACTAAGAATATGTTCATGGAATATGGAGGAAGAGAACCTAAAATTGAACGGCATATACTGACTCTCGCTTCCAAAGTGACGTGGTTGACTCAAAGTCAAATCTGGATTTGTGTTCATGCTCATTGGCGGTGCTGTCTCTTGGAAGAGTTCCAAGCAGGACACCACAGCGGATTCCACCACTGAGCGACAGAACTACATTGTAGCATCAGCTGCTGCTAAAGAGGTCGTTTGGATGAGGAAATTTCGTCCAAGAGTTGGGCGTCATTCCTGAAGTTGTTGGTCCAGTCCCAGTGTACTGTGACAACACGGGTGCCGTTGCTCAGGCAAAGGAACCAAGGTCTCATCAAAGATCCCAACACGTACTGAGGAAATACCACATCATCCGGGAGATTGTGGAAAGAGGAGACATCACTGTCCGAAAGAGTGGCCTCTGCAGACAATATCGCTGATCCACTTACTAAGCCCTTGCCAGGACCATTATTTGACAAACATCGCGAAGCAATGGGTCTACGTAGTATGACTAGTTGGCTATAGGGCAAGTGGGAGATTGAAAGAGTGGGTGCCCGGTGAGCCAACTTGTGGGCTAAGGGCTTTGTTGACTCTTTGTATAAACAATCTTTTGTTTAATATAATTTACACTTTTATTAATGGCAATGACTTTATCTTTCTTCATATTGTTATATTGTGATATACTATTGTTGTTTTTGATAAAGACCTTGAATATACTATAGTGTATGTAAGATGAGGTAGAACATGGGGGATGTCTATCATGAAACAAATCTTATTGTCACTGTATATTCTAAACTGTTCCTAGTCGATTGAGCCGTCCGATAATAAGGATAAGGATCGCTCGGTTTTGAGACTAGCATTTGCGATGCGGAGTACCCCACGTTTCATTGGTAAGGAACATAGAGATGTTCGAATCATGCAAATGGATATTCATATGATGAATGAGCGAACTACCCTATACGGACTTTCCAAGTGGTTATCACTTATCGAGTGGATATAGTCCGCGGTTTTGGTTGTACACCATTAGTCCTTACTACTTGAAACATCATTGAGACTCTATATGCTAGTACTGTGCTTTGACTCGTTTACCGACTCTATTGGGGTCATCAGGTGTCGGGATTGGGTACAGTTACAACACATATAGGAGTCGATGCTTTGTTGTCAAGGATTTCACCACATACTTGCGAGTGTGGATATCCTATGCGATCTGAGGAGATATTAGTGTGACAAATCTCTGGCCAGAGTACATGATGTGATTTAAGAAATGGTTTCTTAGTAGCACATGCGATGTCACTATTTGATCTTCAAGATGCATTGCATAGTTATCGAATCTCGAGCAACTCTCGATATACCAATGGTTGTTGATTCGATCGGGATATATGGATGAAGGGACCGTACTGTACGCTAACCAAAATCTATTGGTTCTTGTAGGCACTATCAGTGATACCTAGGGAATCATGGGGCGATGTTGCTAGGCGCTCATACCATGATTCGATGGGCAAGTCGGAAATTGTTGTTCCGAGTCACAAGGAGTTGTGAGCCCACGGCTAGCTGTATCCCTGAACCATTGAGGGTCACACAGTGTAATGGATTTTTGATCCCCGTTGAGATAGTTAAATTTAAAGAGTTAAATTTAATGAACGAAGAAGTTGGACTTCTTATTTAAGAGTAGAGGAGTAAGATTTCCTAAAATGACATAGGGATGGCCATTTTTGGAAATCACTGAATTCGGATTCAGAAAAATTTATCGTGACTTTAAAAGGTGTCAGAAATGGTTTCTGTGCACATTGGTGAAATCGGTTTATCAATCGGAGTCACGATGAATTTTATATTAATTTCTGAACATGCGGGATTTGCTTGTCGAGCTTGAACTTATGACTAAATGGGCCCTAAGCTGTTAGTGGCCTACATTATAAATAAGTTTATTGCAGTACAGAAATTATATACAACAGGTTCCACAATTTTCGAAAACCTAAGTATTTTCTAACAAGAGTGGCCGCCCCCCTCCCTGTCTACTCGAGAAAAAATCCAGCCTGTGATTTTGAATTACAGTTTGGTTTTAACGGATTCAAAATCGTTAATCTTCTTCGTAGAAACTTCTGATAGATTTTCTAGTGCAATCTATCAGCGGGATTAAATATCCATTCGTGGACCTGATTGAAGAACAGTTCGTCCATCAGTTCCAGGGATATACAACAAGAGCAGAGAAATCTGTTGGTGTCCAAAATCTCGATTCGAGATTAAAGGTAAAAATTTTATAATTGTTATTTAATTTTTTACACACACAATTTAATCGTTAAGGTTGATTACCTTTTATGGAATCGTTCCATACAAAAATTTTAAACTTACGCTGCACCGGGTATCAATCCTAATTGATCAGATCGCCTCATTCTCCAACATGTTCAAGTTAAGCTTCAGAAATCTTCTCAGCAAATCACGATCAATTCTCTGATGTGCGTTGTAAAAATATTGTGGCGGCTCCCCCCAAGTTGTCTGACAAAGAATCTCTTTTATATCGCTCAGCAAAAGCCCACAAAAACAAGCCCATAAAAATTATCCGAAATAATAAAACTTTCCAAACAGCTACAGAGAGAGCTCTAAGAACGGCGCGGGCGCGCCTTCAACTCGAATTTTCAAATCTTCAATTATGCGCGTTAGCTCTTCTTCCTCTCCTCATTAGCGCTAAATAAAGCGCTGACTTTTAAAGCCCAATAAGAAACCCAAACACTGTTCATTCTTTCTCTTCTTCTCTTCTTCTCTTCTGTACGTTTCTTCTATTTTCTTCTCAACTTTCTCAATTCTTTTCTCTTTAATTTATTTTTCCAAATAAATTCAATAATTATTCTTTTTCTCCACAAAATTCCATAATTCACTGTAAACACAAAAACAACAAAATACCCACATAAATCTGCTCGAAACAAATATTTAACAATTAAATCATATATAAATTAAGTGTATAAAATACACTTATCAATATGGTACCGATTATCCACAGCTCTGAATACTTTGAACTCTATGAATACAACATATTAGTCTATGATTAATGAATAGCCCAAATAGACCTAATCAGATTTTGCAGAATACACTGTAGAGATGTGACTAACAAACAACTAGCTATTCAGATCTGTGGAGAAAGATAGAGATATGATGAAATTACAGGAATGATTAAAATCTATTGTCAGAATTTACACTTTAGATTTATTTGATAGAATGTGGCATTCGATTGATTGACTGATGTTCTGAGAGTTTGGTTATATAAGATTGCATTATACCATTCTTCGATTGATGGATTATCTGAGTAGATTTTCCAGATGTTGAGAACATTCTCAGAACTTTAATACCTGATTCGGTATTACTTGATTTGATGTGTTGCCACTTGAGGATTATAATTCCTGTAACAGCTATTGAGTCGATTTTGAGATAATGCTATGATGATACGATGAGAAAGAAATCCGATTTCTTTGTGTTTAAAATGATATTACCAAAGTATATGATATCAGATCAGATTGGATTTGAGACACACAAAGATTTTGGAAGATGAATTCTGTACGAAATGAAAACAGAGAAGAAAAAACATAATTAGTAATTGAATGATAGATATAACTCTTAAAGATGAAACTGATTAGTTAAGTGGAAAAGTTATTCTTGAAAACATCATTCAATTCAGAATAGAGAAAAAACAGAGTTTAATTTACAGATTCAAAATATGAAGTTGAAATACTGATCTTGAAGCGATGACTGAAATGACAGTGTAGACTTGATCTATGTTTGCAGAAAGCATTGAATGATTTTGAGAAAACAAAAAGTCATCACTGAAAACTGAATTTCATTGATTGAGATGTTATACCGAATTGATGAATTGATTGAAAGCTTAATTCCTTTCAGCTTGATATGATGGAATCCTGATTTGTTCCACATATCCAAGTTAAGGAAATATCAGTTCGATTTTTTCCTATGTACTTTACTCAAATGAAATAGATAGCGAAGAGATTCTGAGTTAAAGGTGAATATTCAACATATCCTTGTTTAAGGAAAAAAAATTAACTCAGAAATAATTATTTTCAGTGAATTAAAGTACAAGAGATTAGAAGTAGATTCGAAGAAGAAAGAATCTGATAAGAGATGAAGAGATGAGATACGAAGTTCAGAGCTATATTATTGAAGTGAGAATAACTTCAGATAATCATTCAATCTATCAGATTGAATAGTTTCGATTGAATGTGATTTCGAGGACGAAATCATTTCTTAGAGGGGAGGAATTGTAAGACCCGAAAATATTAAATTCTTAATTATGAGATTTGAGAATGAAATTCTATATTTGGGCTAATATTGATTTGAGAAGTTATGGGACTGATAGATTTAATTTTCCGAGCCGAAAATATTTAATTTGAGAATTTACGGATTTTTGAGAATTAAATTCCGAGAATTCTGTAAATTAAAAGAATAAATATTCGATTTGAATATTTATGGAATTTAAGATTAAATTCCATGTTTTGGAATTAAATAAGATTGATTTTGACGATGAAACCCGATCAGAGACTGAGTTGAAAATATCGAAGTTTCATGGGCTGAAGTGCAAAAGGCCGGGATTATGATTTAATCCGAATTTATTTAATTTTAAATCCAAGTATATTTAATTTGGGAAATATTTTAGAGTTTTGATTTTAAATTCTAATATTCTTAAATTATTTTGGATTGAAATTGAAATTAAAATGAAGGCCGAGAAACTGAATTGCAATTAACGAAGACTTGAGGGGTTAAATTGCAAATATTCAATACATATCTAATTTTAATCAGATTTATCAGCATGAAATACCTGTGTGTTGAATATTGTTTTCAGAATTTTGAGAACAGAGCTCGAAACCCTTTCAATTGCATTTGATTTCCGATTTTCAAAAACAATCGTAACTTTTGATCTGCTCGTCAGATTTCAATTCCGAAAGATGTTCTGGAATTCTTGCGATGAGTTACGTCTACTTGATGTAAGTTTTGAAATTACTTCGGCAAGTTTTGAAGATTTAAATTCGATAGATATCAGATTTTGATGATATGATTTTGTTATTCAATGTTTATGCGATACGATATCGAAACTGAATCGAATATTGATTATTGAATGAACTTGAAATGAATTCCAGCATGTAAGTTGATGATTATAGCTGATGGTTATGATTAGTATGATGAGATTATAGTGATATATCACATGGTCATGCAGTTAAAGAAGTTAGCTTCAAATTCGATATTTTGTCGGTTACCGATTTTTAATCGCTACGCCGTCGATTCGTGTTTTTGGACCGTTTTGATAACCTATGACTGAGTTAAGACATTCTTTGAAATGTTATCGATGATATAGCATTTTTTTATTTCTCAGTTTTAGATGAGTTTCGAAGGCTAACGACTCACGACTCCGAGTTGTACCGAATAAGAAGAAGTTGAGTTTTGATATGATTTTGAATGAAAGTTAGATTGATGAATTTTGAATTGAATTTGGAATGATTGAATAGAATGAAGATTGGATATGAATGTTTTGATTGCTATGTTTCAGATTTGAAGCGTTCAAAACAGAAGAAATATAGAAGGTATAATGACGACAATCGAGAGTCAGGGACTTTGAAACTCAAGATCGATTCTTCTTGAGTTATCCCGCCAAAATCACATACGTATCTATTGCTTTGATTTGATTTTGATGTTGTCGATCCATCCCAGGTAGTGGATCTTTGATTTGAGTCGATATGATTATGATATGATATGATATACGAATTGATTCTATTGCCAAGGTCTGAGGCGACCTTATTTTCAAGTCTGAGACGACTTCGATAGATGGATATCCATGTCAAGATCAGTTATGAATCTTGATGGCAACGAAGTGAAATGAATCAATTCTCGATCGATCGAAAGAAGCGTTATTTACTCTATTGTTGAGTCGATTAAATAGAGTCGATATGATTTATTTAACGCTTTTGATATGTTGGTTATACTGAGATGATTTCTCACCGGAGTTTATCCGGCTGTTGTTTTGTTTTGTATGTGTGCATGACAACAGGTGGGGCAGGAGCTAGTCTGAGAGGACATTGATAGCTTGGGAGCGAGACTTAGCAAGTGAGGACTCGGGTTTAAGATGAACTATGATAGATGTAAAACATCAACATGTGAGAACTAGTATGAATTGAAACACACTTGTGAGATCTTGTATAGTTCCAACTTTAACATTTATTGAATGATTCGTTTAATGTAATAATCGTATGAATTGATGCTTGAACCTTTATACATGTTGATATGCATGTTTGAGATTTTATAAACCATGATTCATGTTGATCTTTGGTGATTGGAATTGAATGCTCGGAATTGAACAGCAACAAAATCTATTCTGTCATGTTTTCTGGGATGCAGGCCGCTCGATCGGGTGAAAGTTACCGATCGAGCGGGGCCTTGAAAAGCTGGAACCCGAGAGTTTGATGTTATAGCTCGCTCGATCGGCTGATTTTGCCCGATCGAGCGAGGCTTCGAATTTTTAAAAAAAAAAAAATTTTTTTGCTCTTGATTTATTATTCTTTAATTGTTTGATTAATTATTTAATTAATCATTAGTTGCCCTAAAAAGAGATTAGTAACCCGAGGTCCCCACAAGGTGGGTGAGTGGCTGCCCCTAAACTAAAAACCCAACTTATAAATCAATTTCCTCAAACTTGACTTAAACCGAGCAACCAAACCGTAAAACTCTTAACTCTATCATACCTTAACCAAAACCCGTCCCGCTTGAACCGAAACTTGATAAACACTTCAAACTAACCCTAGGACCAGATTGTAACCCCCAATGACATCCCAAGCATCCCAAACAAAAATCGTTTCCAGACAGCCCCTTAGACTCTACAAAATTCTGCACCAACACCTTAAACTTAAAAGACCATTAACTTATCCAAAAATTAACCTAAACGAGCCCAATTTATACCGACGCGGCCACAACATCTTAACCTTGACCTAGAACCATCCCAAGACACTCCCAAACCTGATTTGGTACCTCCATTGTCCCAAAATAAGTAGCCCCTGCCCAATGAAACCATCACCCTACTTCACATCTACCTTGAGGAATCAACTCCATACCATTTTACCTTAACTGTACCTCATTCCAAACCATCAAACACACTTATTAACATCTCTTAGGACTTAACACAAACACCTAGGCAACCCTCAACCACACTCCCGCTCCACAATTTGAAAATATCAAGATCATGCACCAAATGTGTCTTGATTCTTGATCAATCAATGAAACCAATTGCCAAACAACACAATGCACCAATAATACATCCAACACAGCCCTAACATCATGTAAATTCGAATATATAGGGCATGAACTTCTGAATTTTCAAAAATCCTCATAAGCAATCAAAACACCTCAACTTTCCAATCACAATCACCATGTAACCCCTTAAACTTAATGCATACACCAATTTTTGAAAAATAACATATCACCATGCTGAAAAGTATGAAAAAAATCGAACCTAACATGCTGAAATTCTTAAGCATTTAGAAAATTTAATGAAAAAATAGGCACAAGAACATTGATAGCTTGATTGAGAGCCCAAGAAAAGCTTATACATGCCTTCAACCTTTTCTACAAAAAAAAAACGAAATCAAGAGGGAATGAGGGCTGAAACATCGAACCAACACCAAGGTGGACCTTCCAAGGTGGTCCTTCGGCAACGGCGGCCGGAAAGGGGAGTGGTGGTCGATGGGAAACAAAGAAATGAGATGGGGGGGGGGGGCGCTCCTTCATGAAAAATGGGGCTAGGGTTTGAAACAAATGATTTATTTTAGGTTAAAAGTTTTAATGTGTAGTGTGTAGGTGTATTTTAAAAGTGCTACTACACTTGTAAAAGTGCTAGTCTAAGTATTACAACTTTACCTCAACAACTTTGCACCTTTAAAATACTTAAATTTAAAAATTCCAAGTCAAGGTATTTAAAATGGGTTTTAACTAATCCGGATTTAATAAAATCCTAACTTTTGAAAAAGTTAAAGAATAAACTCAAGAAAATGATAAAAGTGGTTTTTGATGCCCGGAAACTCAAAAATTAAACTTCTAGTCTAAACTCCTCATTTCTCTCACTTCAAAATTTTAGGAAAAAAAATCTTGGAAACTTATTGCCAAAGTCAACCATCGTCGCTTGCCGGAACTGGAAATTACTAACTCAAGTATCTCAAGATAAATAACTTAATAAATTGAGCAACTATAACTTTAAAAGAAACTTAAGCAATTTAACTTCAAGTAATTAAAAGTATAAATATAAAAAAATGAATTTAGGCACTATCTTAGGAATTAAAAATCAACACTTAAAATATTTTGATGTCATTGGGATTAATGGAATATTTAAATAATAACAGAGAAATTAGAAAATAATTTAAACAAACTAAACAAACGTTTAAAAATAATTTAAATAAATACACAAGGGGTATAAGAAACATTTTAAAATGATTTGTACAGATAAAAGAATTTAAATAAATAATCTAGACATTTAAAATAATTTAAATAACTAATCGATAAACTTTAATTATTTTAAATAAATAAACTGGACAATTCAAATCATTTAAATAGGAAAATATTAAACGTTTAAAAATTACTTAAATAAACAAATCTTAAATCTTAAAAATCTTTAAAACGAGTAAATTGCGCAATAAAATCATTTAAATAAATAAACTTAAACAATAAAAACATTAATTAAATAGTTAGTACAAAAGAATTATTTGAATAAATAATTAATATTTTATTAACACATAATTCACATAAAGAATTTAAATCAATAAAACTTAAAAATAATAATCATAATATTTATTTAATTTAATGCACGCAATTTAGTAGATTGGATTTTAGGTGCTACAATTTCTTTTCCCTTAAATGGAATTTCGTCCTCGAAATTTAAACTTACTAACTAGATCCAGATACATTAGACCAGATCGGTACTAACTACTCTTACCTAGTACCTACACGAGTCGGCGTTAATAAGCTTTTGATGCGCATTCTGATGTTTATCAACACCTACCAAGCAAGGAACTAACTAACTCCCACTGTAAAAATAAATTTGCAAATTCCTATTTATCCCCAATGGTAGTAGCTTACGAGAAATTTTTAATTACAGGTGACTTTAAGAGTTTTCAATTCGCCTTCTAAACTCCTAAAATATCAGATACCTGCCTTAGTTTGATAACCTTAAATCCTGGATCGCAATGTCAATCAATAAATATCCATAAATCCAATAAATAATTTATGTCGACCTTACTCATAACTTAAAAGCTTTCTAACAATGAAACTACGCTTATTGTCTATTTAACGATTAAACTTAACTCATATAATATACGACTCAAGCTCTTAAGAAATTTACAAGTCCTCAAAATACTTAACAACTAAATACTAAACTTCTTTAAATAGAATATCTAAGGGAACTACACACATCTACCTCAACTGCCCTCAAGATACAAGATGGATCCGACTCATACTTCCACAACATCGACACATGGAACTCATCATGTATTACTAACAAATCTACGGCATATCCAACGATAAAATAAATTACTAATCTCCTCAACATTTTCATAAAGACCGACAAACAGAGTTAATTTCCCTACATCCCAAATCGATAGTATTACAGTGCAACGATACCTTCAAGGACAACTTATTAACCAATTAGAAATTATAAAGATCTTTGACACTTATTAGCATTTCTGCGCTTAATGATCACGGACTATGCTCAATCCCTTATTAGTTACTACAACTCTCAATGCTTCTAAGGATGATTAAAATTTTCTTAAACAACGAATCTAGCTTGGCTAACCTTCAAGTGGGACAAATGGTTCTTCTCAACTTAGGATTGATTGACCAAATTCTCTAAACAAACCTAATCTAACCCTTGATAAGAAAATATAACCATAAAATTCCACTGTTGTTCAGTCCCAAAGTATTAACCGATAACATATAGAATCCAAATAGGGGACTAAACAGATCCAAATTATCCAATCACCAATTTATACTTTCGCCTCTTGGTCATTCTTAATTATACCAAAAGCTGAATTTCTTAGTTAAAATTTCCCAACGGATTTAACCACCTTTCTCTAACTCAGATGCATTGACTAAGTAATTCCTTACTTACTCTTCAAGTCAAAATATACCACGAGCTATTATCCAATTATTGGATTAGATGGTCTTTAAGTACCAAAAAATTCGTACATATCTCCTGAGGACATATCTCAAATCCCAAGTTCAACTAGAAAGCAAGTCTGAAAATCCAAAGATTCCCAAATTATTATATGTACAACTAGAATTTATATTTCAAAAACTTAGTATACAACTGTACACCTCGAAGGGTTTGTAACATGATCTTAAAGTCTTTCTAATTGATCCTCCAGTACCTTAGTATTTCACCGATAAATAAATTTACAGCTTATCTAGGAAAGCTACCTGAATATTCTATTCATCCTTCTGTACCAATAGTTGGTGCACTACTCTTACCGGTCGACAATCACAAAATCTTAGAACGCTAATATAAAGTACTCAAAAGTCTCTAGGACCACTCTATTTCACTATCTCGTGACTGACCAGCCATTCAGCTTACTAAAATCATCTGTTTACTCTCAACGATCCTATTTAAAATGAAACAACACATTCAACTAATTCACTAACTAGAAATCTTCTCGCTAGGACTAGTTATAACTAGTAGTCGACATTCCTCGGATCACAATAATATCTTAGGATTTTATCTAGTACTAATGCTAAATTCCAACGGTCTAAATACTTACCAAGCGGTTACAAGCAATTTTCTACACAATAAATCTAATTGGTAATTGAAACTATGATCCACCCAAAATCCTCATCATGATGGATCATGAAATGAAACAAACATACAGGTAATGTTGCTCGATATGAAATGAAACGATGCAAGAATTACAAACAAACGAGCTGAAAATACAAATATAGATAAGTAAAAACAACTCACTCATAATTCAATTCTAGGGACGAATGAATAATAATGGAGGCTCCACGAATATTGAATATGAGCCAACAAGATACAAATCTCGTGACCATTCATCCATGGGTAATGAAATCATGCTCAACAATCAAAGCACAATTAAGACAGTCAGTGTGACTACAGTCGAGAGAAGTACACACAAGTCAATAATCAGGAAAAAAAACGGTCTCAAAATAAAATCAGATGCCAGCCAGACAACATGAGTAGATTACCAAAAAGAAAAAGTGAATCTTACTCACATCAACATGTGGCTCGAGAACCGAAGGAAAATTTCCATAGGTATGAAACATTAACAAGATTTTACTAAGAAGTTCAACCAATGCCAACGTGGCAGAATTCAACGCTGATTAATGTCATACGAATCCATAAATGCTCAAAGAAAGTGCAAAGAAATTTCAGATACTCAGAAGTATATGTTACTACAATGGATACAAACATAAATGAAGAACAAGGAAATAATGATCGGAATAATAGTTCTCATAATTGAAAGGCTAATAGTAACCGACTCAATATTTCCAAAAATTCATATTTTCCCAAATAACAAAAGAAAACTCAAAATATCCCTAATAATATAAAACAAAGTATGTATCCCAAGTCTTCACACGAGTTTCAATCACTTAACTTAACTGAAAAAACACCCGTCTATCAATTCCTAAGCAACTATACACTTAGTTGCATCCGACTAAAATCTAATATTAGAAAACAACTTACAATAATAGCATACAATTAAAATCTCCAAATACCCAGGTTTAATATTTCCCAACAAACTCCTAGATTCTTATCAAAATTAATAGTACTACTTAATAACTCAAACAACAACCGCATACTGTCCAAAACTAGAAGGAATATTGATACACCATCTCCGTTTGACTTGAAACCCCATGCTATGAAAATAAACATTTGAATGGTACACTTTAAACTACTAAAAGAAACTTTAAAAAATAAAAACATTGAGCTACACATTCAAATAAATTAATCATCTAGTTTGAAAATATTTTAAAAATGATGACATCAAAACATTTAAAGTAATAGTCTCAAATACGTCTAACATATAAAATTCCTTAAAACTTACAGACTTTGAGGAGAGATCCCTTGAGTTTCAGTAGCTGGCAGTAGGCTCAGCCCAAACCAAGATCGTGCTCTGATACCAACTGAAATGACCCTAACTTCTAAGTTTAAAATAATAAAAGAAAATACGGATTTTTAAAATTTTTGCCATGACTTGTTTGAAAGTAAACAAAGTCACCATGTCACAAACAACAATTCAAAACAAAGGAAAAGATCGACCAATAGAAGATTCAAACTGCGATAAACATAAAGTACAAATGAAAGGCAATCCCACACAGTTGCAATAATAGCAATAACAAGTTTTACGACTCAAACTTAAGCACAGGGAAAATACATCCTGGCTAATACTGAAAATACTCAAACACATAATCTTTATTACATTCAATGTTTAATGCGGAACATAAAAAGAAGTAGCGACGGTCATTGGGCTTTGCACAACCGGCAGCCTCAAACCAGTGGATCCTGCACCTCCATCCCTAGGTACAACTCCTCACCTGCAAACAATCAAGCGTAGTGAGTCTAAAGACTCAGCAAGTATAAACAGAGATATAACAAGGGTTTAAAATACTTGAAGCAATACTCAAAATACTGTACATAATATACTTAGAAACTTAAACTGTAAATATGCATGAAACAAGGGGATGAGACAACATGAAAGGATGAACTCACACTATGAGACTTTGAACTTTCTTGACTTAACTGTAACTCATGCATGTCATAAAACTGAATAAATTAAGACGAGTCTACTGATACTTGAAACTTTACTTTAACTTTTGCTTTAGAACTTAGATCCTTGGATTGTGACTCAAGTTTTGATCATGATCATGGCTGCAGTGCACTATGCCGGTAAGACGCCGAGATTTCTCCCGACGCGTTTGCCCCTTTAATTTATTTTTGTTAGGGGAGCCGAGATGAACCCGACCGCTTACTACACGTCTCTTTTGGTAGGGGAGCCGAGATGAAACACGGCCGCTTACTGCACGTCTCTTTTGGTAGGGGAGCTGGGATGTCTCCCAGCCGCTTACTACACGTCTATGGAAAGTGAGTGAGGCATCCCCCAAAGGCATCCCCCAACCCACATTGCCCTGTCCAGTCACAATCAACTCACTTTGTTCAAAAATATTTTTCTTTCCTTCTTTGACTCGACTCAAAATACTTTTCATGCAAGAATTGAAGCGACTTCCTTTGAAAATATTGCTTGGCTCAAAGACGATGCTCACGCACACGAATATGCAACTTTAAGAACCTCAACTCAACTCAAAAATGTGGGTGCAAGGTGGGTGAGTGGCTGCCCCTAAACTAAAATCCCAACTTATTCATCAATTTTCTCAAACTTGACTTAAACCGAGCAACCAAACCGTAAAACTCATAACTCTATCATACCTTAACCAAAACCCGTCCCGCTTGAACCGACAATTGATAAACACTTCAAACTAACCCTAGGATCAGATTTTAACCGCCAATGAAATCCCAAGCATCCCAAACAAAAAGCATTTCCGGAAAGCCCCTTAGACTCTACAAAATTCTGCACCAACACCTTAAACTTAAAATACCATTAAGTTATCCAAAAATTAACCAAAACGAGCCCAATTTATACCGACGCGGCCACAACATCTTAACCTTGACCTAGGAACAGCCCAAGACACTCCCAGACCTGATTTGGTACCTCCCCTGTCCCGAAATCAGTAGCCCCTACCCAATGAAACCATCACCCTACTTCACTTTTACCTTGAGGAATCAACTCCATACCCTTTTTCCTTAACTCTACCTCATTCCAAACCATCAAACACACTTATTAACATCTCTTAGGACTTAACACAAACACCTAGGCAACCCTCAACCACACTCCCGCTCCACAATTTTAAAATATCAAGATCATGCACCAAACGTGTCTTGATTCTTGATCAATCAATGAAACCAATTGCCAAAAAACACAATGCACCAATCATACATCCAACACAGCCATAAAATCATGTAAATTCGAAATATATAGGGCATGAACTTCAGAATTTTCAAAAATCCTCATATGCAATTGAAAGTATTATTTTGTTTGCATTTTTAGTGTCATTTTGTTAAGTGTTTTTCATGCATTTTGTGTCATTGTTCATGTTTTATTCTAGTTTTATTTTATTTCATGCATTGAGCTTCTTAACTTAGTTTTGATTTATTAAAGAAATCGAAGTGCGTCCATGCGTCCAAAGAAAGCAGCAGAGCAGATTTTTCATCACAGAAGCATGCGCTCGATCCTGGCATTTTTCCAGATCGAGCGCGGTCATGAGATTTTCAAGACAGTAGGCTGCCTCAACTCGCCCGCTCGATTGCACATTCTTCCCGGATCGAGCGCGCCCAAGGAATTTTCAAGGCAGAAAGTTTCCTAGTATCGCGCGCTCGATCGCGCATTATTCCAGGATCGAGCGCGCGGGTCTGTTGCGGGAAGAAATTTGTAATTTTGGAAACTCTTTTAATTAAGGCTCTAGACTTTTATTAGACTTTTAATTCCATTTTGGAGAGAATTTCAGAGGATTCTACACGCTTATAACGGGAAGAACTCTCTCTGAAGGCTAGGTTTTCATCTATCTTTTCTTAATTTTATTTTCTCTCATGAATTTTTGTAGAAAATTCATGACTATTGTTGGCTAAACTCTAGTACTTGGTTGAGGGAGACGAAGTCTTTGATTTATTAATTCATGAGATTTTGATTTTCAATGTTTGAGTTTTATCAAGTATCAAGAGTTATTCTGAATTGATTGATATGCTTGTGTATGAGATTTTTTAGATTGGCCATCTTAGGATTTAATTATACAATCGAATGCTAAATTGGAATTTAAATCCGTAATTTTTTGAATTATCTGATTTGTGAAGCAACTACAATTAATAATCATCCGCTTGTGAGTTTATTAAATTGTAGGAATAACAATTGACTAGGCTAAATACATCCGCTTGTGTATGTGTTGTCTAGGTTTATCAGTTTTGCTAGTTTGAATGCTACCGTGGATTTAAATCTGATCGTTTGTATTTGGTTAATTTATTGGGTAAGGGTTAACTTAGAACGATTGTGTCTAGTTAACTAAAATTAAGGTGAAACATGAATTAAATTTCAAATGGTGAATATTTGATAGGATTAATTATTTTCAAGTGATCAATGATTGAATGAATAATATCAAGGGTGTAGTCGACCGATACCAAGTCTTGTTTCTTATTGATTTGTTTAGTTTAATTTTTAATCTTGCTTGACAGTTATAGAATTTTATTATAAATTGGTTTTGAATTTTTAGTGGTTAATCTCAATTCAAAATTCCCCTTTTTAATTTTAAAGAACACTTTTAAATTTCCCTTTTCTCGTGGGAACGATACCTACTCATACTAATGCATGTTTTTATTTATCTGATTGAGTCAGGTAATTTGGGCGTGACATGATAAGCGCTACCAAATTTTGGCGCCGCTGCCAGGGATCGGTGTTAAATTTATTTTGTTCTTGTTTTTTTTTATTTTATTTAATTTTGATTCCTCGTAGTGCTACTCTGGTTTGTTCATGCTTTCATGCGAATCTTCGGAAGAAGAAGAATTTTCATACGACCCAGAGATAGAAAGAATGTTACTTAAGCGAAGGAGAGAAGCTCGAAAGAAATTGCAAGAGGAAAAAAATCAGGTTGAAGAGCCTAAGGAAGAGATGGCGGCAAATGCAAATCTGAGCTTGAGACAATTGGGCACTCCTGATCCAAACCAACAGCCCTTATGCATTACTTTCCCTACTCTAGAAAATAATGCTACTTTTGAATTAAAATCTGGACCGATACATTTATTGCCTGCTTTTCATGGTCTTGCAGGTAGGATCCGCACAAGCACTTGATGGAATTCCATGTCATATGCACCAGCATGAAACCACATGGAGTGACAGAGGAGCAAATTCAACTCAGAGCCTTTCCTTTCTCTTTGAAGAGTGCTGCAAAGGATTGACTATACTATTTACCTCCTGGTTCCATCACCACCTGAAATGCAATGAAGAGGGTTTTCCAAGAGAAATATTTTCCAGCCTCAAGAGCGGCAAACATCAGGAAGGAAATTTATGGCATCAAACAGCAGATGGGAGAGTCGCTGCATGAGTATTGGGAGCGTTTCAAGAAACTATGCGCCAGCTCTCCGCAACACCAGATAAGTGAAAATTTGTTAATTCAACACTGCTATGAAGGTTTGTTACCTCATGACAGGAGTATGCTGGATGCGGCTAGTGGAGGATTTTTCATTGGATAAAACTTCTGTAGTGACCCTTACCCGGATCACCTACTAAACAAAACTTAGGCATGCAATTAACTTAATAAAACAGATATCAGAATAAAATTGCGGAAACCATAAATAAATACAATCCCAAGGAAAGGAATCTGTAATTTATCCGAATATTATACAACCATATCGAATAGCTGTATCAACCCAAAACAACAGAAATAAAACCTAGACGAAGCTCCAGCTGGCCAACCACTTCCTAGCCCCTCTTGGATCCACCAGCCTCGTCCAATCGCAAACCTGCCCCATGGAATAGGGTGTCCAGAAACACAGATTACGAGACGTGAGCATAAAACACTCAGCACGAGAGTATGAGTATATATGCATGCAAAGTGAACTCCCTATAAACTCGAGGTCAAGGATCAGATAACAGAGACAGACCGGGCCCTGGTATGTAGCACGCTGTGCCGTCGCTTCAGGAGGTGGCTCCCATACCATAATACAAGTGGATATGCCGGACCCAAGTTGATGGAAGTCCAACCACTAACAGGATAGGGAAAAACCCTACTAACAGACATCTCGAAGGAGATAGCTCAGTATGCAAATGAATGCAGCATAAATCAATGACATATAAACCATGCAGTCACATAATACATGCATACTCAGTCAGGATATCTCGAACAGTACTTTCGTACCTCAAAACAGTGCAAGCTCTACCAACTATAGGTCCACGCCTATAGTCTGCTCTACACTGCCAAATGATACTACTATCATTATAGTGCTCTAAAAGCCTTAACTAAGCTATTGCATACTCCTAAATATTTATAGGAAGCAAAAGCTATACCTTCGTCCGTCATTAGCCCTTTGATGTCGATGCCTCCAGAACTTGGGCACAACTCTGCTATGACTTCCGAACGCCTCGCCGTCCGCCGGGTCAAGCCTAGGAAGGCTAGAACAACTCGAATAGACTAGAAAGGAGAGGGAAATACTCGGAATTGGCAATTGGAAATGAAGCCTCGGCCCTCTATTTATAGACAACGATCGGAACTTCCGATCCTCGATCGGAACGTCTGAACCTCGATCGGAACGTCCGATCCTGCCATCGCAGCTTTCGAAGATCCTGATCTGCCACGTGTCAAAATATCACTTGTTGACTTCGGATAGGGGTGATCGGAGCTTCCGATCCTGATCGGAGCTTCCGATCTAGCCAATCGTCATGCCTGACGTAATATGATCGGAGCTTCCGATCCTGCATCGGAGCTTCCGATCCTGTTCGGAACTTCCGAACCTACCTTCGAAGCTTCCGAACTCTATTCAAGTAATTATGATTAATTCCTTAATGACTGATTTTGGTTTCGGGCTACTACATTATCCCCCACTTAAGATATTTCTTCCTCGAAATCAGATCTTAAGTACTGAATGTAATACAAAAATCAGAAACATTATTTATTCAAATCAAACGTTACAGAGTTTGCAACTGAATACAACTTTAAAGAATGAAATTAAAACAACTCAGGATGGTCTTCACGCATCCTGTCCTCAAGCTCCCAAGTAGCTTCCTCAGTGCCTCGGCGCTGCCACTGAACTAAAACCAAAGGAATGACTTTGTTCCGCAAAGCCTTATCCTTATAATCCAGGATACGAATAGGTTTCTCAACATAAGTCAAATCCTTGTCCACCTGAAACTCAGACCGCTGCAGAATATGAGATTCATCTGCCACATACCGTCGCAACAGAGATACGTGGAACACGTCGTGAATACTGGATAGATGTGGTGGCAAAGCTAGTCGATAAGCCAAATCGCCAATGCTTTCCAAGATCTCAAACGGACCGATAAACCTTGGAGACAACTTTCCCTTAAGGACAAATCTGAGAATCTTGCGGAAAGGTGACACTCTTAGAAACACTTTCTCCCCGACATCGAACTGCAAAGGCCTACGCTTGATATTAGCATAGCTGGCCTGACGATCCTGTGCAGTCTTAATCCGTTTCTTGATCTGATCAACAATGTCTACCGCCTGCTGGATAAGCTCCAGTCCCTCAGCCTGTCTCTCCCCCACTTCTTCTCAGAAGAGTGGAGTACGACAACGCCGCCCGTACAACGCCTCAAAAGGTGCCATCCCAATACTAGTATGATAGCTGTTGTTGTATGCGAACTCGATCAACGACAAATGATCTTGCCAGGCTGAACCAAAATCCATGACGCAAGCTCTAAGCATATCCTCCAAAGTACGGATAGTGCACTCTGACTGACCATCAGTCTCCGGATGATAGGCAGTACTCAAACTGAGAGTAGTACTCATCGCACGCTGAACACTCCCCCAAAATCTAGAAGTGAACCTGGGGTCCCGATCGCTGACAATGCTCACAGGCACTCCATTAAGTCTAACGATCTCCTGAATGTACATCCGTGCCATGCGATCCACAGAGTACTCTCGGCTATAGGCAATGAAATGTGCTGACTTGGTGAGTCGGTCCACCACAACCCAGATAGCATCACAGTTCCTCGGGGATACCGGCAAATGGGTCACAAAGTCCATTGTGATAAACTCCCATTTCCATTCAGGAATAGGTAGACTGTGAAGAAATCCTCCAGGTCGTCGGTGCTCTGCCTTGACTTGTTGACACACCAAACATCTCGAAACAAACTGATAAACACTACGTTTCATTCCCTTCCACCAGAAACGAGTACATAGATCCTTGTACATTTTGTTGCTCCCAAGATGAATACTCAACTTAGTGCGATGTGCCTGAGACAAAATCTCCTCTCGCAACTCTTCATCCTGTGGAATCACAAGCCTACCAGACAAACACAGAAAGCCATCTGACTGATATTGAAATCCAGATGAGCTACCCTCATTAGCTATACGAGCTAAACGCTGGGTCTTCGAATCAGACATCTGAGCATCTCGGATCCGCGAATACAAGGCTGGCTCAGATAATATCGCAAACATCTGGATACTCTGCATACCTTTCTTATGCTTGAAGGTATAACCTGAAGTACAACAGTCACTGATCGCACTAGACATCGAACAAGTCTGAAGTACGGATAGTCGCACCTTGCGACTCAAAGCATTAGCGGTGAGATTAGCAGCTCCCGGATGGTACTTAATTTTGCAATCATAGTCCTTAAGCAAGTCCATCCAACGTCTCTGCCTCATGTTCAACTCCGCTTGAGTGAACAAATATTTGAGACTCTTATGGTCGGTGAAGATCTCAAATTTCTCGCCATACAGATAATGACGCCAGATCTTCAAAGCGAACACAATGGCTGCTAACTCCAAATCATGGACTGGATAGTTGTCCTCGTGAAGCTTCAGCTGTCTAGAAGCGTATGCGATCACATGCTCATTCTGAGTCACAACACAACCTAACCCCTGAAGAGAAGCATCAGTGTATACCACATACCCTCCAGATCCTGACGGTAATTCCAACACCGGCGTAGAAGTCAACCGCTGTCGAAGCTCACAGAAATTATCCTCACACTCGGAGGACCACTCGAAATCCACATCCTTGCGGGTAAGCTGCATCAACGGTCGAGCTAACTGAGAGAAGTTCAGAATGAAGCGACGATAATACCCTGCTAGACCCAGAAAACTACGGATCTCAGCAACTGTCGTCGGACGCGACCAATTAAGTACTGCTTCAATCTTGCTTGAATCAACAGAAATCCCTTCCCTGGATATGATATGGCCAAGAAAGACCACTCTATCCATCCAAGACTCACACTTGCTCAGCTTGGCGTACAACTGCTCATCTCAAAGAGTTTGCAGTACCAACCGCAAGTGAGAAACATGCTCTTCTGTATTACGCGAATACACCAAGATGTCGTCAATGAAGACCACGACAAACTTGTCCAAATACTCTCTGAAAACACGGTTCATCAGATCCATGAATATAGCCGGCGCATTAGTCAAACCAAATGGCATTACTAGAAACTCGTAATGCCCATAGTGAGTACGGAATGCAGTCTTGGCTACGTCCTGATCACGGACTCTCAACTGATGATACCCAGATCTCAAGTCAATCTTGGAGTAAACTGACGTGCCCTGCAGCTGATCAAACAAGTCATCAATACGAGGCAACGGATGCTTGTTCTTCACAGTGACTAGATTCAGCTGCCGATAGTCAATGCACAGCCGCATCGACCCATCCTTTTTCTTTACAAAAAGAACAGGAGCTCCCCAAGGAGATACACTTGGACGAATGAACCCCTTGTCCAAAAGATCCTGTAGCTGATTCTTCAATTCACGCATCTCTGACGGAGCCAGACGATACGGTGCTCGAGAAATAGGTGAAGTACCCGGCATCAACTCTATGCCAAACTCGACTTCCCTAGCAGGAGGAAAACCCGGAATCTCATTAGGAAATACATCTGGAAATTCATCCACAACAGGAATTCTCTCTATCCCAATGCTCTCAGCGGACAAATCAACTGCATAGATAAGGTATCCTTCCCCGCCAGACTCTAGAGCTCGACAGGCTCTCAAAGCTGATACCAAAGGCATCGGAGGTCACGCTCCCTCACCATAGAAAAACCAGCTCTCACTCCCCTCCAGATGAAAGCGTACTAATCTCTGATAGCAGTCCACTAAAGCTCGATAGGTAGTCAACATATCTATTCCTAGAATGCAATCAAAGTCGTCCATTGCCAGGACCATGAGATTCGCTAACAGAATGTTCCCTTCGAACTCTAGAGGGCAACCCATCACTAGACGCTTAGCCAAAGCAGATTGGCCCGTCGGAGTAGACACAGACATCACTACGTCTAGTGCAATGCATGGTAACTTATGCCTCTTAACAAAACGTGCAGAAATGAAGGAATGAGATGCACCAGTGTCAATAAGTACAAGAGCAGGTATACCATAAAGCAGAAATGTACCTGCGATGACTTTCTCATTCTCCTCCACTTCCTGATCATGTCTCAGGGCAAACACCTGGCCAGAAGCTCGTGGCCTCAAATGAGAACTCCCAGCAGGCTGTCCCTGCGACCTCTGCTGTACGGTGGCCTGAGAACTAGATCTTGAACCAGATCCAGAACCGCCTCCCCCAGATAGTGGACAATCTCTCCGGATATGACCAGTCTCTCCACAACGGAAACAAGCTCCAGAAGCTCTACGGCACTTGTCGGATGGATGGTTCTTCCCACAGTGATCACACTTGTCCTTCTTACCGAAACGAACAACACCTCCAGAACCAGAGGAAGAAGTAGATCCAGACTTCTTGAAAGATTGGGCACGGGGACCCAAAGAAATAGCAGGCCTCGAATGAGGGAAAGACCTGTTCCGCCGAATGTTGTCCTCCACCTGGTGACAACGGCTAACCAAACCCTCGTAGGACTTGTCGTCGCCAACCGCCACACGGTCATGGATCTCAGGGTTAAGGCCCTGAAGGAACAGATTATACTTCATCCCAGAGCTGTCAGCAATCTCGGGGCAATAGGATAGTAGATCAAATAACTTCTGCTGATACTCATCAATAGACATGGCTCCCTGTCGCAGACTCAGAAGCTCGCCTGCCTTAGACTGACGGAGTGCAGGAGGAAAATACAGCTTCTGAAAAGCTGTGCGGAACTCGGCCCAGGTGGCCACTCCTCTCGCCGCAACAAAAGGTGCAGAAGTAAACCTCCACCACCTGCGCGCACGTCCATCCAGAAGATAACCCAGGGTCTCCATATTCTACTCCTCGGTGCATTGGAAAGTCTGAAAAGTCATCTCCATGTAGTCTAACCAATTCTCCGCATCCTCCGGAGACTCACCTCTAACTAAGGGCTTAGGACACATAGCTAATAATCGACGCACAGTGAAACGTTCGTCGTCATGATGACGATGATGTCGTTCTCGACGAGGCTCCCGGTCGGCATCACCCCAACGCCCACCAATACTGCCATGAGAACTCCGATTGTCACGATCTGCCATCTACAAAATTACCTCACAGATACCTTATGCAGAGTCTAAATCCCAAGAATACTATGCATGCTCTGATACCATAAATGTAGTGACCCTTACCCGGATCACCTACTAAACAGAACTTAGGCATGCAATTAACTTAATAAAACAGATATCAGAATAAACTTGCGGAAACCATAAATAAATACAATCCCAAGAAAAGGAATCTGTAATTTATCCAAATATTATACAACCAAATCGAATATCTGTATCAACCCAAAATAACAGAAATAAAACCTAGACGAAGCTCCAGCTGGCCAACTACTGCCTAGCCCCTCTTGGATCCACCAGCCTCGTCCAATCGCAAACCTGCCCCATGGAATAGGGTGTCTAGAAACACAGAGTACGAGACATGAGCATAAAACGCTCAGCACGAGAGTATGAGTATACATACATGCAAAGTGAACTCCCTATAAACTCGAGGTCAAGGATCAGATAATAAAGACAGACCGGGCCCTGGTATGTAGCACGCTGTGCCGTCGCTTCAGGAGGTGGCTTCCATACTGTAATACAAGTGGATATGCCGGACCCAAATCGATGGAAGTCCAACCACTAACAGGATAGGGACCGTACTGTACGCTAACCAAAATCTATTGGTTCTTGTAGGCACGGCACTACCAGTGATACCTAGGGAATCATGGGACGATGTTGCTAGGCGCTCTTACCATGATTCGATGGGCAAGTCGGAAATTGTTGTTCCGACTCACAAGGAGTTGTGAGCCCACGGCTAGCTGTATCCCTGAACCATTGAGGGTCACACAGAGTAATGGATTTTTAATCCCCGTTGAGATAGTTAAATTTTAAGAGTTAAATTTAATGAACAAAGAAGTGTGACTTCTTATTTAAGAGTAGAGGAGTAAGATTTCCTAAAATGACATAGGGATGGGCATTTTTGGAAATCACTGAATTCGGATTCAGAAAAATTTATCTTGACTTTAAAAGGTGCATAAATGGTTTCTGTGCACATTGGTGAAATCGGTTTATCAATTGGAGTCATGATGAATTTTATATTAATTTCTGAACGTGCGGGCTTTGCTTGTCAGGCTTGAACTTATGACTAATGGGCCCTAAGCTGTTAGCAGCCCATATTATAAATAAGTTATTGCAGTACAGAAATTACACAACAGAGGTCACAATTTTTGAAAACCTAGTTGTTTTTATCTCAAAGGTGGCCGCCCCCCTCCCCTCTGCTCGGGAAAAATCCAGCCTGTGAATTTTGAATTACAGTCTGGTTTAACGGATCAAATTCGTTAATTCTCTTCGTAGAAACTTCTGATAGATTTTTTAGTGCAATCTATCAGAGGGATTAAATCTCTGTTCATGGACCTGATTGAAGAACAGTTCGTCCATCAGTTCCTGGGAGATACAACAAGAGCAGAGCAATCTGTTGGTGTCCATAATCTCGATTCGAGATTGGAGGTAAAAATTTATAATTGTTATTTAATTTTTACACGCACAATTTAATCGTAAAGTTTTGATACCCATTATGAAATCGTTCCATATATAAAATTTTTAAACTTCCGCTGCACCGGGTATCAATTCTGATTGATCTGATCGCAGTTCTCCAACAGTCGATGCCTCCAGAACTTGGGCACAACTCTGCTACAACTTCCGAACGCCTCGCCGACCGCCGGGTCAAGCCTAGGAAGGCTAGAACAACTCGAATAGACTAGAAAGAAGAGGGAAATACTCGGAATTGGAAATTGGAAATGAAGCCTTGGCCCTCTATTTATAGACAACGATCGGAACTTCCGATCCTCGATTGAAACTTCCGATCCTCAATCAGAACGTCCGATCCAGCCATCGGAGCTTCCGAAGATCCTGATCTGCCACGTGTCAAAATATCACTTGTTGACTTTGGATAGGGGTGATCGGAGCTTCCGATCTAGCCAATCGTCATGCCTGACGTAATATGATCGGAGCTTCCGATCCTACATCGGAGCTTTCGATCCTATTCGGAACTTCCGAACCTACCTTCGGAGCTTCCGAACACTATTCAAGTAATTATGATTAATTCCTTAATTACTGATTTTGGTTTCGGGCTACTACAACTTCGGTACAAGCAAGGAATCTAATCGAGAGTATGGCTGCCAATTCTCAGCAATGTGGCACCAACAG
Source organism: Henckelia pumila (assembly GCF_033568475.1). NCBI lineage: Eukaryota > Viridiplantae > Streptophyta > Magnoliopsida > Lamiales > Gesneriaceae > Henckelia > Henckelia pumila. Next base: position 32,414 of record NW_027331824.1, read on the forward strand.
AAGTGATCCTGCGCCAAGGAAGAGTAACGAGGTAAATGTTTCTTCCCTTGAACAACAACTGAGCGAACTGACGTCTCTTGTGTGTCATATGGCTGTTGGGAATGGACAAATTTCAAGGGTATGTGGAATTTGCACTCAAGTGGGACATGCAACTAACATGTGTCCCACTCTTCAAGAGGGATCTGCGGAACAAGTTAATGCAGCAGGAGGATTTCCAGGGCCAGCTCAGCAGAAGTATGATCCTTATTCTAACACATACAATCTAGGTTGGAGAGATCATCCGAACCTCAGATACGAAAATCCACAGGCGAATCAGCCTGGACCTCAAGCACAATTGCACAATCAAGCTTATAGGCCACCGTATCATCCTCCACCATAGCGCCCACAAATTCCAACGCAAGGTGAGTTTCTTAAAAATATATTTAAGGATCTTGCGACTAACACCTTGAGTTTTCAACAGGAAACGAGAGCAAGTATCCAACACTTAAACACTCAGGTGAGACAGTTGTCAACTGCAATAAAAAAATTGGAAGCACAACAGTCTGGAGTTTTACCATCACAGACAGTAGTGAATTCGAAGGAAAACATGAGTGCTATTACGTTGAGGAGTGGATGAGAGCTGCAGATTCGTGAAGGATTGGTCCAAGAACCGGTAGTGTAGTGACCCGCAATTAATCAAGGTAATTAATGAAATTAATTACTAAATTTTGCCTAAAATTATCCGAAGTGGATCGGAAGCTCCGATCGGGATCGGACGTTCCGTTGGAGGATCGGACGTTCCGTTCTAGATAGGGCTGGCGTCATCACCGACGTCAGCAAGATGACGTCACTACTTACGCACGTGAGGTGACATCGGATGTTCCGATGTCACGATCGGACGCTCCGTTCGCAATCGAACGTTCCGATGAGGGATCGGACGTTCCGATCGCCGTCTATAAATAAGGGGTCCGAGCCCTCATTCTGTGCACCGATTTCCCCTCCTTTCCTTTGGTTTTCGAACCTTATTACTTAGATCTACGGAGTTCTAGGCATCCTATTTGGAATCCGGAAGTTGCCTAGCGATCCCGGCGTCGTAGCGGAGGTGTGCCTAAGTTTTGAGGCGATTCTACACCAGCGCGCTGACGACGGACGAAGGTATAATTTGGCTTCCTAAAAATATTTAGGAGTATGAAATAGCTTAGTTAAGGCTTTTAGAGCATTTATAGTGATGCATGGACTTTTGCATGTGTAGACGCAGTAGAGCAGACTTGTAGGCTTTGGACCAAGACGGGTGTGCTAGGAGTTGACCTGCAGTGTTAGAGGTACGTAAGTACTGACCGAGATAGCCGGCATGATATTTATACATATGTGTGTGATGCATGATGTATGTGCTGTATTGGCTATGTTTTACTGTTTTTAGCACATGCATATGTTTTTACGGAGACTGCATCGGGTATGATGTGAGTCATGACAGTTTCCATCAGTCGAGGCGATTCTTCCTGAGGATTCGTGTCTCAGGAATATACGAGTACCACGCGGAGTCGCTCTCTTGCCCGGTACTGTGTATTCCAGGCGCCATGAGTAAAGTGATTTAACCATGATTTTAAAGTCATGTGCATGCTCATATTTGTATTTATATCATTGCTTCCGTATTGAGCGTAGTCGCTCACGCCCTTTATGTTTCGTGTTTTGGGACACCTTGTGGCGGGTTAGGTTTGAGGCTGGACGGTCCCGGTGGTTCCCAGCAGGGTTGAGGTTGCTACCGTGCAGAGATATTTTTGTTAGGGATTCTGATACCCTAATTTCGATTTGGTTGTATAAAGAATTATACACTGTTTTTATCGTCGGTTGTATTCTGCCGATTGGATTTGTTGTACTTTGGAATTATCCGCTATTTAACGCTTTAATTATTGTTGCTTGCGCTAATCACTCTGATTAGGTAGTGGATCCGGGTAGGGTCGCTACATTTATTGGTATCAGAGCGCATTGCAACTGGGAATTAGTAAAACAGATTTTAAGAGTTGTCTGTTGTTATTGAAAGATGGCAGATGATGATTACGAGAGTCAGGCTAGCGGTGGTCGTTGGGGTGATCCACCAAGGAGACATCACCATAGACATCATCATGAGGATCATAGGCGTTTTAGTATGAACCATTTTCTTCAGATGGCTCCTAAGCCATTGGTAGGTGGCTAGGCTCTTGCAGTTGCTGAGGACTTGTTGGAGCATATGGAGAGTTGTTTTCGGGAGTATCAGTGTACTGAAGCCCAAAATATGGAGACTTTAGCTTTTGTTCTAGAGGGAAATGCGAAGAGGTGGTGGAGAGCTACTTCTACTCCGTTTATTGCCGCCAGAGGTACCGCTACTTGGGCTGAGTTTAAGTCTCCCTTTGAGAAACATTACTTTCCTCCAGCTTTGCGTCAGACGAAGGTGAGCGAGTTGCTGAGTTTGCGACATGGTACTATGACCATTGATGAGTACCAGCAGAAATTCTTTGAGCTTCTTTCTTTCAGTCCCCATATTGCGAGTAGCTCGGAGACGATGCACGATCTATTTCTTCAGGGCCTTAACCCTGACATTCATCAGTTGGTTGCCGTGGGCAGAGAGAGGAACTTCGAGAATTTGGTGAACAATTGTCACCAGGCAGAGGACAGTCTGTAGAGGAATAGGACTTTCGGATCTTCTGCATCCAGACCATCTAGCTCTTTGGGTCCAAGGGCCCAGTCTTTTAAGAGACAGGGTGGTACTTCTTCTTCTTTTTCCGGATCTAGCGGTGTTCATCGTTTTGGTGATTCACGACGTTGTCATCAGTGAAAACGGAAGCATCACCCAGGACCGTGTCCTCATATCACTGGTGTTTGTTTTCAGTGCGGCCAGGAGGGTCACATGAAGAGAGATTGTCCCACTTTGGCCGGTACAGTGAGTGGTTCGGGGAGTGTTGGTGGTTCTCAGACCACTATCTATCAGCCACCGCAGTATCAGCAGCAGCCTTCGCCGCAGCAGCGTCAGCAGTCGTAGCCATCGCAGCTACATCATTCTCAGTCTTCTTCGAGAGGACAGTCATCGCGCCCGCGTGCTCAGGGGCAGGTGTTTGCGCTGAACCAGGAGCAGGCTCAGGCAGACAGTGAGAACATGATTGCAGGTACTTTTAGTTTGTGCGGTTTTCCTGCTTATCTTTTGATCGATATTGGTGCTTCGCATTCATTCATATCAGCTCGGTTTGTTAAGAGGCATAGATTACCTTTTGTTTCCTTAGACGTCTTGTTAGCGGTTTTGACTCCGATGGGTCAGGAAGTCTTAGCTAAGCGTCTTGTTTTGGGTTGTATTTTGGGATTTGAGGGACATCTGTTGAGCGCAAACCTGATGGTTTTAGCGATGGATGACTTTGATGGTATCATCGGGATTGATCTTCTGACTTCGTATTGAGCGGTAGTGGATTGCTACCAGAGATTTGTCCAGTTTCGCCCCGAGGCTGAGGATGCTTGGTATTTCTATGGTGAGGAAGCGTGACCCCCGATGCCAGTGGTTTCTGCTCTGAAAGCCTGACGTGCTTTAGAGTCTGGCGGGGAAGACTACCTGATCTATGCGATTGATGCATCCTTAGAGGGTCCGGACATGGAGGAGATACCTGTAGTCAGTGAGTTCCCGGATGTGTTTCCCGACGAGATTCCAGGGTTACCACCTGTGCGAGAGATCGAGTTTGACATTGACTTGTTGCCAGGTACAGCGCCGATTTCCCGAGCACCGTACCGATTAGCTCCATCTGAGATGCGAGAGTTGCAGCAGCAGTTGCAGGATCTTCTTGATAAGGGCTACATTCGACCCAGTGTTTCACCTTGGGGAGCCCCGGTTTTATTCGTCAAGAAGAAGGATGATTCGATGTGTTTGTGCATTGACTATCGTCAGTTGAACAAAGTGACAGTAAAGAACAAGTATCCTCTCCCACGGATTGAAGATCTGTTTGATCAATTGCAGGGTACTTCTATCTATTCCAAGATCGACTTGCGTTTTGGGTATCATCAGTTGCGAGTTAGAGACGAGGATGTTTCGAAGACAGCATTTTGTACTCGATATGGGCACTATGAGTTTTTAGTGATGCCATTTGGTCTGACGAAAGCTCCAGCTGTTTTCATGGATTTGATGAACAGAATTTTCCGAGAGCTCTTGGATAAGTTCGTTGTAGTGTTCATCAATGACATCCTTGTGTATTCTCGTAGCATGGATGAGCATGCCTTTCATCTTCGTACTGTTTTACAGACCTTGCGAGAGCATCAGTTGTATGCTAAGCTCAGCAAGTGCGACTTCTGGATTGACCGAGTTGTGTTCCTTGGTCATGTCATTTCTAGAGATGGAGTATCAGTGGATCCTAGCAAGACAGAGGCTATTCTTAATTGGTCGCGCCCAACGACAGCATCTGAGATTCGTAGTTTCTTGGGTTTGGCCGGATACTACCGTCAATTCGTGGAGAATTTCTCTCAGATAGCCAGGCCTTTGACACAGTTGACGCGAAAGGATGTCTCTTTTGAGTGGTCTTCCGCGTGCGAAGACAGTTTTCATGACTTGATACATTGATTGACGACTGCTCCAGTGCTATCCTTGCCGACTGGATCTGGTGGTTTCGTAGTCCACACCGATGCTTCTCTTCAGGGTTTGGGGTGTGTGTTGACTCAAAATGGGCATGTGATTGCCTATGCCTCCAGGAAACTAAAGACTCACGAGGGGAATTATCCCGTACATGATCTAGAGCTTGCAGCCATTGTCTTTGCTCTGAAGATATGGCGTCATTATTTGTACGGTGAACGATTCCAGATTTTTACTGATCATAAGAGTTTGAAGTACCTGTTCACTCAGGCAGAGTTGAACATGCGACAACGCCGTTGGATGGACTTTCTGAAGGACTATGATTGCGAAATCAATTACCATCCAGGATCTTCTAATCCGGTTGCTGATGCGCTTAGTCGCAAGATTTATTTGAGTTCCCTTCGTACCAGTGCAGTGTCACGAATGGTCGAAGAGTGTTGTTCCTTGGGTTTCACTTTCCGTCATAAAAAGGAACAACAGGGAGTTCGTGTTGCGTCTGTGCTTGCCGAGCCAACCTTGTATAGACGTATTCGTGAGGCACAGGGTGTTGATCCCAAGATGCAGAGATTAGCCCGATTCACTGAGGGTGAGAATTCAGCTGGTTTCCATTTTTAGGCGGATGGTTTGTTGTGTATTTCTGGCCGTGTGGTTGTGCCTGATGATTCCACACTTAGAGACGAGATCTTATCGCAAGCTCATCATAGTAGGCTCTCAGTACATCCTGGCAGCATGAAGATGTACAAGGATCTACGTACTCAATTTTGGTGGAAAGGAATGAAGCGCAGCGTTTATCAGTTCGTGTCCCGATGCCTTGTGTGTCAGTAGGTCAAGGCAGAGTATCGTCGACCCCGAGGTCTACTTCACAATCTCAATATTCCTCTGTGGAAGTGGGAGCATGTGACGATGGACTTTGTCACCCACTTGCCTATGTCTTCCAGGAATTGCGATGCGATTTGGGTTGTTGTTAACCGATTGTCGAAATTCCCGCATTTCTTACCATATAATCGGGATTTCACTTTCGACAGGATGGCATGGCTGTATGTGCAAGATATTGTCTATTTGCATGGTATTCCACTGAGTATTGTGAGCGACAGAGATCCTCGTTTCACCTCAAGATTTTTGGGGAGTTTTCAGCGTGCTCTTGGTACCACTTTGAGTTTGAGCACAGCGTATCATCCAGAGACTGATGGACAATCGGAGAGGACTATCCGTACTCTCGAGGACATGCTTCGAGCTACCGCAATGGATTTTGGCCCAGCATGGCACGATCATTTTTCATTGGTGGAGTTCGCTTATAACAATAGCTACCATAGCAGCATTGGCATGGCACCATTTGAGGCTCTTTATGGACGTCATTGTTGTACACCTTTGTTTTGGGACGAGGTGGGTGAGCGGAAGGTAGAGGGTCCTCAGATGATTCAACAGATGACTGATGCAGTAGAATTGATCCGACGTAGGATTAAGGCATCCCAGGATCGACAGGCTAGCTACGCGAACACTCACCGTAGGCCACTTCATTTTGAAGAAGGAGAGTATGTATTCTTGCGTGTATCACCTTTCCGGAAGGTGATGAGGTTTGGTCTCAAGGGTAAGTTGTCACCAAGATTTATTGGTCCTTTCGAGATTCTCGAGAAAGTTGGAGACGTGGCTTATCATCTAGCCTTGCCACCGAATCTTTCAAAGATTCATGATGTGTTTCACGTGTCTTTGTTGAGACAGTACGTGGCGGATCAGTCCCACATCTTGCGTCCGACTGAGGTGCAACTAGACCACGATTTGTCATATGTGGAGAAACCTCTCAGGATTCTCGACAGGAAGGACAAGGTGCTTCGTAACAAGCGCATACCGTTGGTGATGGTACAGTGGCAACGCAGAGGTACAGAGGAAGCTACTTGGGAGTTGGAGAGTCGGATTTTAGCCGAGCACCCCGAGTTGTTTTAAGATTTTGTACTCTGTTGTATCGAATGTATATTGTTCAGTTTTAATAAGAGCATTGATTTTGCGTTCTATGTTTTCCTTAAAATGTAATTTCGAGGACGAAATTTATTAAGTGGGGGAGAATGTAGTGACCCGCAATTAATCAAGGTAATTAAGGAAATTAATTACTAAATTTTGCCTAAAATTATCCGAAGTGGATCGGAAGCTCCGAGGCACAGATCGGAAGCTCCGATCGGGATCGGACGTTCCGTTGGAGGATCGGGCGTTCTGTTCTGGCTAGGGCTGGCGTCATCACCGACGTCAGCAAGATGACATCAGTGCTTACGCACGTGAGGTGACATCGGACGTTCCGATGTCACAATCGGACGCTCCGTTCACGATCGGATGTTCTGATTAGGGATCGGACGTTCCGATCGCCGTCTATAAATATGGTGTCCGAGCCCTCATTCTGTGCACCGATTTCCCCTCCTTTCCTCTGGTTTTCGAACCTTCTTACTTAGATCTACGGAGTTCTAGGTATCCTATTGGGAATCCGGAAGTTGCCTAGAGATCCCGACGTCGTAGCGGAGGTGTGTCTAAGTTTTGAGGCGATTCTACACCAGCGGGCTGACGACGGACGAAGGTATAATTTGGCTTCCTAAAAATATTTAGGAGTATGAAATAGCTTAGTTAAGGCTTTTAGAGCGTTTATAGAGATGCATGGACTTTTGCATGTGTAGACGCAGTAGATCAGACTTGTAGGCTTTGGACCTAGACGGGTGTGCTAGGAGTTTACCTGCAGTGTTAGAGGTACGTATGTACTGACCGAGATTGCCGGCATGATATTTATACATATGTGTGTGATGCATGATGTATGTGTTGTATTGGCTATGTTTTACTGTTTTTAGCACATGCATATGTTTTTACGGAGATTGCATCGGGTATGATGTGAGTCATGACAGTTTCCATCAGTCGAGACAATTCTTCCTAAGGATTCGTGTCTCAGGAATATACGAGTACCACGCGGAGTCGCTCTCTTGCCCGGTACTGTGTATTCCAGGCGCCATGAGTAAAGTGATTTAACCATGATTTTAAAGTCATGTGCATGCTCATATTTGTATTTATATCATTGCTTCCGTATTGAGCGTAGTCGCTCACGCCCTTTATGTTTCGTGTTTTGGGACACCTTGTGGCGGGTCAGGTCTGAGGCTGGATGGTCCCGGTGGTTCCCAGCAGGGTTGAGGTTGCTACAGTGCAGAGGTAGTTTTGTTAGGGATTCTGATACCCTAATTTCGATTTGCTTGTATAAAGAATTATACACTGTTTCTATCATCGGTTGTATTCTGCCGATTGGATTTGTTGTACTTTGGAATTATCCGCTATTTAACGCTTTAATTATTGTTGCTTGCGCTAATCACTCTGATTAGGTAGTGGATCCGGGTAGGGTCGCTACAGGTAGAGACTGAAGATGACAAGGAATCTATGGTTGAGGAGAGTGAATCTATTCAAAAGAATGCATCATGAGGTAAGTTTCCTCCGCTTTCTGACTATAAGCCTGTGGCCCCTTTTTCCTTTAGAATTGAAAGAGTCTTGGAAAGATGAAAGTATTAAGGGATTATATGAAACTTTTCGTAGATGCGAGGTAAATATTCCATTGTTAGATGCTATTAAGCAAGTACCTCGTTATGCTAAATTTTTGAAAGAATTATGTACTGCGAAAAGAAAACATAAGTTGAAGGGATGTAAGAGAGTCGAATTGGGAGAACAAGTCTCAGCTATCATTCAAATGAAGGTACCTACCGAAAGAGTGGGTGCCCGGTTAGCAAACTTGTGGCTAAGGGCTTTTATGACTCTATGTATAAACAATCTTTTGTTTAATATAATTTACACTTTTATAATGACATTGACTTTATCTTTCTTCATAATGTTATATTATGATATACTATTGTTGTTTTGATAAAGACCTTGAATATACTATAGTGTATGTAAGATGTGGTAGCACATGGGGATGGCTATCATGAAACACATCTTATAGTCACTGTATATTCTAAACTGTTCCTAGTCAATTGAGCCGTCCGCAAATAAGGATAAGGATCGCTCGAGATTGAGACTAGCATTTGCGATGCCGAGTACCACGTTTCATTGGTGTGGAACATAAAGATGTTCAAAGCATGCAAATGGATATTCATATGATGAATGATCGAACTACCCTATTCGGAATTTCCAAGTGGTTATCACTTATCGAGTGGATAAAGTCCGCGGTTTTGGTTGTACACCATTAGTCCTTATTACTTGAAACATCATTGAGACTCTATATGCTAGTACTGTACTTTGACTCGTTTACCGACTCTATTGGGGTCATCAGGTGTCGGGATTGGGTACAGTTACGACAAATATATGAGTCGATGCTTTGTTGTCAAGGATTCACCACATACTTGCAAGTGTGGATATCCTATGCGATCTGAGGAGATATTAGTGTGACGAATCTCTGGCCAGAGTACATGATGTGTTTTAGGTTACTTGGTGTTCCTAGTAACACATGCGATGTCACTAACAGATCTCCGAGATGTTATGCATAGTTATCGAATCTCGAACGACTCTCGATATACCAATGGTTGTTGATTCGATCGGGATATATGGATGAAGGGACCGTACTGTACGCTAACCAAAATCTACTGGTTCTTGCAGGCACTATCAGTAATACCTAGGGAATCATGGGGCGATGTTGCTAGGCGCTCTTACCATGATTCGATGGGTAAGTCGGAAATTGTTGTTCCGAGTCACAAGGAGTTGTGAGCCCACGACTAGCTGTATTCTTGAACCATTGAGGGTTACACAAATAATGGATTACTAAAACCTCGTAGAAATAGTTAAATTTAAAGAGTTAAATTTAATGAAACAGAAGTTGGACTTCTTAACTAAAGGGAGTGGGATTTCCTAAAATGACATAGGGATGGGCATTTTTGGAAATCACTGAATTCGGATTCAGAAAAATTATCTTGACTCTAAAAGATGCAGAAATGGTTTCTGTGCACATTGGTGAAATTAGTTTATCAATCGGAGTCACGATGAATTTTATATTAATTTCTATAACAACAGGCTTGACTTGTTGGGCTTAAGTTATGGATTGTGGGCTTTAAGGAGTTAGAGTCCTGATACAATTATAACTAGAAAGTATCTATAAATAGAGGTGTTGGCTTCGAAAATTACATACATTGAATACTGCAATTTTCGAAATTCACTCTATACTATTCAAGAGGATTTTTCGAAAATTCCTCTGTCTCTTTCGGAAAAAATTCGACTTGTGATTTTTGTGAAAAATTACAAATCGAATTAACAGATCATATCTGTTTATTCTCTACGTAAAACTTCTGATTGATTTCTAGTGCAGTCAATCAGAGGGTTTCTGTTTTTCATTCGTGGACCTAATTCCGGAGTTAGATCGTGACTGTCATCGGTTCCCGGGATTTACAAGAAGAGAAGATTAAATTCAGTTGGAGTCCACGATCAAGCCTTTGCTTGACGAGGTAAAAATTTAATTGTGATTTTATTTTTACTTGAACAAATTTAATCGTAAAAGTTTTGATGCCCATATATGGAATCGTTCCATATAATAAAAATAAAATTTTTAAAACTTCCGCTGTATCGGGTATCAATTCTTAATTGATTTGAACACAGTTTTCCAACAGTGGTATCAAAGCCAGGTTGCTCAGATCAAACGATTAAATTAATCGATTGTACAAAATTTTTAAGCCTCGGTTTTTTGAAATAAAACGAAAATTTTAAAATTATATTTTAATGGGCAAATCGGGTAGCGATCGTCGCTGACCAAGGGCAGCGATCTGGGCAGCAATGGGCTGCCTGCCCTGGCCCCTTTTTGGGGTGTGGGCTGCCCGAGATTGTCCCGGGCAGCCCGGAAAAATTATTTTTTAATTTTTAATTAAAATTTTAATTTTTTTGAAATTCTAGTTTTTGATCCGATCGAAAATTGTTTTTGATTGGTTCACGAGGCATCGGATCGAATTGTTCGAGTCCGAAAATTTTAAAATTGATTTTTGGATAAATTTGAATTTTTGAAAAATTTATAAATTTTATCCGTTAAATTAAATTTTATAAAATTAATTATTTTGGTACAATTGATGATAAGATATGATCTTATGGATGGATAAGATAAAATATGATTTTATCTTTTAAATTATGATGTCTTTGCATGTTTATCCAATTATTTAATTATTGAATTAATTAATGGATAAAGGATGATCGATTGCCATGACCAATGTTTTAGGTGTATGTTAGGTGATTTACATTTGTCTTATTGTTGTTGGTGTTTATTTATGGGCTTGGTTTATAGCCCAAATATGATTGTCATATGTAATAAAAGTGGGCCTGGTTTATGGCCCGTTCCCACCCCTAAAAATGTATCTCCTATTTGTCATCGAAATTTATTATAAATTTATTAGACTTAGTGGGAGACAAAGATTTGAAGAAATGGTGGGCCCAGCAGACAATGAAGATCGAAGAAATGTAAATTGGAAGCTCAATGTAATAGGATTGGATTGCATACTTTCATATCACCTAGGATTGGACTTAGACTCGTGATTGGCAACCACGGGTCGATTAGTTAATGGGATCGATCATCCTTAAATAATATATGATATTATTGATGTATGCATGTTTAGACTAAATTGTATGAATCCTACAAGCATACATAAATTGCATGATGAGACAAATTTTCAAAATTAAAAATTTCTCATTTTAAATATGATTTAAAATTGATATCAAGATTAATAAAAAGGGAATTTAAATATTGTTTAAATATTCCTACCTTCCATCAACGATCAATGTATGAGATGCTACCCGCGGATACGGTCCGGCTCATATTATTGGGGGGGCCCGTTCATCGGAAAGCTGTACATTGGATCGACACATGTTGTAAGTTGGGTGGAACTCCCATGGGATTGGCTCATATTATTGGGGATCCACATGGCGACCGTCCATCACAACTTAATATTGATGGGTTATCTTGACATGTCAAAATAAATGGCGTCATATTATTAGGCCCTTATTGGACATGAGGTAAAAACATGGGGGTTACTTTGGAAGTAATTGGGCTTTACCTTTTGAAAATTATGATTGGCTGATATTATTCGGGATCATGATTTGTCAATTGGACTCCATGTTCTCACTAAGGAAAACAGTTTTCCGTTTTCACTAGAGGGTAGTGAAATCGTTAAAATAGTGGGAGTGTAATTCATAAAATTAAAATTCGCCATATTTTATGTCTTAGTAAATTAATTAAACAATCATTGATTATTGTCTGTTTCCTTTTCAGTATACTATTACAATAACTTCTCGCAATCCACTGTTTTCAATTCTCGAACAAAACAAATTGACTGGCGCAAACTACACGTAATGGTTCCGTAAGTTGAAAATTATTCTTACTTCGGAAAAAGCTTTCTACGTGTTAGAGAAGCCGCCTCCGAAGGAAGCTCCGGCTAATACAAGTCCGGAAGAGTTGGCCAAACTTGATTTATGGTGGGACCATGATATCAAGGCCAAATGCTACTTGCAGTCTTCGATGTCTGATGAGCTTCAAAGGAGATTTGAGGATACCGTGAATGCTGCTGACATTCACAAGAACCTCAAGGAACTCTTTGGAGCTCAGTCAAGGTCGGAGAGGTATGCCACCGTCAGAGAGCTCATGACGAGCCGCATGCGAGATGGGACTTCGGTCCGTGAGCATGGGGTGCGCATGATTGGGCTCATTGAAAAGTTGGTAACACTCGACTTGACTTTGGAGCATGACTTAGCGCGGACTTGTTGCTTCTATCACTTCCTTCATCGTTTGATGGTTTTGTGATGAACTTCAATATGAACAAGATAGAGGCCACCCTTGAAGAGATGGTCAATATGCTTGTCACATATGAAGCCACACTAAAGAAAGATAAACCGGTACTCTTGGTTGGCTCCTCTTCTAACTCTAAGAAAGGACCAAGTGGAAAGGGTAAGAAACGTTCTGCCCCGCCCAAGAAGATTGTACCAAATAAGAAGGGAAAGGCCAAGGTTTCAAATGGGATAAAAGATGAAAACGTTTGCCATTATTGCAAGAAACCCGGTCATTGGAAACGTAACTGCAAGGAATACCTCGAACAGTTGCGAACTGCAAAGGGTATGTTTTACATTGAAATAAATGTTTCTCTTAATACTTCTTCTTGGGTATTGGATACTGGATGTGGATATCACATTTGCAATGATTTGCAGGTGATGACAAGAAGTCGTAAGCTAAGGATGGGTGAGACCCAGCTAAGGCTCGGGAATGGTTCTAGAGTCGAAGCCAAAGCTATAGGAGACATTTATTTAGTTTTGCAGAACAATTTTAAGTTATTTTTGAGAGATGTTATGTTCCGGATTTGGTCAAAAACATTATATCTATTTCTATGCTTGATAGAGATGGTTTTTCTTGCAATTTTGTGAATGGGATTTGTAATATTTACAAGAATGAAAGTTTGATTGGAAATGGACAACTTGAAAACGATCTATATAGCTTAAAATTAAAATATGTTCCAATTAATTATGTTGATAAATCGGTAACAACAATTAAAAGGAAGAACGATAGTCAAAACCCGGCAAACCTTTGGCATGCTAGGCTAGGTCATATTTCCTAAAGGAGGATGAACAAGCTAGTGGGAGAGGGCATGTTTGATATGTCTGATATTAACTCTCTACCTACTTGTGAGTCCTGCCTAAAGGGAAAAATGACTAAATCTCCTTTCAAAGGGAAACCTGAGCGTAGTCAAAATCTGTTGGATTTGATCCATACAGATGTTTGCGGTCCAATTAGGATTGGTACTAAATGTGGCAACACCTACTTCATTACCTTTACTGATGATCATTCTAGGTATGGGTATTTATATTTAATGAAATATAAGTGTGAAGCATTTGAAAGGTTCAAAGAATTCAAGGCTGAAGTAGAAAACAAACTAGGTAAAAGTATTAAGGCACTTCGATCGGATAGAGGTGGAGAATACTTAAGTACCGAGTTTTTGGACTATCTAGAAGAGAATGGGATTCTCTCTCAGTGGACTCCTCCTATGACACCTCAGCTTAATGGTGTTTCGGAGCGTCGCAATCGAACTTTGTTGGACATGGTTCGATCCATGATGAGCTTCATTGAGCTCCCACCTTCATTTTGGGGCTACGCGCTTGAAACGGCGGTAGTTTTGTTAAAAAACGTCCACACTAAAACGGTAAATAAAACACCATACGAGTTATGGAATGGCAAAGCTCCTAAGTATTCGTACTTGAGGATTTGGGGATGTCCTGCTTACGTGAAGCAGACAGTGGGAGATAAGTTGGATAGTTGATCCACCTTATGTTATTTTGTAGGGTATCCGAAGAATTCAATCGGATATTATTTCTATCATCCTGCTGAAACAAAAGTGTTTGTTTCAAGGAATGCCACCTTCTTGGAGAAGGAGTTCTTATTGGATAAGAAAGGCAAGATGATGGAACTCGAAGAAATTCGAGAAGAACCTGAGATACAAAATAGTGATCCTACACCTCAAGAATCATCACAAGACACGCCTATTACTAGGAGATCCGAGAGGACTTCTAGGCCTCCTATTAGATATGGTCTTCTTCTTGAAGGGGATCAAAGTGAACCCGACATTGGATGTGATCCAAGAAACTTCAAGGAAGCAATTTCTGATGCGGATTCGAATTTATAGCTTGAAGCTATGCAATCGGAAATAGACTCGATGCATTCTAACCAAGTTTGGTCTTTAGTAGATCCTCTCGATGGAATTGTTCCAATTGGGTGCAAATGGATCTACAAGAGAAAGCTTGGGCCTGATGGAAAGGTATTGACCTACAAGGCACGATTGGTGGCAAAAGGTTATACTCAAAGACAAGGAGTTGACTATGATGAAACTTTTTCACCAGTCTCAATGTTCAAGTCCATAAGAATCCTTATTGCCATAGCAGCATGGTATGACTATGAGATATGGAAAATGGATGTAAAGACTGCATTTCTTAATGGAAACATTAAGGAAGAGATCTATATGATGCAGCCTGAGGGATACACATCCATGGGAAGCGAGCATAAGGTATGCAAGCTTCGGAGATCAATCTATGGTATCAAACAAGCATCAAGAAGTTGGAACCAGAAATTTGATGAAATGATAAAGGATTTTGGTTTTATCAAGAACCCGGAGGAACCATGAGTGTACAAGAAAGTAGTTAAGAATGCGGTAACATTCTTAGTACTTTATGTTGATGACATCCTACTCATGGGGAATGATGTAGGGATGTTGCAGTCAACAAAGATATGGTTATCAGGTTGATTCTCTATGAAAGATTTAGGTGAGGCATCCTATATTCTAGGAATTCAGATCTATAGAGATAGATCTAAAAGAATGATAGGACTCACTCAATCAACCTACATCGACACCATATTGAAAAGGTTTTCTATGGATGAGTCCAAGAGAGGACATCTACCTATGTTTCATGGAGTTTCTCTATCCAAGTCTATGTGTCCCAAGACTGACGAAGAGATAGATAAGATGACACACGTGCCATATGCGTCAGCCATAGGTAGTATCATGTATGGGATGATATCTACCAGACCGGATGTGGCCTATGCTCTGAGCGTCACGAGCAGATACCAAGCCAATCCCGGTCAAATGCATTGGAAATCCGTGAAGGATATTCTTAAGTACTTGCGAAGGACTAAGAATTTATTCATGGTTTATGGAGGGAGAGAATTGAAATTGGAAGGCTATTTCGACTCTAGCTTCCAATGTGACGTGGATGACTCGAAATCAACCTCTGGATTTGTATTCGTGCTCAATGGCGGTGTTGTCTCTTGGAAGAGTTCCAAGCAGGATGCCACAACGGATTCCACCATTGAGGCAGAATACATTGCAGCATCAGCTACTCCTAAAGAGGCGGTTTGGATAAGGAAATTCATCCAAGAGTTGGGTGTAATTCCTGAAGCTGTTGGTCCAGTCCCGGTGTACTGTGACAACACAGGTGCCGTTGCTCAGGCAAAGGAACCAAGGTCTCATCAGAAGTCCAAACACGTACTGAGGAAATACCACATCATCTGGGAGATCGTGGAAAGAGGAGACATTAGTGTCGAGAGAGTGGCCTCTACAGACAATATCGTTGATCCGCTTACTAAGCCTTTGCCAGGACCATTGTTTGACAAACATCGCGAAGCAATGGGATTACGTAGTATGACTAGTTGGCTTTAGGGCAAGTGGGAGATTGAAAGAGTGGGTGCCCGGTTAGCAAACTTGTGGCTAAGGGCTTTTATGACTCTATGTAAAACAATCTTTTGTTTAATATAATTTACACTTTTATAATGGCATTGACTTTATCTTTCTTCATAATGTTATATTATGATATACTATTGTTGTTTTGATAAAGACCTTGAATATACTATAGTGTATGTAAGATGTGGTAGCACATGGGGATGTCTATCATGAAACACATCTTATAGTCACTGTATATTCTAAACTGTTCCTAGTCAATTGAGCCGTCCGCAAATAAGGATAAGGATCGCTCGAGATTGAAACTAGCATTTGCGATGCCGAGTACCACGTTTCATTGGTATGGAACATAGAGATGTTCAAAGCATGCAAATGGATATTCATATGATGAATGATCGAACTACCCTATTCGAACTTTCCAAGTGGTTATCACTTATCGAGTGGATAAAGTCCGCGGTTTTGGTTGTACACTATTAGTCCTTATTACTTGAAACATCATTGAGACTCTATATGCTAGTACTGTACTTTGACTCGTTTACCGACTCTATTGGGGTCATCAGGTGTCGGGATTGGGTACAGTTACGACACATATAGGAGTCGATGCTTTGTTGTCAAGGATTCACCACATACTTACGAGTGTGGATATCCTATGCGATCTGAGGAGATATTAGTGTGACGAATCTCTAGCCAGAGTACATGATGTGTTTTAGGTTACTTGATGTTCCTAGTAACACATGCGATGTCACTAATAGATCTCCGAGATGTTATGCATAGTTATCGAATCTCGAACGACTCTCGATATACCAATGGTTGTTGATTCGATCAGGATATATGGATGAAGGGACCGTACTGTATGCTAACCAAAATCTACTGGTTCTTGCAGGCACTATCAGTAATACCTAGGGAATCATGGGGCGATGTTGCTAGGCGCTCTTACCATGATTCGATGGGTAAGTCGGAAATTGTTGTTTCGAGTCACAAGGAGTTGTGAGCCCACGGCTAGCTGTATTCCTGAACAATTGAGGGTTACACAAGTAATGGATTACTAAAACCCCGTAGAGATAGTTAAATTTAAAGAGTTAAATTTAATGAAAGAGAAGTTGGACTTCTTAACTAAAGGGAGTGGGATTTCCTAAAATGACATAGGGATGGGCATTTTTGTAAATCACTGAATTCGGATTCAGAAAAATTATCTTGACTCTAAAAGATGCAAAAATAGTTTCTGTGCACATTGGTGAAATCAGTTTATCAATCGGAGTCACAATGAATTTTATATTAATTTCTATAACAACAGGCTTGGCTTGTTGGGCTTAAGTTATGGATTGTGGGCTTTAAGGAGTTAGAGTCCTGATACAATTATAACTAGAAATTATCTATATAATAGAGGTGTTGGGTTCAAAAATTACATACATTGAATACTGCAATTTTCGAAATTCACTCTATACTATTCAAGAGGATTTTTTAAAAATTTCTCTGTCCCTTTTGGAGAAAATTCGACTTGTGATTTTTGTGAAAAATTACAAATCGAATTAACAGATCATATCTGTTTATTCTCTACGTAAAACTTCTGATTGATTTCTAGTGCAGTCAATCAAAGGGTTTCTGTTTTTCATTCGTGGACCTAATTCCGGAGTTAGATCGTGACTGTCATCGGTTCCCGGGATTTACAAGAAGAGCAGATTAAATTCTGTTGGAGTCCACGATCAAGCCTTTGTTTGACGAGGTAAAAATTTAATTGTGATTTTATTTTTACTTGAACAAATTTAATCGTAAAAGTTTTGATGCCCATATATGGAATCGTTCCATATAATAAAAATAAAATTTTTAAAACTTCCGCTGCACCGGGTATCAATTCTTAATTGATCTGAACACAGTTTTCCAACACCTACAAAATGCAAGGACCCAGGGAGATTGTTAAGTTTTATATTTTTGATAACTTGCAAATTCCTGATTGTGAAAGTATGGTTAATAATCTTGATATCATTAATAACTTGTTGCAAGAACACGATAAGGTTGTGAATGGTGATAAGGTTAAGGAGACTATTGCAACGCCTGCTGAAATTTCTACTACTGAAATTTTTCTCTCTGATATGCAGGTACCTAAAATTGAGACAAAACGTCCTCCTGGCCGAGCAAAAAGAATCCCCAAGAAATCGAAGCAAAAAAAGCATGGGACATTAATTGGAAAATTTCTTAAGTGGGTGAAGGTGGACAAAGGAACAAAGTTTAAACCATCATAATGAACTACATCATTCAGTCGAGCCAACGACCGTAAACAAAGGCGCTGACTGGGAGGCAACCCAGTATTTCTATTCCTTTTTAGTTTTTATTTTTGCTTCATTTTAATTTTTTTTGTTTTGTTGAATTTTGTTTTTAATTGATTTTCGGAAAATTTTTGGAAAATTAAAAAAGTAATTTCTGAAGTAGTGCGCGCTCGATCCTGACATTTCCTTGGATCGAGCGCGCAGAAAACCCGAGCCCACTGCCCCAAGTATTTAAGAGGCGCGCTCGATCCTGACATTTCACCGGATCGAGCGCGCAATTTTACCAAAGTTACTGTCCGCATATTTAAGAGGCGCGCTCGATCGAGTATATTTCTAGGATCGAGCGCGCCCCGCCTCTCGCCTTATTTCTGTGCAGTTTTATGCTCTTTTCCCCCACTCCCCCTTTCAAAATTTCCCTCGGCCCTTAGAACCCTTTTTTCCCAAATTTTCGAAATTTCACAATTGTTCACAATTTGTTATCAATCTATTACATGATCATTCAAGGGCTTGGAATCTTCATTTATTCCCTCCTCTCTACTTCTCCACGACCATATTTTGCTAGAAAAGCCGAAATTGTTGGTGTCCACAAGGTGTTCGACGAATTGCCTAATCCACCAATTCTTGCAATTTTTTGGGTGCTCATGGGTCCAAAACGCACTAAAAAGAGAGGCGAATCTTCTCGCCAAGGTACACGAGCTGCAACCGCATCCTTAAACCTTGCCGGCCGTTTTGTCAATCAAGCGGCCCGGGATCGCTATGACCATGCCAAGAATCATCGCTCCCCTATTACTGAGAGGGTTTTTGATCTAGATGCGAATGAAAACGAAGTGGCGGTTCAAGTATTGGCACGTGGGTGGGGAACGTTCTGTAGGCAACCCGCTCTAGCAATCGTCCCTCTTGTTAGGGAGTTCTACGCTAATGCTGCGGAGCGGACGGATGGCAAGGCCTTTGTCCGGGGAACTTTAGTTTCCTACGCAGCTTCTGAGTTGAATGCCATGCTAGAGACACCAGATGTCGATGACAGCATATTCCAAAGCGCAACCCTTTACCCGGATGTCCACGAAATCCTTTATCAGCTGTGCTTTACCGGGGCTGCTTGGTTGGATCCGATCACTTTCAAATGCTTCAAAGAGAAATATCTTTTTGTGGGTCCGGCTACCTGGTACACATTCTTGTGCCGCCGTCTGATGCCAATCTCACACACGAGTGAAGTGCATGTTGAGCGTGCTGTGTTGCTATACGCTCTCGATGTTGGATTCCTGGTTAATGTGGGCCGAGTTATTCATGATCAGATACGTCGGTCGATCACTTCTAGGACAGCCGGTCTTTTCTTTCCCATGATCATTACACAGTTATGCATGCGAGCTAGTGTGCAAGCTAGAGCGGACGAGGAATGGTTGCAGCAGATGCGACCCATTGACCAAGCAGCTGTTGATGCCAAGAGGGCTTATAGGCGGAGCCAATTTGTGGTGGATGACCAGTTTGTGGCGGTCCACGATCCGGTGCGTCCTATTCCACCTCAGCGCCGCCCTACTACAGTTACTGTTCAAGATATGGCCACCTTTACTCAGCACCAGAATACCTTCAACTCGGCCACGGCTGCAAATTTTCAGGTGTTGGACTACATATCTCGTGGCATCTCCGAGAGGCTAGGGATTGATCCCACCATGCTCCCACCAGTTGTTCCTTTCCCGCTACCTTTTGAGTTTCCTTGGGTAGACCCAGTGCCACCGCCAGAGCATGATGAGGATGGGGCGAACGCCAATCCATAGATCTAGGGAGTTTTCTTTTTACTTTTTGCATTGCATCATTTTGTTTGTTTGTTTTTTTTATTGCTACTTGTTTTGTTGTGTGCTTTTGTATAGTTTAGTTCTCAATCATTGAGGACAATGTTTCGTTTAAGTGTGGAGGGGTGCATTCATGCATTGCATTTCATTGCATTGTTGTTTTTGTTGCATTGTTGCATTTAGTTCATTTTAGGATTTTAGCATTCTATTTCATTTTGTATTGAGTTGAAAAATAAACGGGTAGCCTGGCCAATGATGAAGCTTTGTTTGTGAATTCCATGTCTATCTGACAACTTTTTGCACTGATGGAACTCAGTAGACGAGTGAACTCCTACATACTCTGTGAATTATACTCAAATCTGAATTTTGAAACATACAAACATGGATAGGATTGAGGCATTGTTTGGATTATTTGGGCCTAAATTTTCTTGAATCTTTTGTCCTTAGATGCCCTTTGAGCTTTCACATATATATGAGCACATGAGGTGCATATTTATGAATTTTGTGCAAAATCATCGTTTACGGTTGATGATTTCTCTTTTCTACACTGATTAATATTTTTATGAGTTGATTGTGAATTGAGACATGTCTATAACTTGTTCAAACACCCCTCGAGGTGAAATACGGGTAAACTGTGACTTAGGAGTGATGTAGGCAATTTTTCTAAATTCGTTTGAGCTTTTCAAGCCACCCACTTTATTAATTATCCCTAGTACCTTGTTTGAACCTGATTGAAAAACGAATGGCATGCATGCAAACGTGTGGTAAACCCCCATTCGGCATTATTTCAAGGTCCTACAACTACTACCCATAGCCTAAACATTGTTTCCTACCTTTAAGGGAGTGATTTGAATGTTAAAATTATTTTATGCTCCTGCGTTGAATGGTTAATATGGAATGGTGTGATGATAGCTTGAAAGAAAAGAAAAAAATAGTAGTGAAAAGGGGATGGAAAAAAAATGATGAAAGAAGTGGTGAAAAAGAAGGAAAATTTAATGGTGAAAAGCATTAGAAAAAAAAAATGAAGATCAATGAAGTGAAAAGCGGTGTGAAAACTGAATGAAAAGGAGTGAACTCTAAAGATAGACATAATTTACTCCCTCTTTGAATTATTTTCCTTTATTGTTGCTATAAGCCAAGCCTACATTATAAGCCAATTAAGACCTATTGACCGAGTCACAATCGCCCAATATACTAGTGGAGAGGGTTGCAAGAATTTCGCCTATGGACTGTCGATTGACACTATTGATGAGTATGAATTTTTGATCAAAACACGCACACACTAGATTTCTTTGTGTTTAACCGATTGTGAGTGTGTTGATTTGATTTCTATTCATTGTAATCCTGTGAAACCATGAAAAGTCCTCATGATCTATGAATGTGTGAATTGGAATTGGAGGCGAGTGTTTTGAACTAGAGTTGCGGGATTTATAAGTTTGTGAGGTGAAATCAGTCTGGTTTTAAAATTTTCAAAACAATGTGAGTTGGATGGATGGATGTGAAAATTTTGAAAGATGAACTGAGGCCAGTGCTCCGCAGTATTTCTTGATTCTTGTTTACATATTTTCTTTTGTATAACTTGCTCGAGGGCGAGCAAGGTTCAAGTGTGGGGGAATTTGATAGTATTATTTTGTTTGCATTTTTAGTGTCATTTTGTTAAGTGTTTTTCATGCATTTTGTGTCATTGTTCATGTTTTATTCTATTTTTATTTTATGTCATGCATTGAGCTTCTTAACTTAGTTTTGATTTATTGTGTAGGAATTACCATGTTTTGATTAAAGAAATCGAAGTGCGTCCATGCGTCCAAAGAAAGCAGCAGAGCATATTTTTCATCACAGAAGAATGCACTCGATCCTGACATTTTTCCAGATCGAGCGCGGTCATGAGATTTTCAAGACAGTAGGCTGCCTTAACTCGCCCGCTCGATCGTACATTCTTCCCTGATGAAGCACGCCCAAGGAATTTTCAAAGCAGAAAGTTGCCCAGTATCGCGTGCTCGATCGCGCATTATTCCAGGATCGAGCACGCGGGTCTGTTGCAGGAAGAAATTTGTAATTTTGGAAACTCTTTTAATTAAGACTCTAGACTTTTATTAGACTTTTAATTCTGTTTTGGAGAGAATTTCAGAGGATTCTACACGCTTAGAACGGGAAGAACTCTCTCTGAAGGCTAGGTTTTCATCTATCTTTTCTTAATTTTATTTTCTCTCATGAATTTTTGTAGAAAATTCATGACTATTGTTGGCTAAACTCCAGTACTTGGTTGAGGGAGACGAAGCCTTTGATTTATTAATTCATGAGATTTTGATTTTCAATGTTTGATTTTTATCAAGTATCAAGAGTTATTCTGAATTGATTGATATGCTTGTGTATTAGATTTTTTAGATTGGCCATCTTAGGATTTCATTATACAATCGAATGCTAAATTGGAATTCAAATCCGTAATTGTTTAAATTATCTGATTTGTGAAGCAACTACAATTAATAATCGTCCTCTTGTGAGTTTATTAAATTGTAGGAATAACAATTTACTAGGCTAAATACATCCGCTTGTGTATGTGTTGTCTAGATTTATCAGTTTTGCTAGTTTGAATGCTACCGTGGATTTAAGTCTAATCGCTTGTATTGGGTTAATTTATGGGGTAAGGGTTAGCTTAGAATGCTTGTGTCTAGTTAACTAAAATTAAGGTGAAACATGAATTAAATTTCCAATGGTGAATATTTGATAGGATTAATTATTTTCAGGTGATCAATGATTGAATGAATAATATCAAGGGTGTAGTCGACCGATACCAAGTCTTGTTTCTTATTGATTTCTTCAGTTTAATTTTTAATCTTGCTTGACAGTTATAGAATTTTATTTTAAATTGTTTTTGAATTTTTAGTGGTTAATCTTAATTCAAAATCCCCTTTTTAATTTTAAAGAACACTTTTAAATTTCCCTTTCCTCATGGGAACGATCCCTACTCACACTACTGCATGTTTTTATTTATCTGATTGAGCCGGGTAATTTGGGCGTGACACGATAAGCGCTACCAGCAATCAAAACACCTCAAATTTCCAATCACAATCACCATGTAACCCCTTAAACTTAATGCATACACCAATTTTCGAAAATAACATATCACCATGCTGAAAAGTATGAAAAAATCGAACCTAACATGCTGAAAGTCTTAAGCATTTTGAAAATTAAATGAAACAATAGGCACAAGAACATAGATAGCTTGATTGAGAGCCCAAGAAAAGCTTATATTTGCCTTCAACCTTTGCTACAAAAAAAAAAAAAATCAAGAGGGAATAAGGGCTGAAACTTCAAACCAACACCAAGGTGGACCTTCCAAGGTGGTCCTCCGGCGACAGCGGCGGTGTTGAAGGGCGACGGCGGTCGAAAAGATGAAGGGGAGTGGTGGTCGATGGGAAACAAAGAAATGAGAGGGGGTGGGGGGTGGGGGCTCCTTCATGAAAAATGGGGCTAGGGTTTGTAACAACTGATTTATTTTAGGTTAAAAGTTTTAGTGTGTAGTGTGTAGGTGTATTTTAAAAGTGCTACTACACTTGTAAAAGTGCTAGTCTAAGTATTACAACTTTACCTCAACAACTTTGCACCTTTAAAATACTTAAATTTAAAAATTCCAAGTCAAGGTATTTAAATTAGGTTTTTAATAATTCGGATTTAATAAAATCCTAACTATTGAAAAAGTTAAAGAATAAACTCAAGAAAATGATAAAAGTGGTTTTTGATGCCCGGAAACTCAAAAATCAAACTTCTAGTCTAAACTCCTCATTTCTCTCACTTCAAAATTTTAGAAATAAAAATCTTGGAAACTTATCGCCAAAGTCCACCATCGTCGCTTGCCGGAACTGGAAATTACTAACTCAAGTATCTCAAGATAAATAACTTAATAAATTGAGCAACTATAACTTTAAAAGAAACTTAAGCAATTTAAATTCAAGCAATTAAAAGTATAAATATAAAAAAATGAATTTAGGCACTATCTTAGGAATTAAAAATCAACACTTAAAATATTTTGATGTCACTGGGATTAATGGAATATTTAATTAATAACAGAGCGATTAGAAAATAATTTAAAAAAACTAAACGAACGTTTAAAAATAATTTAAATAAATACACAAGCGGAATAAGAAACCTTTTAAAATGATTTGGACAGATAAAAAACATTTAAATAAATAAGCTAGACATTTAAAATAAATTAAATAACTAATCGATAAACTTTAATTATTTTAAATAAATAAACTGGACAATTCAAATAATTTAAATAGGAAAATATTAAACGTTTAAAAATTACTTAAATAAACAAATCTTAAATCTTAAAAATCTTTAAAACAAGTAAATTACGCAATAAAATTATTTAAATAAATAAACTTAAACAATTAAAACATTAATTAAATAGTTAGTACAAAAGAATCATTTGAATAAATAATTAATATTTTATTAACACATAATTCACATAAATAATTTAACTCAATAAAACTTAAAAATATTAATCATAATATTTATTTAATTTAATTCACGCAATTTAGTAGATTGGATTTTAGGTGCTACAAATTCTTTATTATAATCTTATGTGATTGATTTGATTTGATTTCGAGGACGAAATCTATTCTTAGAGGGGGAGAATTGTAACGTCTCGAATTTGTCATAAATGAGTTTATTTTAGATAACCGGAGATTTAATTACTCGAGTGCCGTTTTGATTTATATCAAGGACCATTTGGCAATTTTTGGATTTTCAGGGACTAAAATGCAAAATTGGACTTTAACATATATATAAGCATGACTTAAATTTTTTTTTTTTATCATTCAATCTTCTTCCTCCTTGCCGTGTTCCTCCATTGAAGGCGTGGGAAAAGCTTTTCAAGCTTCTGAAACTTCGGTTTTGACTCGATCCGTTCGATAGGAATTATTTTTGAAGTTATATTAACGATCACGGCTGAGAGAGCTCCGTTCTGAATTAAGTTTCTCTTATTTATTTGAAGTTTGATTTTTTGGAAGTTGATAGAATCGAACGATAATCAGGGACGTTGTTCTTGAACTACTTGGTAGTGTTTATTCTCTGTCGGATCGGAGATAGAACGTCGTTCGGAATTGTTATGATTTTATTGATGATTTTCGAGATTTTCAGTTTTGGATTTGTTGGATTTGAGTTGTATTGGATGATTGATGTTTGATATGAGTTTATTGGATCGATATTATGTTGTCTGTGTTTTCTGTTGATCAGAATATAGTCGTTATGTCGTCATTTTGAGTTTTGAATATCGTTTCATCGATTTGATCGAACCGTGTTTGATTGGAGTTTGGATTGTCTAAATTGATCTTTGTGGATTCTTTTATAGATTGAATTGAAGCCAGTGGAGTTGCGAGGTTGCAGCTTTGGATTGTTTTAAAGATCGAAGCCGATTGAAGATTGTGAATCAACGAGAAGGTATAAGACGATATTGGAAAGAATAGGATGATTAACTAGAATCCGGATTGATTCGAGTGTCCTCGAAAAATCACATACTTGAATGTTTATGTGAACTAATTGAGTTTATTGATTGAATGTATTAGAATTCACGTGCATTCATATTGAGCTAAATGATTATTTTATTTTGAATTAGACGTTCTGGGGATTATAGTTGAGTGGCTTTGTAGGCGAATTACTACAATTGCAAGATTTAACTCTCTATAATGCTCCGAAGTCTAGAGGATTGAAATATACATAATCCGCCTCGAAATGGGAGTTCGGTGTGATCGTTGTGATATTTTATCCTCGGGATCCCAACCGAAGAAAAGAAAAGATGAGATGCATTTTGATTATCTGAGCTTGATAATCTAGAGATTTGAAGTAATGCATTCATTGCACTTTCATTTGATTATGTGAAAGTTGTTTATATCATTACTTGAGATGGTTATTTGATATAGCATGTTTGTCTCTTATACTGGGAGTTATTCTCACCGGTTTATCCGGCTGTTGTCTTATCATTGTGTGTTTGCTTGGCAACAGGTGGGGCAGGACCGAGTCAGAGATCGCATGGCTACGTGTTGAGATTATAGAACTGAGGGCTCGTTGTTGTTAGAAGTTTAACTCTTGTATTCGAACATGTATTTGTATTGTATTGAGAACTTAGAGATGGAGTATGTTCTATTAGTTCGTATATTGTATAACTCTATAACTACATTTGTATTGAATTATGCATGTCGTTGGAGTGAGTTATGCTTTTGAATTGTTGTACTTTGGAGTTGAATTTGTATGAGAGAAACTCTGATTTTTTGGTTCAGAGCATACCTGTGCAGAATCAAAAAATGGGCATTTTTGTGTCCGCTCGATCGGTAAGATATTACCGATCGAGCAGGGGCCTTAAAATTCTGGGCAGAACTTTGATTATTTTCGGCCGCTCGATCGGTAAGATTTTACCGATCGAGCGAGCACTGTTCACCAGCAATTAATTTTTTTTAATTTGGGTTTCCAACTTGACTCTTGATTGATTATCGACAGGATTAATTCTTGATTAGATGATTAGAATCGAGGCCTCACACGTAATTTATGCCGTTGAAAAGAGGAGGACGATTGGTAAATTGCCCTTGAGCATAATCACTCGCTAGATTTGCCACAGAGCCTTTTGAAAAATAAAAAAAAAGTGGGCTCTGATACAACTTTTTAGAACCTAATGGGGGGGGCGAATTAGGTTCTATTGGCAAATTTAGAAATTTAAAATAATTTTGTAAAAACGCAAGCGGAAGACTTAGGGAAATTAAAATAAATGCGGTAAGTAAATGACAGAAAGTAAATCAATTGTTAGAGGTATTAGTTTGTAATCAAAATGTTGTAATCAAGCTATTGGAGGATTGGAAGTATTTCCGTACAGGTAAGTTGGAGGCTTTATTTCCATTTTAATTCTCATGTAATCAAACTTTTGGAGGTATTAGTTTGATATCACGATAATTAATGAAACTGCGGGACGGTTAGAGGTACAGGTAAGTTGGAGGCTTTATTTTCATTTTATTCTCACGTAATAAAATTTCTTGAAGGTATTAGTTTGTTATCCCTGACCTAATCGTCTGTGCCAAAGAATGTTGTCATCAACATTTAACTATACAAGGCTTTTTACATTTGAAAAGGATAAATTGTTTAAAGAAACCTTGTAAACATTCTCACTTCTATATCCTTTGAAATTTATGGATGTGTCAGTTGTGAGTGATACAGTGCAGTGTTGGGGAGTGAATTTGACTTCATAACCTCTATCACACAATTGACTTATACTTAGTAGGTTATGTTTAAGCCCTTTCACTAGGAGTACATCATCAATCAGACAAGAGTTAGATATACATATTGATCTGATTCCTTTAATGACTCCTTTGTTGTTGTCCCCAAAAGTGACAATTCTTTTTTCCTTTGGTTTGATTGATTGAAGCAGCTCCTTGTTTCCCGTCATGTGTCTGGAGCATCCAATGTCGAGATACCACATGCTTGGAGGCATACTTCTTTTCTGTCCCTACAATATAAAGTTTTTGTACCCTTTAGTTATTTTTGGGTCCAATTATGTTAGAAATGAAGATCAATAATTACTTAGTAACATAATCAACACTTTCTAAGAGTGCTCCCATGAAAGGTAGGTAGGGCTAAGGCCTCTTTAAAAACCTATCTCCTTAGACAGAGCAACGTTCATCAGGGAGACAAGTCGCAAGTTAAGGCAGTTTAAACCGGTCTGTGAAGAACTCCCTCAGATCATGTTTTCATAATGTCACCTCATAATTATTGATGAATATTTAGGCACCCATTTCAAATAACTTCTTTTATTATATTGATTTCTTAATGATCTATACTAAGGTCTAATATGTCCAGTTTTACAACAATAAGTGCAGATAGGGGGTGATCTCATTTTAACTTTAGCAATAAGACTAGTGAAATCTATTGATTTACTACCATACTATATTCCTCATTTATCAAAGCTACATTTTTGCATTGTTAGAATATTATTTAATTTATTGCTACTAACATTGAATTTATCAAATAATTTTTCTAAGTGAGCTATGTCATCTTTTAATCTTAGGTTTTCATGCTCCTTAGATTTTAAATAATTTTTTAGACTTCTATTTTCCTTTATAAGTGATTTAGCCATATCAAAAATTTGTTTAAAAGCATGTAATAGCTCATCATAGGAAGGTACCTCATCATCGTCGTCGGAGACGATGTCTTCATGCTTATCCATGAGGCAGGTGTTGCTTCCTCATCATCGTCGTCACTGTCGCTCCACGTTGCTATGAGTGCCTTTTTTTTTTTCCTTTTGTCAACTTTCTTTTTGAGAGGGCATTAATTTGCATAGTTCCCTTGTTGTTGGCAGTTGTAGCATGTCACTTCCTTCTCCGGCTTCTTCTCCTTTTTGAATTTAGTCCCTCTCATGAATTTTTTTAATTTTCTTGCGAAGAGCGCCATGTCATCATCATCTTCTTCTTCAACTTGGCTTGATTGGGCTATTCCTGTTGCTTTGATTTTTTCATCTTCCTTCTTTATCTATTTTCTTGTAGATAATTCTAACTCATGGGTTTTTAGGGTCCCATGGAGTTGATCGAGATCGTAGGAAACAGTGTCGCCTTTGTTGGATTCAATGATCGTCGTTCTCTTTGCATCCCACTCCTTGGGTAGTGCTCGAAGTGATCTTCTCCATACTTGTTTGGTTGGATATTTTTCACCTAGTTGGGCAAGCTCATTGATGATTTTAGTTAGCCTTCGAAACATGGTATCAATATTTCTTTGGCATCCATGTCAAAGGTTTCGTATTTGAGTTGTAGAAGATCAATCTTTGTCTCCTTCACTTGATTTGTTCTCTCGTGACAAATCTCCAATTTGTCCCAAATCTCTTTTGCGGAGGAGCACATAAAGATCCGGTTGTACTCGTTCATATCTAAAGAACAATGCAAAATATTCATACCTTTAGCATTTTGAGAAATTAATCGCATGTCCTCTTTTGAAAAGTCGTCCATTTCTTTCGGAACTTCGTTACCATCCACTATTTTCATAGAGACGTAGGGACCTTTCACCATCACTTTCCAAAGGTCATAGTCTAAGGATTGGATATATAGAGACATTCTATTTTTCCAATACCTGTAATGTAACGCCCCAAATTAGGCTTAAATGAGTTTATTTGAGATAACTAGAGATTTTATTATTCAAGGGCCGTTTTGATTTATATCAAGGACCATTTTGAAATTTTTGGATTTTTAGGGACTAAATGCAAAATTGGGCTTTAACATATATATAAGCATGACTTAGCTTTTTTTTTTTATCATTCCATCTTCTTCCTCCTTGCCGTGTTCCTCCATTGAAGGCATGGGAAAAGCTTTCCAAGCTTCTGAAATTTTGGTTTTGACTCAATCCGTCCAATAGGAATTATTTCTGAAGTTATATTAACGAACACGGCTGGGAGAGCTCCGTTTTGAACTAATTTTCTCTTATTTCTTTGAAGTTTGATTTTTTGGAAGTTGATAGAATCGAACGATAATCGGGGACGTTGTTCTTGAACTACATGGTAGTGTTTATTCTTTGTCGGATCGGAGATAGAACGTCGTTCGGAATTGTTATGATTTTATTGATGATTTTCGAGATTTTGAGTTTTGGATTTGTTGGATTTGAGTTGGATTGAATTATTGATGATTGATATGAGTTTATTGGATCGATATTATGTTGTATGTGTTTTCGGTTGATCAGAATATTGTCGTTATGCCGTCAGTTTGAGTTTTGAATATCGTTTTGTCGATTTGATCGAACCGTGTTTGATTGGAGTTTGGATTGTAGATATTGATCTTTGTGGATTATTTTATAGATTGAATTGAAGCCAGTGGAGTTGCGAGGTTGCAGCTTTGGATTGTTTAAAATATCGAAGCCGATTGAAGATTGTGAATCAACGAGAAGGTATAAGACGATATTGGAAAGAATAGGACGATTAACTCGAATCCGGATTGATTCGAGTGTCCTCGAGAAATCACATACTTGCATGTTTATGTGAACTAATTGAGTTTATTGATTGAATGTATTAGAATTCATATGCATTCATATTGAGCCAAATGATTGTTTCATTTTGAATTAGACGTTCTTGGGATTATAGTTGAGTGGCTTTGTAGGCAAATTACTACAATTACAATACTTAACTCTCTATAATGCTCCGGAGTCTAGAGGACTGAAATATACATCATCCACCTTGAAAGGGGAGTTCGGTGTGATCGTTGTGATATTTTATCCTCGAGATCCCAACCGAAGAAAAGAAAAAACGAGATGCATTTTGATTATCTGAGCTTGATAATCTAGAGATTTGAATTCATGCATTCATTGCACTTTCATTTGATTATGTGAAAGTTGTTTATATCATTACTTGAGATGGTTATTTGATATCACATGTTTGTCTCTTATACTGGGAGTTATTATCACCGGTTTATCCGGCTGTTGTCTTGTCTTTGTGTGTGTTCTTGGCAACAGGTGGGGCAGGACCGAGTCAGAGATCGCATGGCTAGGTGTTGAGATGATAGAAGTGAGGACTCGTTGTTGTTAGAAGTTGAACTCTTGTATTCGAACATGTATTTGTATTGTATTGAGAACTTAGAGCTGGAGCATGTTCTATTAGTTCGAATATTGTATAACTCTATAACTACATTTGTATTGAATTATGCATGTCGTTGGAGTGAGTTATGCTTTTGAATTGTTGTACTTTGGAGTTGAATTTGTATGAGAGAAACTCCGATTTTTTGGTTCAGAGCTGATCTCGCTCGATCGGTTGATTACCGATTGGTTGATTACCGATCGAGCGAGCATACCTGTGCAGAAGCAGAAAATGGGCATTTTTGTGTCCGCTCGATCGGTAAGATATTACCGATCCAGCGGGGGCCTTCAAAATTCTGGGAAGAAATTTGATTATTTTCGGCCGCTCGATCGGTAAGATTTTACCGATCTATCTAGCACTGTTCACCAGCAATTAAATTTTTTTTAATTTGGGTTTCCAGCTTGACTCTTGATTTATTATCGATAAGATTAATTCTTGATTAGATGATTAGAATCGAGGCCTTACATTATGTGGTATCAGAGCGATAAGTTTCTTGGACTGAATTAGAGTGAGCGGGATAGATCGAGTCCGCTTGAAATGATTTCTCGCATGTGTTTGAGTTAATTAATTTATTTATTAAATGACATGCAAGCATGCTTTATTAGTTGAGATTGATTGAATTACATGACTATGTGATTTAAATTCTAAAGCATGATTTATTTGATATATCAATTGTTTGGATTATTGGATCGAAGTCAATTGATCTCGGGAGGTTATGTATTATTTTGAACGGAGGTTGTTGGACACCAAATTTTTGAGATTGAGATATTTGTGTCCTAACCTATTTTGTATCAGATGCCTCCGAGAAGAATTTTGAACAGGGATCGACCGGTAGTAACTCCTTCGACTGAACAGGGTAGTACAGGGGCAGGGATGTTTGATGTCACAGCTACTCCCATGGAAACCTTGCTGAAGATGTTTCAGTCTTTTCGAACCCCGAATTTGAAGGGTACGGAGAATCCAGTTGACTGTGAGAGATGGTTAGACAACATTGATCAGCTTTTTGACTCTCTCGATTATTTTGATGACCGCCGAACTAGACAGGTCATTCATCAACTGCAGGGTGTGGCTAAGAACTGGTGGGTCACAACTAAGAGAGATTTTGAGAATCGAGGTACAATTATTGACTGGAAACTGATTAAATCTGAATTCTATAAGCGTTTTTTCCTTGTTTCGTACCGAAAGGACAAGGGAGCAGAATTTTCAAATTTGAGACAAGGAATTTTGAACATCAAAGAATATGTGATGAAGTTTGATAGCCTCTTGGGGTTTGCAACTCATATTGCCAACAACGAAGAGGCAAAGGTCGATCAATTTATCAACGGTTTGAATCCCGACATCTTTGTGTTGGTGAACACCGGGAGACCGGATAACTTTGACGATGCCATGAATCAGGCAAATGGTGCTGAGGCGGGACTTTTGAGGCAGAGAGGAAATCAGTTTGTACCCCAACAGCAGCAGAGACAGTTTCAGGCCCAACCGTCTTAGTACCAGAGTCAACCACCGAGGTTTGCGATTGGTAGCAGTGGAGGCAGTAAGAAAGAGCACTTCTGTCCAAAGGGGAAGCAATTTAAGAAATATGGGAGCACTTTTTCGAGTTCTAGTGGCTCGAAGCATTACAGTTCAGGAGCTTCTAGAGCTTCGTGTGACAAGTGTGGAGGTCGGCACTCCAGTGATCAGTGTAGAGACATCTTTGGGAGTTGCTACATCTGTCACCAGGCGGGACATTTTGTGAGATCATGTCCTCAGCGTGGCCCTGAGCAAGCTCAGACCGAGAATTCTTTGAGACAGGCATCACAGACTGAGAGACAAGCATCTAGTGTTCATTCCTTTCAACCAAAACAACAGACTCGATAGAAAGGCCAGAGTGTTTGCTCTGAATGAGGATCAGGCTCGATCAGCACCTGATGATGTTATTACAGGTAACTGCTCCATTTCTGGTTATCTTGCATTTGTGTTGATAGATACGGGTGCTTCTCACTCTTTTATTTCAGAAAGATTTGTTTTGAAGCATGCCTTGCCTTGTGAGCCTTTACCTGTTGTAGTTGCTGTTACTTCAATTTTGGGTGGAGGAATTGTTTCTGTGAGTATAGTCAGGAACTGTGAATTTCGTTTCAAAGAGAATGCGATTGAGATAGATTGTGTTGTACTTGTGTTGTCTGACTTTGATTGCATTGTTGGTATAGATGCTTTAACCAAGTATAGGGCAACCGTCGACTGTTTTCAGAAAGTGGTTAGATTCAGACCCGAGATGTCAGACGAGTGGAAATTCTTTGGTAAGGGTTCTCGATCTAGAATTCCTTTGATATCTGTTTTGTCGATGTCTCGATTGTTACAGAGAGGAGCAGAGGGATTTCTCATCTATGTCGTGGATGTTTTGAAGTCCAGCCCTGTGTTGAGTGATTTACCAGTGGTTAGATAGTTACCTGACGTATTTTCATAGGAGATTCCTGGATTACCGCCTATTTGTGATATCGAATTCGGCATTGAACTGATGTCAGGTACTCAACCGATTTCCAAAGCTCCATATCGAATGGATCCGATTGAATTGAAAGAATTGAAGGAGCAACTTGAAGAGTTGATTGCCAAGGGATACATCCAACCTAGTGTATCTCCTTGGGGTGCTCCTGTCTTGTTTGTTCGAAATAAAGATGGATCGATGTGACTTTGCATTGACTACCGTCAATTGAATCAAGCGACGGTTAAGAACAGGTACCCTTTACCGCGTATAGATGACCTCTTTGATCAGTTGCAGGGTTCTTGTGTCTATTCGAAGATAGACTTGAGGTCTGGATATCATCAGCTGAGAGTGCGAGAAGATGATGTGCCTAAGACTGCGTTCAAAATGAGGTATGGTCACTTTGAGTTCATTGTCATGCCGTTCGGATTGACGAACTCTCCAACATTCTTTATGGGTTTGATGAACTGTATCTTTCAAAATTATCTTGATGAGTTTGTTATTATTTTCATTGATGATATCCTTATTTATTCGAAGAGTCGCACTGACCATGCAGAGAATTGGAAGACTATCTTACAGATTTTGCGAGCTGAGCAGTTTTATGTCAAGCTGTCGAAGTGTGAGTTTTGGTTTGACCGAGTCGTCTTTCTTTGTCATATTATATTTGGAGATGGGTTTTCTGTCGATCCCAACAAGATTTTAGCGGTTATGAACTGGTGCAGGCCGACTTCTGTGCCTGAGATTCGTAGTTTTATGGATTTAGCGGGTTACTATCTCAGATTCATCATGGGTTTCTCTTCTATTGCGAAGCCGATTACCCAACTGACTCAGAAGAATGCACCTTTTTGTCTGGACAGAGGTGTGTGAGGCCAATTTTATTGATCTGAAGAAGAGATTGACCAGTGCCCCTATTCTTTATATTTCATCACATACTGGAGGTTTTACTGTTTATTGCGATGCTTCTCTTCTAGGTCTTGGTTGTATTCTTATGCAGAGGAAGCACGTGACACTAGTAGAAAAATCGCTTAAGACTTCGGTTAATAACCGAAGTCATAGGCACTTAATTACCGAAATAGTGTCACGTGAAGTAATAGGGTACCTTTTTACTTCGCTGCATCGCCGAAGTCTTATACCTTAAATTACCGAAGTCTTTGGTAATTTTTTGGAAGCAGAATTGGACCGGTGCCGAAGTAAAAACATATATTTTACTTCGTTCATTTCATAAGTTACGAAGTAAAACATATGCTTATACTTCGTCAATTAAAGAAATTGCCGAAGTAAAATGTATTCTTTTATTTCGATTTTAATGAAATTTTCAAAGCAAAAGATATGCTTATACTTCGGCAATTTCACTAATTGACGAAGTAAAAGACATTCTAAAAAACAAAAAAAAAATTAAAAATAATATAAAATTTTCAATATTAAAAATAAACCAAAATTTAAAATTTCAAAAATAAAATTTAATATACAATTTTTTAGTATTATAAATCACTCGAAATTAAATTCTAATGCAATGCACACTACAAAAAAATACAAAAAAAAATTCAGAAACTAGGGACTAGAGGCGTGAACAAAGCATAGAATTGTACAAGTAAATGGATGCAAATCATATTCTAAACTTAACACGCAAAACCCAAACACATTCAGGTCGGCCATGTACTTCGCCCACCCACTCGTAAAGCCAACCATCACCTCCAAAAGCAATCCATATATAATGCAACTGAAAGAGTGGGTGCCCAGTGAGCCAACTTGTGGCTATGGGCTTTGATGACTCTTTGTACAAACGATCTTTTGTTTAATGTAATTTACACTTTTATTAATGGCAATGACTTTATCTTTCTTCATATTGTTATATTGTGATATACTATTGTTGTTTTGATAAAGACCTTGAATATACTATAGTGTATGTAAGATGTGGTAGAACATGGGGATGTCTATCATGAAATACATCTTATAGTCACTGTATATTCTAAACTGTTCCTAGTCGATTGAGCCGTCCGAGAATAAGGATAAGGATCGCTCGAGTTTGAGACTAGCATTTGCGATGCGGAGTACCACGTTTCATTGGTAGGGAACATGGAGATGTTCGAAGCATGCAAATGGATATTCATAGGATGAATAATCGAACTACCCTATCCGGACTTTCCAAGTGGTTATCACTTATCGAGTGGATAAAGTCCGCGGTTTTGGTTGTACACCATTAGTCCTTACCTTGAAACATCATGGAGACTCTATATGCTAGTACTGTGCTTTGACTCGTTTACCGACTCTATGGGGGTCATCAGGTGTCGGGATTGGGTATAGTTACAACACATATAGGAGTCGATGCATTGTTGTCAAGGATTCACCACATACTTGCGAGTGTGGATATCCTATGCGATCTAAGGAGATATTAGTGTGACGAATCTCTGGCCAGAGTACTTGATGTGATTTAAGAAATGGTTACTTAGTAGCACATGCGATGTCACTAATTTGATCTTCAAGATGTATTGCATAGTTATCGAATCTTGAGCGACTCTCGATATACCAATGGTTGTTGATTCGATCGGGATATATGGATGAAGGGACCGTACTGTACGCGAACCAAAATCTACTGGTTCTTGTAGGCACTATCAGTGATACCTAGGGAATCATGGGGCGATGTTGCTAGGCGCTTTACCATGATTCGTTGGGCAAGTCGGAAATCGTTGTTCCGAGTCACAAGGAGTTGTGAGCCCACGGCTAGCTGTATCCCTGAACCATTGAGGGTCACACAGTGTAATGGAGTTTTAATCCCCGTTGAGATAGTTAAATTTAAAGAGTTAAATTTAATGAATAAAGAAGTTGGACTTCTTAAATAAGAGTAAGGGAGTAGGATTTCCTAAAATGACATAGGGATGGACATTTTTTGGAAATCACTGAATTCGGATTCATGAAAATTTATCTTGACTTTAAAATGTGCAGAAATGGTTTCTGTGCACATTGGTGAAATCGGTTCATCAATCGGAGTCACGATGAATTTTATATTAATTTCTGAACATGCGGGCTTTGCTTGTCGGGCCTCAACTTATGACTAATGGGCCCTAAGGTGTTAGTGGCCTGCATTATAAATAAGTTATTGCAGTACAGAAATTAAACACAACAGGTCATAATTTGAGACAGGTTTTTCGAAAACCCTAGCCTCCTCTCTCTCAAATCGGCCGCCCCCCTTCCCTTCTCTGCGTGAGAAATTCCGGTCTGTGATTTTGAATTGCAGTCTGGAATAGCGAATCAAATTCGTTTATTCTCTTCGTAGAAAACTTCTGATAGATTTTCTAGTGCAATCTATCAGAGGGATTAAACCTCCATTCGTGGACCTGATTGAAGGAAAGCTTGTTCATCAGTTCCAGGGAGATACAAGAAGCGCAGAGAAATCTGTGTGGTGTCCAATAATCTCGCTTCGAGATTGAAGGTAAAATTTAATAATAGTTATTTAATTTTACACACACAAATAATTTAATCGTTAAACGGTTGATACCTACACTATGGAATTGTTCCATAATAAAATTTTAAACTTCCGCTGCACCGGGTATCAATCGTGATTGATCTGAGAGCCGCGTTTTCCAACAGCAACGCCTATATTCAGGTCCTGAAAAAATAATTAATAACAATGACAGACTTTAATCAAAAATTATTTTTTCTTGATTTCATCCTTCCACTTGATCTAATCACTATGATAGGTACTGACAAGATTCATAAGACATTTAATCCCATAAAACACGAACTAGACTTATGATGATAAATACTGAAAACCTTCAGACGATCGTAATAGAGCTTCATCAAATTGAGCTTCTAGCTTCATCAAATTGAGCTTGGTCGTAATATTGGTTTCTGATGGATCTTGTAAACAGGAAGCCTAGAAGGCACATCACAACTGATAAGCAACACCGAAATTCATAGAGTTTAATTCATAGAGACCTACATCAGTTCTTATTAATGAAGGTGGATGACTCAGAATCACTATGCCAATAAAGCAAGACACTATCCAAATTAATGAACATATGACAATTACTTTAAGTAAATTCAAATCACAAGGTCATTTGATCAACACATGTAGAGTGCAAGTGTATTATTCAAGAGAATATTACTTATAAAACCAATAAGTATACAAATCAAGACAAAGGCAAACTATTTTTCCTTGCATTTTGTAAATGAAGATCACACACACATATAAATATTCTAAATGTTATCTTCAACAAAGAATTAAATAACGATAAGTTATAATAAAGTGTAATAAATTTTTTTAATTACACGACAATCATGAATGATTTCACTTCAAACACTAGTTACTACGACTGTCCAATCATTTAAATTGCAACATAAAAAATTAACAAAATAATATATACAAATTTTTGCAATAAAGTCTAAAATATTATTTAGAGAATGGATATTTAAATTACGAGCTCTTGAGAAATGAAATTAAAAAACTTCTCGCCAATACATTATGAAAAATTTCAGACGGAAAAAAATTTGTTTCAGATTTAAGTAAGCTAAGAACAAATTTTATAATTAAAACCAAATGAACGATTGCAACCATTAATTTCACCAATTTTGCATATGATTAAGAAAATCACAACAAAAAGACATCCCATACAACACAAATTTGAAATAGATCCACAACAATGACTTCACGAGGAAAAAAATTTTGCATTTGGACATGTTAATTTCACCAATTTTGCATTTGGACATGTTAAGTAAAGAATCAAACTTTATAGTTCATTTCTATGAGCCTTAATGTAGCATCATTTGCTGAACAAATTAAAACAAACAAGAGGGAATTTATAAGCGACATGTTGACTTATCAGAAATGGCAATAGATCCCCTTATTTTCTCAAAGAGTTATTCGAATTATGTGAAATAAAACAAAGGAATAGCCAATGAAAAACACGAGACAGTCAAGTAAAGACATCAAACAGGTGCATAAAATTAACATGTAATGTACCTTGAAATGAACTCTGAGATTGGATTCCCTAGCCTTGCAAGCTGAAACATGTAATATAACAAAAACCATATGAAAATTAAGCACCCCAAGTCATGATTCTTAATTCACAAAAGTCATCAACTAATAATTCGTTCAGGATGTATATAGAAAACAATTCCATATTAACAAATTATAGAAGTAACCCGATCAAATTTGGGTCTTCAACTAATAAAAATAAATAAATAAATAAATAATAATTACTGAAAAAAATTTCTTATAACATACTGCGAAAATTTTTTAATTACCTTAAAAGGCTCTTCCCAAAAATAAAATGCTGACGTTTGCATCAATCCTAGGAGTAACCGAGCAAACTCAAGCTCATGAAATTTCAAACAAAAAAAAAAACAAAACAAAACAACTACAATGTTAAAATATTTCTTGAATGAACAAAATTCTCTATTTAACAGTTTCAATCTAATTAAGCCACAAGAAATAAAGTCATTGATATCTTATAAAATTATTTTACCCTTTTATTTTCAAAACAAAATTGAATAATATTTAATGAATAGAATAGAAATGGTAATGCCTCGCTTAAAACATTGAATAGAATAGCCTTATAGGAATCTTAGTAAAGATATATACAAACTAAATGATGCATGGTACCATCAGCCACTCACCAAAAATATAAATGCAGAAATATGTCAACTACAATATTCATATGATACAAAATAGAGAAGATATACATGGTATGATGAATTTAACCAAACCACTCCCCGAAATTATCACAAGAAGCTCATTTGGTCACGAAGCAGGGTCATAACCGAATTTATACCTTAAACTCATCCAAACATCGACCTAAAACAAATAACCTAAAGAATAATCAATATATATCAATAATGAGGTTGTTTTTGCATACACCAGAAATTTATCCATGTTTGTCGTCCATCAGAGATTCCTAGTTTCAATCATCATCTCATAACACATGTACTTGATATGTGATTTATGCAAAAATATATATGCGTACACTAGCAATCAAGGGCCTCCGATTAATTTTTAGCCAACCTATTATTTGAGCAACAAATTAAATAATCCTACAAAAATAATATAAGCAAGCACAGAAAAACTAATTCAATATCGTCTATCCATCTAAATAAAAAATTTTGAATAGAGAAATTAATGCCATAAAAATTTTGAATACCGGTTTATAGACGGAAGCCTGAAAATACATTTTCCTCAATAAGTTAAAAATATTATCTATTGATATTCTGATACATGAGACAAGATATTCCAGATTCAAAACTTTTCACTTTGTTTTATAAATGCGCGCGACACCAAAAGTACCAAAAA
This sequence comes from Henckelia pumila, assembly GCF_033568475.1. Classification (NCBI taxonomy): domain Eukaryota; kingdom Viridiplantae; phylum Streptophyta; class Magnoliopsida; order Lamiales; family Gesneriaceae; genus Henckelia; species Henckelia pumila. The sequence goes on from NW_027331824.1 coordinate 71,547, forward strand.
CTATAGTACACGAAGTCACAAATGGCCTGATGTTCAAGTAATAGTGACTTGAAATATTCAAGTCCCCGCGAATGAATGACCCCAAGCATAGCTACCCACTTCCCAACAAGCAATAAACTGAGTCCAAACTGAAACTGAAAATAACAAATCTACCCACTTCTCAATCCTTAGTGAAGTCTTATCCCATCTCTTAAAAGAGTATGTAAAAAAGAGGGGAAATATTAAAGATGCCAATAATAGTATCAGAAAATAAATTTGACAAAGATCTTACTATTTGAGATTCGCGAAACAAATTGAACCGGTCAATTAATGAACAACTCCAATTTGAAAATGAAACAAAATAGAAAGATAAGCAGCTTATCTAACACCAAATTAGAAAAGAGATTAAGGAGTATTAGAAAAACTAACGGAGAATAATTTTCCTAATAAATTAAAGGGAACGTTATTATTATTATTTATATAGTACTTTAAGTCTTTAATGATCCGAAAAAGAAATGGAGGAATTGCTCGTATAACTTAATTATCATGCATCTGTTTTAGCAAGGAACATTATGCTTCTTGAGAACAAGGAAGATATTGGACATATACTCTGCAAAAGAACATAAATTATATCACATACATGATCCTCACATATCTTTTCATCATTCTAGGTATATTGGGATAGCATCAGCTAATTAAAACGGAGTAATGAGCAATTTTTTTGTTTGTAATACTCAAATGACAAAGGGAAACAAAAAGGTCAAATTCATAAAGTATATCACATACAAAGGGAAACACCAAGGTAATAAAGGAATAAAATCCAAATGCTCCCCAAAACCTAGCTTCATCAACCAACACCTGCAAACATGTCGAATCAGAACTAATCAAGAGTGAAATAATCTAAATATCATGACATTGCACAATCAAACTAAGCACATGAATTTAATTCAATAGTTGAATACAGAATACGGCTAACACAAGACCATATACACCTAAGTTCAAGCCACGATTTTTATAATAGTACTATTATTTAAGTCAATCACAGAGTCGAAGGCCTTCGAATCAGCAGGGCCTAAATTTTTATAATAGTACTATTATTTAAGTCAACTACTGCTATGCGGTTCTCATGTCAAGTTCACGTTTGACTACTTCGTCTGAATTAGATTATTTGTTTTATAGACACCACGGGAACACATAAGAATATTTTAAGTTACAGACACTGGTTGTCTTTACCCTTTTCCCACTATTGGCTACAACTCACTTTTGCATGATTGTTGCTCATCTCATTATTTTGTAAAGGCATTAACGTTGTGAATATTATATGAAAACATTAACTATATCAATGGCCTAGTTGATCCTAATATATTTCTTTCTGTGCTCATTGCATCACATTATATATTGTCATTATATGATTATCTTTATCATGTTTGTATAAGTATCATGCAGTTCATTCCTATTTCTTTTGTGTGCCAACTAGAGATATTCAGGCTATCCTACCAAAACAATGTTGGCAATCCATATTCACCTCCATACCTTTTCCAGTTTCATAATTAGCATACCAAACCATCATCACAGAACATCAGGCATCAGAACGACAAGTAATTTGAAAAGTTACTACAATAAAGTGAGGTAACATCAGAACACTCTCAGAACATTGCAAATAATTTTTTTTTAAGTTTGGACAATGAATATAAATTCACACAGACAAATACAAATAATGATTGATAGCTAATATTCAAGAATATATGCAGTATTTTACAGTTAAATATCAAATATGTAGATTTTGAACAAGTTTGGGAAAACAGAAGGTTGTATATGAATAAACAACTTCCTTTTACAAAGCCTAAAATGCAAATGTTTACCTTCCCAACTCGATACTTGACATAAATGATTTTCTTTTTGCAACTTTACTCGAAATCGCTTGCCTTTAAAAACATGTAGTCCAGCGTTATCATTACACTTTTTATACAGATACACAAAGAAACCTAGAACCAAGATTGAATTTAGTTAAATCCAAATAAATTCAGTAAGTTTCCAGACAAATCAAGAAAGGGTGCTGAGAATCGGGCTCAAAAAAACCAGTGAAAAAGAACGCATCTTCATCGAGAGAATAGAATGTGATAAGGCCAAGATAAGGGCCTTTGCTATCGATTTCTTTGACTATTTCTAAAGATCTCAGTCTTTGTAGTGGAAAGCCCAACATATGAAACAAGAGCAGAGAAGGTAAAAAATTGTGTTTCGCTGGGGACCATACCTTTCTCTTCCACAGAGCGACGACAAAGAGGCGGAACTTCTGCACTTCGTTGTTGGCCATCTCCAAATCGATAATGGCGAGAATGGGGAAAATAAATATTCTTACACGGATTAATGTTGAGAATGGGAAAGCCTAGACCAGGAAGAAGTGATGGCAGCAGGCGGAAGTGATGGCAGGAGGCGGACATCGATCTGCAGGGGAGAGAATGGGGAGCCCTAAATGGATTTGTATTTGGAGATCGAGAGAAGAGGGCGGAAGAAGCTGGAGCTTAATTGAGAAAATGAAAATAGAGAACCTATTACTTCGCTGCATAAAAAATAAAAAATTTATTTTCACGTTTTTACTTCGTCAAATTTAATTTGATGAAGTAAATAGTCACTTAAAAATTTAAGTGAAGCCCATTTTTTTAATTGATGAAGTCTAAAGTATATTTTACTTCGTTAATTCTATAACCAAAGTAAATAACTATTTATTACTTCGACTATAATGATCACCGAAGTAAAAAATAGCGAAGTCTTTTAAGATTTTTCTACTAGTGTGATAGCTTATGCTTCGAGAAAGTTGAAACCGCACGAGACTCGTTATTCGATTCATGATCTTGAGTTAGCCGCTATCGTGTTTGCATTGAAGATATGGCGTCACTATCTTTATGGTGAGTCCTTTGATATCTTTTCTGATCACAAAATATTTGTTTTCACAGTCAGAGCTGAATATGAGACAGAGGAGATGATTAAATCTACTGAAGGATTTTGACTGTGAGATCAAGTATTATTCGGGGAAGTCTAATGCAGCTGCTAATGCATTGAACCGGAAGCTTTGTTCCTTATCTCTTTCTACCATCGGTGATTCTCGTTTGATTGACGACTGTTGCACTTTTGGTTTGGAGTTTGAATCAGATAGTGGGTCTATCAGAGTTTGTGCCATCCTAGCCGAGCCAGAATTATTTTTGTCGATCAGGGAAGCACAGAGAGCCGATGTGAGTATCCAGACTAGGGGTGCAAACGAGCCGAGATACTCGTGAGCAGCTTGTGAGTAGCTCGGTCAAAGCTCGCTCGAGCTCGATTTGACCGAGTTCGAGCTCGAGCTTGAGTAGCTCGAGTATCGCTCGAGCTTTGAATATATGTGTTCGAGTAGCTTGCGAGCTACTCGATAACACACATGGACTATAATTTGGGCTGTGATAAGCCCATGAAGTATCCCACATTGATATCTATGCGGAAGAGAAGACACTAAATTGCTATAAAAATAGAAGCCTACACACTTCAAAGCTCATACGGATATATAAAATATAATATATAATATAAAATATATATATATATATATATATAAATTATATATATAATATTGTATTTATTTATTCTTATATATATATATATATATAATATAATTTTCGAGCTCGAGCTCGAGTAACTCGAATTATAGACGAGCTCGAGTTTGAGTACGAAATTTACTACTCGATCGAGTTCGAGCTCGAGTAGTCAAAAACGAGTCGAGCTCGAGCTCGAGTATTATGCTACTCGGGCTCAGCTCGACTCGATTGCACCCCTAATCTAGACTTCGATAGAGAAAGTCAGATCGGGTCACCAGTCTGAATTCCAGGTTAGAGATGATATTTTGTTTGTGAATAATCGTACTGTTGTGCCTAATGTTTCTGAGTTGAGGCAGCGTATTCTGCGAGAGGAACATAGCAGTCAATTCAGTGTTCATCCTGGTGGTCGGAAGATGTATAACGAAATGAGAAGTCAGTTCTATGGAAGAAGTTGAAGAGAGATGTCTCGAGTTTTGTATCCCGATGCTTGAACTGTCAGCAGGTGAAAGCCGCGAGGAAGAGACTAGGTGGTCTGCTGCACAGATTATCTGTTCCAAAATGGAAGTGGGATCACATATCTATGGATTTCTTCACGAAACTACCACGATCTGTTCGAGGATTTGATGCCATCTGGTTAGTGATTGACAGATTGACGAAATATGCATGCTTTATTCCTTACAGAATGACATATCGTCATGATCATATGGCGGAATTGTATGTCAAGGAGATTGTTAGATTGCACGGTGTGCCGAAGTCGATCGTTTTTTACCGAGATTATCGGTTTACTTCTCACTTCTGCCACAGTTTGTAAGAGGCTCTTGGTACTCGTTTTAACTTGAGTATGGCGTATCATCCTCAGACCAACGGTCAGTCAGAGAGAACGATTCAGACTCTGGAGGATATGCTCCGAGCAGTGGTGCTTGATTTTGGCACCAGTTGGCAGGATTAGTTGCCTTTGGTCGAGTTTTCGTACAACAACAGCTTTCAGACGAGTATTGGTATAGCACCTTTCGAAGCGTTGTACGGAAAGAAGTGCAGATCTTCTCTGTACTGGGATGAGATTGCTGAGTCGCCTGATTTAGGACCAGACTTGATTCGTGACATGACTGAGTAGGTGAATATTATTTGACTGAGAATGAAGACTGCCTAGGATAGACAGGCAAAGTATGCTAATATCAGACGCAGACCTCTATATTTTGATCAGGGAGACCGAGTTTTTCTGAAGATTTCTCCTTTCAGAGGTACTGTTAGATTCGGAAAGAGATGGAAGTAGTCTCCGAGGTTCATCGGACCGTATGAGATTCTGGAGAAGATAGGCGATCTTGCCTACAGATTAGCTCTTCCTCCTTCTTTATCTGGTATTCACGACGTCTTTCACGTCTCGATGTTGCGGAAGTATCATCCAGATCCTTTTCATATTCTTCAGCTTGACGAGGCCGATCTTGATGAGTCTTTCAGCTACTTCGAGCGACCTATTCAGATTCTTGATCGGAAGGAAAAATAGCTCAGAACCAAGTCGATTTTGTTGGTGAAGGTTCAGTGGAGCCGGCACGGGGTCGAAGAGGCAACTTGGGAGACAGAGTCTGATATGAGACATCGATTTCCAGAGTTATTTTGATGATGTGAGTTCCTAAATCTGTTTTTTATTCTGAAACGACCCTAACTTCTAAGTTTAAAATAATAAAAGAAAATACGAATTTATTAAAATTTTGCCATGACTTGTTTGAAAGTAAACAAAGCCACCCTGTATGCAATTCAAAACAAAGGAAAAGATCGACCAATAGAAGATTCAAACTGCGATAAACATAAAGTACGAATGAAAGGCAACCCCACACAGTTGCAATAATAACAATAACAAGTTTTGCGACTCAAACTTAAGAACAGGGAAAATACATCCTAACTAATACTGAAAATACTCAAACACATAATCTTTATTACATTCAAAGTCTAATGCGGAACATAAAAAGAAGTAGCGACGGTTGACCGTCTAAATCGGTGTGAATAAAAATCAACTGGCAAGCGCACCAGGTCAAGTAATAGTAAAGTGGACAAAAGAGTCCAAGTATCGATCCAACAGAGACTGCGTCAATTTTCAAGAATCAATTATTTTACTTAATCTAGACAAAATCATAAAGATGATTTTAAATTAACTAAAAATAAGAATTTACTAAAACAAATAAGAAATAAAATAAAATAAATTTAAATTTAAATGAAAGAGACAACCAAGACACACGTAGGTACCAGACAATTTATGTAATAAGCAGTAAATTCAAGACATCAAATTTAATTTTAATTCACGGGAATTTTCCTAATTTATTCAAAGGACTATTTCTAGAACAATAAAACCTATTCAAATATTGATGGATTAATCTTTCGTAATTCAAATCAAATTTGAATGCATTAAATATTTGTGAAAATTTAGTTGACACCCAAACCGCACGATGAAATCGGATACTATTTCTAGCCAATTTAACCTCGTGTTAATTATTAGAGCGACCTGTCGACTTAGAACTGATTAACATGAAAGCAAACAGTTGATCAGACTATTCACAAGACAAATATAAATCTAATAATCAATAAAATAAAATCAATCCCAAAAATCTCAAATAAACAAACTAGTTTTCTACATAAATTGTCCGGCCCAATCACGCCGTCTTGGTTGAAAAACAACTACTCAATAATTAAAAATAGAAATAAAAATAAAAAGAAGAAGAGAGAAAAACTCTAATGGAGTGTTCTTCAATCTCCACGCCTGTAGTCGCCGCCTTTTTTCTGCGTTCTCGAACTGGGCAGAAACTTTGTAACCCCTCTAAAATAATTAAATATCCTATTTATAGTGTTTGGAAAACCTTAAAAATTAATTTCCTAGTTGAAATATAATTTTCGGAATTTTCTGGCTCATCGAAACGCGCGCGAGCGCCAAAATAGCCACGCTCGCGCGCAAGCAAAAAAAACAGAAGATTTCTGCTCCACGCGACGATTTTGAAAAATTCATATACGGAGTTCTAACCGTCGGATTGAGCTGAAATTTGGACAGCATCTTCAAATCATCCTGAAATTCAGTTTGAATGGTGGAGATCGGATTTAGATCTATCTAAAATTAAATTTTGTTTTTGGACAAAGGCTGCTCCGTAATCCACTCTTCAAAAACCCTTTTTCCTACAAAATTAACTCGAAGAGTGAAATACACACACATGCAATAAAATACATAAAAACACACATAAAACAATATGAATACACACAAAATAGACATAAACCTATCACAAACTAATGCATACAAAATGTACTTATCAACACCCCCATACTTAAACCTTTCTCGCCCTCGAGCAAGACATGCAAAAAAAACAAAATGCAAACACAAACATAAGTAAGGACAATTCATGAATATGCACAGCCTCCGATAATTTCAATCCCAAAATAAAATCACCGGCATGCTCTCAACTTTTCACAATACACCTTTGGTTTAACGTGAACGTGTGTGTGTGAAATGTTATTCCAGTTTCATACAACTCAGACCGAATTCATCTCCAGACTACTTAGCGACCTATAACAAATCAGTGCAAGTTTTACTTTTCAAGTGTCCATTCATACCAATGACCTCTAGACAAAACTCACCTCCCTTGAGATAATAAATTACACACCTCCGGATTTTGCACCCGATTCTTCATTAGCCCCAATAATTACCCGCAAACTTAGCTATAACTGGATAGGATCTGAAAAATCATTCTATTTTTTCTTTCTAATCCCCTCGTCTATAGCCCGGATGGAGCATCAATCCTATTGAGTCCGCATACTTAGCCTTAAATTTAATCTTTTATAGGATTTTAATCCTTTCAAGGCCCGGATGGAATTGTAAAAATATTTTTTTTTTTAGGTGCGCCCAAGATCATAAGTGTCATACTAGAGCCTCATCAAAATTCATAGTACACAATCAAGATCCACAAACCACCTATTACCGTGCAATGGTCAAACAGACATAAACTTCATCTAATCTTTCGCTATAATTCACTGTTCTAACATGCGTGCTTAAAATATTCACGGTTCAACCTATAGTCAAGAGCAAATTTATTAAAAAAAAACATTTTTTTTTTCAAAACTTCATCATCATTGGCTACTATGTCTCATCCTACCCATGCAATGCAAATGACAAAAAAAACGCACTATATGCAAACAATTATGAAACATGACATAATGCAACACAAACTTAACAAAAACAATGCAATACTAGACTACCCCCCATACTTATCCAAAGCATTTCCCTCAATGCTTCAGACAATGAACATAATGCAAAACGAACAAAAACACAATGAAAACATAAATAACACTCCCCTGGCTTTCGTTTCATTCTCTTCCTTCTTGATGGTATCAACTGGGACAGTAGCATCAGTCTAGATATATCGACAGGCACAACCAAATAGCATGGGAAAAAGAAATCAAATACAAACAAAACATAAAAAAAAAGAAAACAAAATAAATAAATAAAAAAACAAAAGCAAAAACACTGGGTTTCCTCCCAGTCAGCACTAAAATTATAGTCTATAGCCCGACTATGCAGAAGCCACCATCAAAGAGCGGCTGACGCCCATAGTAAGAATCATACGATTCTACGTATGGGTTTTGATTTCCTTTGCCCTCAAGCTTGACTGATATATGCTTTGTAAGCTCGTCGGTCCAGCAACACTCATCATGAACTTTTGATTTTGGAAGGAGACTCCGACTCTAGGCTGAAGCTCATGGAGGATGTGATATTGTGGAGTTGGCGTCAATGGCAAGAAAGAATCTTCTAACGGTGTACATGGAACGACCACTAACGAGTAAAATCTCTCTCCTTGAATGGTTCTTCCTCCTCCACTATCACATTTGACTCAACCTCACGAGAAGATTCATCAAAAATGATTTCTTCATGCTCAGGCTCAGTTACTTCACTCTCTTGGCAGATCTCCAGAATTGGTTCTCTAAGAAGCGCGATCTGTTCATCCAAAAGGCTCATGCGGCTTTTTAAAAATTGATTTGTCTCCGTTTGCTGTCGCACAAGATTTTCCAACTGAGCCACATAATCTTCGGAACGTCCTATACACTCTTCTTGATGCTCAGGTGGTTGGTTCGCAAAATTTTTAGAGTTGATATCTGGAGGATATTGGTGACTCCAACCCTGCAGTGAAGGATCACAATTCCAATGGTAGTCAAAATCTGACATATCATTCAACAAGTGCATCACACTGTCTTCATCTCTTCTAAACAATTGACTGCCAGTGGCCAAAGCTCCAGAATATACTCAACTTCTTGTAGTCTCATCTAAACCACCATAAAAAATTTGAGTGAGGGTGTAGCTCGAAAATTGATGGCATCGAAATTTGTTCGCCAAATCATTGATTCTCCCCCAAGCAACATAAAATGACTCTAAGTATTGCTGGCAAAACCTTGTGAACACCTGATGATAATTCATCTTCAAGTACCTCACAAGAAAGAAACAATAAAATTAAAATTAAAACAAAAGCAGGGAAAAAAATGTCTAGCCTCAAGCAAATAATCTATCCTAATATTAACTAAACAGTCCCCGGTAATGGCGCCAAAAACTTGACCGTCTAAATCGGTGTGATTAAAAATCAACTGGAAAACGCACCAGGTCAAGTAATAGTAAAGTGGAAAAAAGAGTCCAAATATCGATCCCACAGGGACTGCGTCAATTCTCAAGAATTAATTATTTTACTTAATCTAGACAAAATCATAAAGATGATTTTAAATTAACTAAAAATAAGAATTTACTAAAACAAATAAGAAATAAAATAAAATAAATTTAAATTTAAATAATAGAGACTACCAAGACATATGCAGGTACCAGACAATTTATGTAAAAAGCAGTAAATTCAAGACATCAGATTTAATTTTAATTCACGGGAATTTTCCTAATTTATTCAAAGGACTATTTCTAGAACAATCAAACCTATTCAAATATTGACGGATTAATCTTTCGTAATTCAAATCAAATTTGAATGGATTAAATATTTGTGAAAATTCAGTTGACACCCAAACCGCACGATGAAATCGGATACTATTTCATGACAATTTAACCTCGTGTTAATTATTAGAGCGACCTGTCGACTTAGAACCGATTAACATGCAAGTAAACAGTTGATCAGACTATTCACAAGACAAATATAAATCTAATAATCAATAAAATAAAATCAATCCCAAAAATCTCAAATAAACAAACTAGTTTTCTACATAAATTATCCGGCCCAATCACGCCGTCTTGGTTGAAAAACAACTACTCAATAATTAAAACTAGAAATAAAAATAAAAATAAGAAGAGAGAAAAACTCTAATGGAGCATTCTTCAATCTCCACGCCTGTAGCCGCCGCCTCTTTTCTGCGTTCTCGAACTGGGCAGGAACTTCGAAACCCCTCTAAAATAATTAAATATCCTATTTATAGTGTTTGGAAAGCCTTAAAAATTAATTTCCTAGTTGAAATATAATTTTTGGAATTTTCTAGTTCGTCGACACGCACGCGAGCGCCAAAATAGCCACACTCGCGCGCACGCCAAAAAAACAGAAGATTTCTGCTCCGCGCGACGATTTTGAAAAAATCATATATGGAGTTCTAACCGTCGGATTGAGCTGAAATTTGGACAGCATCTTCAAAACATCCTGAACTTAAGTTTGAATGGTGAAGATCAGATTTAGATATATTTAAAAGTAAATTGGGTTTTTGGACCAAGACTGCTCCGTAATACACTCTTCAAAAACCCTTTTTCCTACAAAATTAACCCGGAGAGTGAAATACACACACATGCAATAAAATACATAAAAACAAACATAAAACAATATGAATGCACACAAAATAGACATACACCTATCACAAACTAATGCATACAAAATGTACTTATCAACGGTCATTGGGCTTTGCACCACCGGCGGCCTCAAACCAGCGGATCCTGCCCCTCCGTCCTTAGGTACAACTCCTCACCTGCAAACAATCAAGTGTAGTGAGTCTAAAGACTTAGCAAGTATAAACAGAGATATAACAAGGGTTTAAAACACTTGAAGAATTACTCAAACTACTGTACATAATATACTTAGAAACTTAAACTGTAAATATGCATGAAACAAGGGGATGAGACAACATGCAAGGATGAACTCACGCCAACTCACGCTATGAGACTTTTAACTTTCTTGACTTAACTGTAACTCATGCATGTCATAAAACTGAATAAATTAAGATGAGTCAACTGATATTTGAAACTTTACTTTAAATTTTTCTTTATAACTTAGATCCTTGGATTGTGACTCAAGTTTCGATCATGATCATGGCTGCAATGCACTATGCCGGCAAGACACCGAGATTTCTCCCGACGCATTTGCCCCTTTAATTTCTTTTTGGTAGGGGAGCCGAGATGAACCCGGCTGCTTACTACACATCTCTTTTGGTAGGGGAGCCGAGATGAAACCCGGCCACTTACTACACGTCTCTTTTGGTAGGGGAGCTGGGATGTCTCCCAGCCACTTACTACACGTCTATGGCAAGTGAGTGAGGCATCCCCCAGAGGCATCCCCCAACCCACATTGCCTTGTCCAGTCACAATCAACTCACTTTGTTCAAAAATATTTTTCTTTCCTTCTTTGACTCGACTCAAAATACTTTGCATGCAAGAATTGAAGCGACTTCCTTTGAAAATATTGCTTGTCTCAAAGACGATGCTCACGCACACAAATATGCAACTTTAAGAACCTCAACTCAACTCAAAACTGTGGGTTCAAGGTGGGTGAGTGGCTGACCCTAAGCTAAAAGCCCAACTTATTCATCAATTTCCTCAAACTTGACTTAAATCGAGCAACCAAACTGTAAAACTCTTAACTCTATCATACCTTAACCAAAATCCGTCCCGCTTGAACCGACACTTGATAAACACTTCAAGCTAACCCTAGGACCAGATTGTAACCCCCAATGACATCCCAAGCATCCCAAACAAAAATCGTTTCCGGACAGTCCCTTAGACTCTACAAAATTCTGCACCAACACCTTAAACTTAAAAGACCATTAACTTATCCAAAAATTAACCTAAACGAGCTCAATTTATACCGACGCGGCCACAACATCTTAACCTTGACCTAGGACCAGCCCAAGACACTCCCAGACCTGATTTGGTACCTCCCCTGTCCCGGAATAAGTAGCCCCTGCCCAATGAAACCATCACCCTACTTTACTTCTACCTTGAGGAATCAACTCCATACCATTTTTCCTTAACTCTACCTCATTCCAAACCATAAAACATACTTATTAACATCTCTTAGGACTTAACACAAACACCTAGGCAACCCTCAACCACAATCCCGCTCCACAATTTGAAAATATCAAGATCATGCACCAAATGTGTGTTGATTCTTGATCAATCAATGAAACCAATTGCAAAACAACACAATGCACCAATCATACATCCAACACAGCCCTAACATCATGTAAATTCGAAATATATAGGGCATGAACTTCTGAATTTTCAAAAATCCTCATAAGCAATCAAAACACCTCAACTTTCCAATCACAATCACCATGTAAACCCTTAAACTTAATGCATACACAAATTTTCAAATATAACATATCACCATGCTGAAAAGTATGAAAAAAATCGAACCTAGCATGCTGAAATTCTTAAGAATTTCGGAAATTTAATGAAAAATAGGCACAAGAACATAGATAGCTTTATTGAGAGCCCAAGAAAAGCTTATACTTGCCTTCAACCTTTGCTACAAAAAAAAACTAAATCAAGAGGGAATGAGGGCTGAAACTTCAAACCAACACCAAGGTGGACCTTCCAAGGTGGCCCTCCGGCGACGGCGGCCTGAAAGGGGAGTGGTGGCCTATGGGAAACAAAAAAATGAGATGTGGGGGGGAGGGGGGGGGGGGGGCTCCTTCATGAAAAATGGGTCTAGGGTGTAAGGCCCGGGATTAATTATAGATTAATCCGAATTTATTTAATTTTAATCCGAGTATATTTAATTTGGGAATATTTGGAGTTTTGATTTAAATTCTAATATTCTTAAATTATTTAGGATTGAAATTGAATTAAAATAAGGGCCGAGGACCAAATTGCAATTAGTGAAGACTCTAGGGACTAAAGTGCAATTTTGGTGAAAGTTATCAGATTTTGGCTTGTTGACTCAGCTTGTGCAACGTGTAAGCATGATATTTTTGTTCAGAAAACATTGAAGCAAGAACAGAGCCGATCTTTTTCTTTTTCCCCTTCAAAAGTTAAATTAAATATACTCGGATTAAAATTAAATAAATTCGGATTAATCTATAATTAATCCCGGGCCTTACATAGGGTTTGAAACAAATGATTTATTTTAGGTTAAAAGTTTTAGTGTGTATTGTGTAGGTGTATTTTAAAAGTGCCACTACACTTGTAAAAGTGCTAGTCTAAGTATTACAACTTTACCTCAACAACTTTGCACCTTTAAAATACTTAAATTTAAAATTTCCAAGTCAAGGTATTTAAATTGGATTTTTACTAATCCGGATTTAATAAAATCCTAACTTTTAAAAAAATAAAAGAATAAACTCAAGAAAATGATAAAAGTGGTTTTTGATGCCCGAAAACTCAAAAATCAAACTTCTAGTCTAAACTCCTCATTTCTCTCACTTCAAAATTTTAGAAAATAAAATCTTGGAAACTTATGGCCAAAGTTAACCATCGTCGCTTTCCGGAACTGGAAATTACTAACTCAAGTATCTCAAGATAAATAACTTAATAAATTGAGCAACTATAACTTTAAAAGAAACTTAAGCAATTTAACTTCAAGTAATTAAAAGTATAAATATAAAAAAATGAATTTAGGCACTATCTTAGGAATTAAAAATCAACACTTAAAATATTTTGATGTCACTGGGATTAATGGAATATTTAAATAATAACAGAGCGATTAGAAAATAATTTAAACAAACTAAACAAACGTTTAAAAATAATTTAAATAAATACACAAGCGGTATAAGAAACATTTTAAAATGATCTGGACAGATAAAAAAATTTAAATAAATAAGCTACACATTTAAAATAATTTAAATAACTAATCGATAAACTTTAATTATTTTAAATAAATAAACTGGACAATTCAAATCATTTAAATAGAAAAATATTAAACGTTTAAAAATTACTTAAATAAACAAATCTTAAATCTTAAAAATCTTTAAAACAAATAAATTACACAATAAAATCATTTAAATAAATAAACTTAAACAATTAAAACATTAATTAAATATTTAGTACAAAAGAATCATTTGAATAAATAATTAATATTTTATTAACACATAATTCACATAAAGAATTTAAATCAATAAAACTTAAAAATAATAATCATAATATTTATTTAATTTAATGCACGCAATTTAGTAGATTGGATTTTAGGTGCTACAATTTCTTCCCCCTTAAATGGAATTTCGTCCTCGAAATTTAAGCTTACTAACTAGATCCAGATACATTAGACCAGATCGGTACTAACTACTCTTACCTAGTACCTACACGAGTCGGCGTTAATAAGCTTTTGATGCGCATTCTGATGTTTATCAACACCTACCAAGAAAGGAACTAACTCACTCCCACTGTAAAATAAATTTGCAAATTCCTATTTATCCCCAATGGTAGTAGCTTACGAGAAATTTCTAATTGCAGGTGACTTTAAGAGTTTTCAATCAATAAATATCCGTAAATCCAATAAATAATTTATGTCGATCTTACTCATAACTTAAAAGCTTTCTAACAACGAAACTACGATTATTGTCTATTTAACGATTAAACTTAACTCATATAATATACGACTCGAGCTCTTAAGAAATTTACAAGTCCTCAAAATACTTAACAACTAAACAATAAAATTCTCTAAATAGAATAGCTAAGGGAACTACACACCTCTACCTCAACTGCCCTCAAGATACAAGATGGATCTGACCCATAATTCCACAACATCGACACATGGAACCCATCATGTATTACTAAAAAATCTGCGGCATATCCAACGATAAAATAAATTACTAATCTCCTCAACATTTGCATAAAGACCGACAAACAGAGTTAATTTCCCTACATCCCAAATCGATAGTATTACAGGGCAACGATACCTTCAAGGACTACAACTCTCAACGCTTCTGAGGATGATTAAAATTTTCTTAAACAACGACTCTAGCTCGGCTAACCTTCAAGTGGGACAAATGGTTCTTCTCAACTTAGGATTGATTGACCAAATTCTATAAACAAACCTAATCTAACCCTTGATAAGAAAATATAACCATAAAATTCAACTGTTGTTCAGTCCCAAGGTATTAACCGATAACATATAGAATCCAAATAGGGGAATAAACAGATCCAAATTATCCAATCACCAATTTATACTTTCGCCTCTTGGTCATTCTTAATTCTACCAAAAGTTGATTTTCTTAGTTAAAAGTTCCCAACGGATTTAACCACATTTCTCTAACTCAGATGCATTGACTAAGTAATTCCTTACTTCCTCTTCAAGTCAAAATATACCACGAGCTATTATCCACTTATTGGATTAGATGGTCTCTAAGTACCAACAATTCGTACATATCTCCTGAAGACATATCTCAAATCCCTAGTTCAACTAGAAAGCAAGTCTGAAAATCCAAAGATTCCCAAATTATTATATATACAACCAGAATTTATATTTCAAAAACTTAGTATACAACTGGACACCTCGAAGGGTTTGTAACCTGATCGTAAAGGCTTTCTAATTGATCCTCCAGTACCTTAGTATTTCACCGATAAATAAATTTACAGCTTATCTAGTAAAGCTACCAGAATATTCTGTTCATCCTTCTGTACCAATAGTTGGTGTGTTACTCTTACCGGTCGACAATCACAAAATCTTAGAACGATAATATAAAGTACTCAAAAGTCTCTAGGGACCACTCTATTTCCCTATCTCGCGACTGACCAGCCATTCAGCTTACTAAAATCATCTGTTTACTCTCAACGATCCTATTTAAAATGAAACAACTCATTCAACTAATTCACTAACTAGCAATCTTCTCGCTAGGACTAGTTATAACTAGTAGTCGACATTCCTCGGATCACAATAATATCTTAGGATTTTATCTAGTACTAATGCTAAATTCCAATGGTCTAAATACTTACCAAGCGGTTACGAGCAATTTTCTATCCAATAAATCTAATTGGTAATTGAAACTATAATCCACCCAAAATCCTCATCATGATGGATCATGAAATGAAACAAACATACAGGTAATGTTTCTCGATATGAAATGAAACGATGCAAGAATTACAAACAAACGAGCTGAAAATACAAATCTAGATAAGTAAAAACAACTCACTCATAATTCAATTCTAGGGACGAATAAATAATAATGGAGGCTCCACGAATATTGAATATGAGCCAACAAGATACAAATCTCGTGACTATTCATCCATGAGTAATGAAATCACGCTCAACAATCAAAGCACAATTAAGACAGTCAGTGTGACTACAGTCGAGAGAAGTACACACAAGTCAACAATCAGGAAAACAAAAGGTCTCAAAATAAAATCAGATGCCAGCCAGACAACATGAGTAGATTACCAAAAAGAAAAAGTGAATCTTACTCACATCAACATGTGGCTCGAGAACCGAAGGAAAAATTTCCATAGGTATGAAACATTAACAAGACTTTACTAAGAAGTTCAACCAATGCCAACGTGGCAGAATTCAACGCTGATTAATGTCATAAGAATCCATAAATGCTCAAAGAAAGTGCAAAGAAATTTCAGATACTCAGAAGTATATGTTACTACAATGAATACAAACATAAATGAAGAACAAGGAAATAATGATCGGAATAATAGTTCTCATAATTGAAAGGCTAATAGTAACCGACTCAATATTTCCCAAAATTCATATTTTCCCAAATAACAAAAGAAAACTCAAAATATCCCTTATAATATAAAACAAAGTATGTATCCCAAGTCTTCACACGAGTTTCAATCACTTAACTTAACTGACAAAACACCCGTCTATCAATTCCTAAGCAACTATACACTTAGTTGCATCCGACTTGAATCTAATATTAGAAAACAACTTACAATAATAGCATACAATTAAAATCTCCTAATACTCAGGTTTAATATTTCCCAACAAACTCCTACATTCTTATCAAAATTAATAGTACTACTTAATAACTCAAACAACAACCGCATACTGTCCAAAACTGGAAGAAATATTGATACACCATCTTCGTTTAACTTGGAACCGCATGATATGAAAATAAAAATTTGAATGGTCCACTTTAAACTACTAAAAGAAACTTTAAAAAATAAAAACATTGATCTACACATTCAAATAAATTAATCATCTAGTTTGAAAATATTTTAAAAAGGATGACATCAAAACATTTAAAGTAATAGTCTCAAATACGTCTAGCATAAAAAATTCCTTAAAACTTACAGACTTTGAGGAGAGATCCCTTGAGTTTCGGCAGCCGGCAGTAGGATCAGCCCAAACCAAGACCGTGCTCTGATACCAACTGAAACGACCATAACTTCTAATTTTAAAATAATAAAAGAAAATACTGATTTTTAAAATTTTTGCCATGACTTGTTTGAAAGTAAACAAAGTCACCATGTCACAAACAGCAATTCAAAACAAAGGAAAAGATCGACCAGTAGAAGATTCAAACTGCGATAAACATAAAGTACGAATGAAAGGCAACCCCACACAATTGCAATAATAGCAATAACAAGTTTTACGACTCAAACTTAAGCACAGGGAAAATACATCCTGGCTAATACTGAAAATACTCAAACACATAATCTTTATTACATTCAATGTTTAATGCGGAACATAAAAATAAGTAGCGACGGTCATTGGGCTTTGCTCCACCGGCGGCCTCAAACCAGTGGATCCTGCCCCTCCGTCCCCAGGTACAACTCCTCACCTACAAACAATCAAGCGTAGTGAGTCTAAAGACTCAGCAAGTATAAACAGAGATATAACAAAGGTTTAAAATACTTGAAGCAATACTCAAACTACTGTACATAATATACTTAGAAAATTAAACTGTAAATATGCATGAAACAAGGGGATAAGACAACATGCAAGGATGAAGTCACGCCAACTCACGCTATGAGACTTTGAACTTTCTTGACTTAACTGTAACTTATGCATGTCATAAAACTGAATAAATTAAGACTTGTCAACTGATACTTGAAACTTTACTTTAACTTTTGCTTTAGAACTTAGATCCTTGGATTGTGACTCAAGTTTTGATCATGATCATGGATGCAGTGCACTATGCCGGCAAGATGCCGAGATTTCTCCCGACGCGTTTGCCCCTTTAATTTATTTTTGGTAGGGGAGCCGAGATGAACCCGGCCGCTTACTACACGTCTCTTTTGGTAGGAGTGCCGAGATGAAACCCGGTCGCTTACTACATGTCTCTTTTGGTAGGGGAGCTGGGATGTCTCCCAGCCGCTTACTACACGTCTATGGAAAGTGAGTGAGGCATCCCCCAACCCACATTGCCCTGTCCAGTCACAATCAACTCACTTTGTAATATTTTTCTTTTCTTCTTGGACTCGACTCAAAATACTTTGCATGCAAGAATTGAAGCGACTTCCTTTGAAAATATTGCTTGGCTCAAAGATGATGCTCACGCACACGAATATGCAACTTTAAGAACCTCAACTCAACTAAAAAATGTGGGTGCAAGGTGGGTGAGTGGCTGCCTCTAAGCTAAAATCCCAACTTATTCATCAATTTTCTCAAACTTGACTTAAACCGAGCAACCAAACCGTAAAACCCTTAACTCTATCATACCTTAACCAAAACCCGTCCTTCTTGAACCGACACTTGATAAACACTTTAAAATAACCCTAGGACCTGATTGTAACCCCCAATGACATCCCAAGAATCCCAAACAAAAAGCTCTTTCGGACAGCCCCTTAGACTCTACAAAATTCAGCACTAACACCTTAAACTTAAAAGACCATTAACTTATCCAAAAATTAACCGAAAAAAGCCCAGTTTATACCAAAGCGGACACAACATCTTAACCTTGACCTAGGACCAGCCCAAGACACTCCCAGACCTGATTTGGTACCTCCCCTGTCCCGAAATCAGTAGCCCCTGCCCAATGAAACCATCACCCTACTTCACTTCTACCTTGAGGAATCAACTCCATACCCTTTTTCCTTAACTCTACCTCATTCCAAACCATCAAAAACACTTATTAACATCTCTTAGGACTTAACACAAACACCTAGGAAACCCTCAACCACACTCCCGCTCCACAATTTGAAAATACCAAGATCATGCACCAAACGTGTCTTGATTTTTGATCAATCAATGAAACCAATTGCCAAACAACACAATGCACCAATCATACATCCAACACAGCCATAAAATCATGTAAATTCGAAATATATAGGGCATGAACTTCTGAATTTTCAAAAATCCTCATATGCAATTGATAGTATTATTTTGTTTGCATTTTTAGTGTCATTTTGTTAAGTGTTTTTCATGCATTTTGTGTCATTGTTCATGTTTTATTCTAGTTTTATTTTATGTCATGCATTGAGCTTCTTAACTTAGTTTTGATTTATTGTGTAGGAATTACCATGTTTTGATTAAAGAAATCGAAGTGCGTCCATGCGTCCAAAGAAAGCAGCAGAGCAGATTTTTCATCACAAAAGCATGCGCTCGATCCTGGCATTTTTCCAGATCGAGCGCGGTCATGAGATTTTCAAGACAGTAGGCTGCCTCAACTCGCCCGCTCGATTGCACATTCTTCCCGGATCGAGCGCGCCCAAGGAATTTTCAAGGCAGAAAGTTGCCCAGTATCGCGCGCTCGATCGCTCATTATTCCAGGATCGAGCGCGCGGGTCTGTAGCGGGAAGAAATTTGTAATTTTGAAAACTCTTTTAATTAAGGCTCTAAACTTTTATTAGACTTTTAATTCCATTTTGGAGAGAATTTTAGAGGATTCTACACGCTTAGAACGGGAAGAACTCTCTCTGAAGGCTAGGTTTTCATGAGTATTGTTGGCTAAACTCTAGTATTTGGTTGAGGGAGACGAAGCCTTTGATTTATTAATTCATGAGATTTTGATTTTCAATGTTTGATTTTTATCAAGTATCAAGAGTTATTCTGAATTGATTGATATGCTTGTGTATGAGATTTTTTAGATTGGCCATCTTAGGATTTCATTATACAATCGAATGCTAAATTGGAATTCAAATCCGTAATTGTTTGAATTATCTGATTTGTGAAGCAACTATAATTAATAATCGTCCTGTTGTGAGTTTATTAAATAGTAGGAATAACCACTACAAAAAATTTATTAATTAACCACACTAAAAGGACAACGGTTTTATATGTAAACCGTTGACTTTTAGTCTTTAACAATGGTTTTTAGAAAAACCGTTGTCGTAGACCATTTTTTAATTAATAACGACAACGGTTTTTAAAAAACCGTTGTCGTATATATGTCAAAGACAATGGTTTTGAAAACCGTTGTCTATGAGTGGGTTTTTTTGACGTACGACAACGGTTTTAATTAACCGTTGTCTATTTGCATTTTTTTGGGGTCTACGACAACACAATTTAAATCCGTTGTCATTGTTATTTATTTATTTATTTTTTAAAAAAAATTACACATATATAAACCTACACTTCACACTCAAAAAAAATAATAACCTACTACACGCAGTTTTATTGGCACAAGTGCGATGGAAAGAAAAAAACCCAATCCCTAGCCCTACCCCGTCGCCCCTTCAACCCGCATCTTCTCCGGTGCCCAAGACGCCGATCGATCGCCGAAATCTAGTCGCCCGGCCTCCTTTCAGCTAGCCCAAGCCTTAGCAACTCCAATCGCGACTTCAATCTCAAGTTTACAGCTTAGATCTACATTACAGTCGCGACCATCACTGTGTAAGTTTTGTTTCTTTGTTCTCTAGCTTCGTTCTCTTGTTTCGTGGTTTTTTAGTAGATGCTAAGTCTAGGTTTACTATTTTTTGTGCTTTTGGTGAATGGGTGGAAAATTTTCAAGAAAAGGAGAAACAAATAGGTAGAACTTAGAAGTCTAGAAAGAAACGATCTCCCAAATGAGAGAAGGCTTCAAATTCTCTTTTAACTTTGTTGGGGGGAGGTGAGGTAGTGATGCAAAATGGGAACAGAGAGACATTTCTCTGAGTTTTTATTCTGCCCAATTTGTACTACTACTACTACTACATCCATGCTCCACACGTGTGGTTTCTTGACTCAGGCTAAGTTGTTAACCATGGTTAGTTTGGTGGGGTTTGTAGTCAAAGAGAATTTTTTGAGGAGGGGGACCCGAGGCCAAATGGAGGGCCCCAATTCCCTTTTAATGTTTACTTCAGTGGGAATCAATGTTTTGAGGTGGATTGTGCTTAGTGGGATTTGGTGAGTCTTGGCATTGTACGTATGCCTTTTTTATCATCTTATATTCTTTTCGAGTTGTTATTTTGTATTTTTACCATTTCTATTGATTTAAGTTTCAAATTCTAAGAAAAATCCTAAGCATAAGAATTTGAAGATGGCGTTTATAACTTATGTTTAAGTTCTTGAATTATGCGGACTACATAGGGTGTCAAATAAATTTCTTTCATGAATATGAGTTTATATCATCAGTTTAATTATTTTTTACGAATATATTTTATTTAAAGTAGTAATTTGCACCCTGTAACCCTAAATTCTGACACCTCTCTCATTTTAAAATATGACCACATATACAGAATATTTCTTTGAGTAAACCATAGGATATTTTACTAGTAGTTGGCGCTTGAAGCCTTGAACACATGTAGAGAGTGGAACATTTATTTATGTAAAGGTTGAGATTTCCAAGAAAAAATTGAGTGGCAGAGGTGTATGTTTTTAAAATGCAAGATCTCGTACATAACACCCAAATCTGGAAAATACAAGGGTTCCCATTGGGGCGTGATTGACCAGTAAATTGGATTGGATCAATTTAGTGCTGGTGAGTTGGGAAGATTCCAGACAATACCAAAACCTATCACCAATTCCAAAATTAAATGCTCTCGGAAGAAAATAATTTTGCAACCCAATGCCCTTAAATAAATGAGCTGGCCCTGCTAAACTTGTTGATCCAAATTGAAATTCTGACACCTTTGGATAATTCTGGATTCTGGGAAGGAGTGGTAAGTGAGCCTCTCTTAAATCATTGGTTATTGAACGACATATCTTGTTGTTGTTTCTGTTTTTAATGTTTGTTATTTAAGTGTAATGGTTGCTATTTATTTTTCAGAAAGCTGCTAAATGGTCTGAGAGAAAAGAGGCTGTTACTGAATTGAACAAACTTGCATCCACAAAACTGATTGCTCCCGGAGATTTTTCAACAGTTTGCCTAACATTAAAAAAGGTTGGTACCCCACTTTGTTCAAGTATTTTTTTGCAATTTTTTTTATCTTCTTTATTGGTAGAAATACAGTTTTTTGTGTGATGATACGTCAAGTGGTACATCCTTTCTAGTGACTCATAAAGTACTTGATTTTGATCATGACATTGATCTTTTTCTTTAATCTACTACTCTACTCATAGTAGAGTAGTAGACTCTTTTGACTAAATTCAATGCCATTTACTAATACATATACAAACAAATAAACCCTAAGTAAATTAATATGTATCTGCTAGCTCCAAGATCAAATAATATTTACATATATGATGACCAAGAAAGTAGATTAAATCTGAAAAAAAAAGTTGAGATTTTATGTGCTAATTAATCTCACAAACCCACAAATTTTGACCTAAAAAGTTAAAAGATTGAAGGGTACTGGATCTAAAACCCATTAATTAACAGTACGAACAGTAATTCCTTACCTTTTATATATCTATTTTAATAAATAAGTAAGGTGTTTTGGATTTTATAATTATAAGTTATTTTGGATTCTATTTTAATAAATA
Organism: Henckelia pumila; assembly: GCF_033568475.1. Lineage (NCBI taxonomy): Eukaryota > Viridiplantae > Streptophyta > Magnoliopsida > Lamiales > Gesneriaceae > Henckelia > Henckelia pumila. The sequence goes on from NW_027331824.1 coordinate 94,033, forward strand.
AGGTATTTTGGATTTTAATAAAGATAGAGATAGTGTCATCTTCTACCTCTCCCACGCCCTGCCACCCGGCCCCATTTCACCCTTCATTATTGCAATTTGCACTCCCCCCTTTATTTTCTTGTTAAGTGCTAATGTGAATTATACAATATATGGGTCCAGTGCTTTATTCATCCCCATATTTTTCCCCACTACATCTCTGTTACAGAGAGGCCCATTTTTCCTGCTATGTAACAGTCCCTATCTTGCTTTTGATAGATTGCTTCAGGGCTTGTTCATAATATATATGTCCTTTAAAGTCCACAAACCCTTTGTGTTTTAAGTGCCTGAAATGAAAACCCTTGGTTAATGACTCACTTTTGTGTTAAAAGGAAGTCCTTTAAATAGTATTTCAGAGATGATGATTCTTGATGGGGTCTGAGGCTCTGAATCCTTCAGTTTTCTTGGATTTTTGAATTCTTGGATGAAATGAAATCCCACTGTTCTTTTCCTTTATTCTTCTTCATGCAAGTGAATCAAAACAGCTCACTTTATGCATTTGGCCTTTCGTTTCTTGTTGCGTTGTTTTTTCAGACTTGTGGTGGGGTTTGAGTACTTTCTTGTTCTTTGATAGCTTCTCTGCTTCTTTATTCTTTATAGTAAAATTGTAAAAAAAAAAAAAAAAACCACAGCTAATTTCGACGCTGTATTTGGCTATTGATTTGTACACTGTTTAGGGATAAATGGTAACCAATGATTTCCTACACTTACTTCTGGTCAATTTATAAGTTTCATATTCAAGGCTCTCACTTTTCGTATTTTTTACCTCTTGGCTAGCACATCATCAATTGCTCCCTCGTGTATCTTTGAATATTTTACTTTCATATCATTCCAGGGACTGAAATCAGCTGGGAGCTTCCAAGGACACACAGGTTTGTCTTAATAATATTTTGATGAAAATAGATTCAGATCGAGAAAGAAACTATTGTTTTATTTGTTCCATTACTTCAATTTAATAATGACTGGAGCTGATAAAGGCAGACATTTCAAACTTTTCATATTCCATTCTAAAGGTGAAAAAAAGGAATCAGATGTCATGTGAACTTTTAGTTTTCTCAACAATGTCCACTCCATTAATTTTGGGATCCTTTCTATGCATATATATGAATGTTGTGTTCTAAAATCACTAATTAGGGTGTTACATTCCATGATATAAATCATGCAATGTTCCGTATGGTAGGCATGCCAACTCTTCCCCCACCTCCAGTTATCTGACCGCCTCGCCCCAATTCGACGATTGAATGAGTTAAGAATGAAATTTTGGAAACTTATAGATTATTTGAAATTTTCCAATTTATGTTCAGAAGTCATTCTGAACCTTCTATTTTTTTTAGTTTTTTTTTTAATTTTAAGATTAAAATCTCTTGCAAAGTCTAACTTCAAGAGTTTGTGAAGTTACCATTTAAAATACCATTTCTTGACATTAAAAAATAGGAAAAAAAATAAAGAGTTTGCTAGGGAAAAAAGTTTGAAAGATACCATTCTGGACATTAAAAAAACAATAATTTTCTTCATTTCTTATTTCTGATTTTTGAAGTATGACCATCAAATTTGTTGCTTACTTGTAAAATTCATTTTTTTTGGGTGATTTTTATCATTTATACCTTCTTTAACCTGACCATGCTTTTAGAGTTCTTTGCATCATTTTTTAATGTCAAGAAATGGTATTATAAATGAAGCACAAAAACTTGGTATGAAGATCTATGATTTGCATTTTTTTTTATCAAAGCTAAGAAATATGCAAATTGCATCATTTTTTTAATCTCCAGAAATAGTATTTTTCACTGCTTTGTATCAAAAAATATGTCCCAAACTTGCATTTATGTTCGGCTGGTTTATGTCGAGTTCACTACGATAAAGCTGCTAAATAAATTGTTTATGGTTGTTTTTTAATTATTTTTTTACTTGAGGCTTGTGTTTTGATCTTGTTGTATAATGTACAATTTTTTGAAGGTAGATTTTGACTGATTAGTTATTAAAAAGATGGACAAAGAGTGGATGTCAAAAAATAGGTTATCACATGAATATGAGGTTGGGGTAGAGTCTTTCTTGAAGTTTGCAATGTGAAACGCTACCGATCCGAATGAAATAACTTGCCCATGTTCAAGATGTGGTAATCTGAAGCTGAAAGATGTTGACACTATAAGAGCACATTTGTGTTGTAATGGCATAGATTTAACATATCATAAATGGATTTGGCATGGGGAAAGATCTATGATTGACAACTCAATGAATTAAAGTGATCAAGTAGGGCGAGATGAACAAAAAACTTTTGCTGAGGACCCTTTTGATATGGTACATGCAGCATACGACAGTTATGCTGAAAATCCAAACCAATTCCATAAGCTACTTGAAGATGCCGAGAAACCTTTGTTTCCTGGTACTAAATTTACAAAGTTATCAGCACTTGTGAAATTGTATAACTTGAAGGCAAAATATAGTTGGAGTGATAAAAGTTTCACAGACATACTTAGTTTGTTCGGAGAAATGCTTCCAGATGACAATGAATTGCCTTCATCTTTGTTCGATGCAAATAAAAGCTTGTGTGCATTAGGGATGAATTATGTGAAAATTCATGCTTGTCCGAATGATTGTATCTTATACCGGAAGGAGTACGAGGGTTTTTTCAATTGCCCTATTTGTAGGATGTCAAGGTGAAAGTTGGGTAAAAATTCTACGATAAATGAAGGAGTTCCTGCAAAGGTCCTTTGGTACTTCCCACCTATTCCAAGATTTCAAAGATTGTTTCGGAACAAGGAGATATGCAAGGAGTTAACTTGGCATGCTGATAAAAGAATTCGTGATAAACACTTGCATCATCCGGCCAATGCGCCCGCTTCGAAAGTAGTTGATCACAAGTGGCCAGATTTTTCTGCTGAACCTATAAATCTTAGATTGGCCTTATCAGCAGATGGGATCAATCCTCATCGTTTGATGAGTTCTGCATATAATTTTTGGCCAGTTGTGATGATAACTTACAATCTTCCTCCATGGTTGTGTATGAAGAGAAAGTTTATGATGCTCACTTTGTTGATTTCTGGTCCTAAACAGCCGGGAAATGATATTGACGTTTACTTAGCACCTTTGATTGATGACTTAAAAAAATTATGGGATATAGGTGATGAGGCATATGATGCATGTCGAGAAGAAATTTTCTCACTTAGAGCTATCTTACTATGGACAATCAATGATTTTCCTGCATATGGGAACTTGCCAGGTTGTGTTGTGAAAGGATATCATGCATGTCCTGTTTGTGGGGAAGAAACATGTTCTACAAGGTTGAAGCATAGTAGAAAAATGTCATACACAGGCCATAGAAGATTTCTTCCTCCAAGTCATCCTTATCGAAGGCAGAAAAAAGCATTTAATGGGAACCAAGAGTTAAACCCCGCACCGAAACCATTAACTGGGCATGAAATTTTAGATAGAGTTGAAAGAATTAATTATCGCCCGGGAAAAGTGAGTGGGAAGTGTCAGATGCTGCATGGTGATAAAATATCTTGCTGGAAAAAGAAATCTATATTCTTTGAGCTTGAGTATTGGAAACATCTACATGTTCGGCATGTTCTTGATGTGATGCACATTGAAAAAAATGTTTGTGAAAGTTTGGTCGGTACGTTACTTGACATTCCTGGAAAATCAAAGGACGGGGTAGCAGCAAGACTAGATCTTGTGGAGATGAATTTGAGGACTGATTTGGCACCAAAGATGGGGGATAAGAGAACTTTTTTACCAGCAGCATGTTATACTCTAAGTAAGGCTGAGAAAAGAAAACTTTGCAATTCTTTGTCTGAAACAAAGGTCCCTACAGGTTATTCATCAAATGTTAAAAATCTTGTGTCGATGAAAGAATTGAAACTTGTTGGCCTTAAATCACACGACTATCACACTTTGATGCAACAATTGCTTCCAGTCGCCATCCGTGGTGTCTTGCCTAAACATGTTAGAGATGATATCACTCGGTTTTGTGGCTTCTTCAATGTGTTATGTAATAAAGTGATAGATGTCTCAGAGTTGGATGCTCTGCAAAGAGAGATTGTGACAGTATTGTGTTTGCTTGAAAAATATTTTCCCCCATTCTTTTTTGATATAATGATTCATTTAACTATTCATCTTGTTCGGGAGGTCAAATTGTGTGGACCGGTTTGGTATAGGCAGATGCACCCATTTGAAAGATTCATGAAGACCTTGACAGACTATGTGCGAAATCGCAATCGTCCTGAAGGGTGTATAGCCGAATGTTATAATGCTGAAGAGGCTGTGGAATTTTGCTCGGATTACATGTCTAATGTGCATACAATTGGGATCCCATCAAGACATCGGCAAATACAACTTACTAAGCCTCTGTCTGGTTCAGTATTGCACTCCACTTGTCATGATGAGTTGAATCAAGCACATCGTTATGTATTGGAAAATGATGTTGACGTCGATCCTTATATCGAGTAATTTCTCTTAACTATTAATATTTTTTTCACTTTACTTACATTCTATTGGATAACTTATCAGTAATCGTTTCATTAGGAAACACATGGAATTTTTGAAGGAAATGTTTCCTCATAAAGCTAAGTCCATAAAGTGGTTACAAGATGAGCATAACCGGACTTTTATTCACTGGTTACGTGATCGTGTGAGTGTAGTTGGCAATTCCACCTGTCAAATATCCGAAAGATTGAAGTGGATAGCGTGTGGACCTAACAATCAAGTGTTAGAGTACTCTAGTTATTTGATTAACGGAGTTACTTATCATACAAAAGAGCGTGATAATACACGAGTAGTTCAAAACTCTGGGGTAAGTTTAGTCGCAAAGACAATGCAAGTTGCTAGTGCGAAGGACAAAAATCCAATTGTGTCAGACATGATTTTTTATGGAGTTATTCAAGAAATATGGGAACTCGATTATCACAAATTTCAAGTTCCAATGTTTAAATGCAATTGGGTTGAGAATAATAACGGTATTAAAGTTGATGATCTTGGTTTCACATTGGTAAACCTCAACAGAATTGGATTCAAGTCTGACTCTTTTATATTGGGCAGTCAAGCAAAGCAGGTATTTTACATTGAAGATCCTCAAGATCCTACATGGCATGTTGTACTTTCCACTCCTACTAAGGATTACATTGAATACATGAATTGTGATGAGTTGGAAAATGAGTCAATCCACTACCAGTGTTCTACAAGAGGGTTTGTATCAATGAAATCATTGGATGATGACGGAACAGATGAGAATGAACCACCGTGCGTTCGTGAAGATTGTGATGGGACTTGGGTTGAAAATAATTAAATGTAATATTTTGTTTATACTACCAATGTTGTTTTTGTCTTTAGATTTTGATATATATATATATATATATATATATATATATATATATATATATATACACTAATCTGCCTTTTTGTTTAATATTTAATGTCCCAAATAGATATTTTATAATATTGCGTATCTATGGTCCCCTTCATAAATCTTTATCTTATTGTTAATTGCTTAGGACATAAAATGCGTAGAGATTTGAATAACCCAATTCACCATTGTCTTCTAATTTCATCTGTGCATAATGATTATCAGCAGCGTCACCAATATTCATGCCTAACAAGTTGTCTATTTTTTTTTTGCAGGAATTGGGTCATTGAGGATCTTGACAAGGTTTCGGCATTCAATAATCTCCTCATTTCTTTGATGACACTATGGCAGCTCGTGGAAAGCTTCCTATAGGGTATCAAGTTGATGAAACGGTTGAGAAGAGCAATATATTACGGAGGATTGATAAGGCTAAAGGAAATAGTACTGCATATTCTGCGACTAACAATAGTTGTGAGGGTCAAACAGTAATTGAATCTACAGAGACCGAATCAACAAGGACAAGTAGAGGTCGTACACGTTTAGATAAGCTTGTTAGGCAAAGGGTGAATGGAATTAGGAAGGATGTAAAGTTCAACAAGATTGGACAGCCAATTGGAGAATTTGTGGGTGAAATGCAAAGTTATATCGGCGTGCTCGTTCGAGAGAAGATTAAGATAAGCTACAAGACCTGGAAGTAGGTTCCAAATGATGTTAAAGAGTTAATATGGGAATCGGTGAATGTAAGTTATAATGCTTACACAATTTCAATTAGCTCTCAAATGGTTACGATATATTGAATGTGCTGTTTTTTTTAATAATTTTCTACAACTGACGTACAATATTGACCAAAGCTGGAAGAAGGGATGTCTAAGTTCAGCAAATAATAAATGGCGTCAATATAAAGCTTTTCTCACTCAAAAGTTCATTTTCAGCAAGATGGATAAACCAGATGAGTTGAAAGATCCACCGATTGGCTATGGTATTACACGAGATGACTGGAGTTCTTTCGTAATCAGCCGCATGACTGACGACTTCATGGTAAGATTCATAATTTGTCTTTTACAAATAAGTCAATTACAATATCATTAGTTCTATTGAAATCTGATACGTATATGAAATGTTCAATTAACTAGAAAGAAAGTGATGAGCAAAAGAAGAGAAGAAGGCATAACGTATACCCTCATCGACTTTCCCGTAAAGGATATGCACGTTTTGCTGATGAAATTGTAAGTATATTGAAGATGCTGGTTAATATTGCACATTAATATATTTTTGAAACTACTAGTTTAATATTTGGAAATCAGATTTCCTTATGGATGGCATGTTGCGCATGATTTTAGGCACATATTGTTGTCCAATAATTCAACACCCATTCTGTATTTCAACCTAATTGAAGGTGTTATGTACATTCTTGTTATGAATATCACATTAATAAAGCTGTCCAACCGGCTGAAGAAGTGTCTCTTGCGTTGTCCATTTATTTATGTGCTGGAATTTATGTTCCAAAATCTGTATTCTAAGATTGCTCCTTGTTTATAGGCATCTGAATTATGTGATGACGATGAGATAAATCGAGCTCTTATTTGGAAGAGAGGACGGGTCAACAAGGAGGGTGAATTTGAAGGGGATGATCTGAGAATGGCAGTACAAAAGATTGTATGCAATCAATACATGATAATCAATACTTTGTTATTTATTAAAACTGATTTAGTAATTATTTTGTATGTTTGGTGATTACAGGATGATTATGTGCAAAAAAAACGAGAGGGGAAGTTTCACTTTGAAGGGGCAAAGAAAGATATCCTTACAAATGCACTCGATTCAGAAGAACATGCTGGGCGTGTGAGGGCTGTTGGAGGTCATATCACTCCAACAATCTACTTTAATGTTGGTAGAAAATGGAATAAACCTCTTGATGATGGTCAATTAATCGTTCGTCATCAAAAGGAATTGCTAGAGGCAAAGATGCTAATTTCTGAACAAGAATCACGCATGGTAGAGCAAGATGCACGCATGGTAGAACAAAATGCGCGCATGGTAGAGCAAGATGCACGCATACAGAAACTTGAAGAAATGTTCAGAAAAGGTGCATGCGACATTGAGGTTGATGAAAAAGGAAGTTGCTCAGTGAGGTTACCTCCCATGAGTGTAGATAAGATCAAAACAGAAAAGAGTGTCCCAAATTATGAAACTTTGATTGATGATGACATGAAAGTTTTGAGCAAGTATGAGTATCTTCAGGTATATGTTTGTTTAATTATGGTTACATTACTTGATATTATTGCAAGAATAAGTTGCATCAATTTATAACATGATTGATTGTCTTCTAGGGTAAGCCGGTTTCTTTGACATTGGTTTCTAAGACCAATGTTGTTGCCTATGGTACAATTGTTGATGTCAATGGGGATGGCAAGTTACTTCATGGTGCTCCATTACCCATGAATTGCATGCGCATCTCCGTTGATGAGGCTGTGGAGAAATCAGCACTGTTGCCATTTCCAATACCAAAAGAATGTGATACTGTTGGTGATGCTATAGGAACCCATGTGGCTTGGCCTGCACACTTGGTAGTGATGAAAGTGTTGGAAAACTGGCGTTCAGATCAATCACGATTGATACCCGGTGCAGCGGAAGTTTAAAAATTTTATTATGGAACAATTCCATAGTGTGGGTATCAACCGTTCAACGATTAAATTATAAGTGTGTGTAAAATTAAATAACAATTATTAAATTTTACCTTCAATCTCGAAGCGAGATTATTGGACACCACACAGATTTCTCTGCGCTTCTTGTATCTCCCAGGAACTGATGAACTCCTTCTATCAGGTCCACGAATGAGGTTTAAATCCCTCTGACAGATTGCACTAGAAAATCTGTCAGAAGTTTTCTGCGAAGAGATTAAACGAATCTGATTCGTTATTCCTGACTGCGATTCAAAATCACAGACCGAAATTTTCTCGGGCAGAGCAGGAGGGGGACGGCCGAAAATTCTTTGAGAGAGCTAGGGTTCGATTTTTTTTCTCTTAGAATAATGAGCTGTTGTGTGTAATTTCTGTACTGTAATAACTTATTTATAATGCAGGCCACTAACACCTTAGGGCCCATTAGTCATAAGTTGAGGCCCGACAAGCAAAGCCCGCATGTTCAGAAATTAATATAAAATTCATCGTGACTCCGATTGATAAACCGATTTTACCAATGTGCACAGAAACCATTTCTGCACATTTTAAAGTCAAGATAAATTTTCCTGAATCCGAATTCAGTGGTTTCCAAAAATGTACATCCCTATGTCATTTTAGGAAATCCTACTCCCTTACTCTTATTTAAGAAGTCCAACTTCTTTATTCATTAAATTTAACTCTTTAAATTTAACTATCTCAACGGAGATTAAAACTCCATTACACTGTGTGACCCTCAATGGTTCAGGGATACAGCTAGCCGTGGGCTCACAACTCCTTGTGACTCGGAACAACGATTTCCGACTTGCCCAACGAATCATGGTAAAGCGCCTAGCAACATCGCCCCATGATTTCCTAGGTATCACTGATAGTGCCTACAAGAACCAGTAGATTTTGGTTAGCGTACAGTACGGTCCCTTCATCCATATATCCCGATCGAATCAACAACCATTGGTATATCGAGAGTCGCTCAAGATTCGATAACTATACAATACATCTTGAAGATCCAATTAGTGACATCGCATGTGCTACTAAGAAACCATTTCTTAAATCACATCAAGTACTCTGGCCAGAGATTTGTCACACTAATATCTCCTCAGATCGCATAGGATATCCACACTCGCAAGTATGTGGTGAATCCTTGACAACAATGCATCGACTCCTATATGTGTTGTAACTGTACCCAATCCCGACACCTGATGACCCTCATAGAGTCGGTAAACGAGTCAAAGCACAGTACTAGCATATAGAGTCTCCATGATGTTTCAAGTAGTAAGGACTAATGGTGTACAACCAAAACCGCGGACTTTATCTACTCGATAAGTGATAACCACTTGGAAAGTCTGGATAGGGTAGTTCGATTATTCATCCTATGAATATCCATTTGCATGCTTCGAACATCTCCATGTTCCTTACCAATGAAACGTGGTACTCCGCATCGCAAATGCTAGTCTCAAACTCGAGCGATCCTTATCCTTATTCTCGGACGGCTCAATCGACTAGGAACAGTTTAGAATATACAGTGACTATAAGATGTATTTCATGATAGACATCCCCATGTTCTACCACATCTTACATACACTATAGTATATTCAAGGTCTTTATCAAAACAACAATAGTATATCACAATATAACAATATGAAGAAAGATAAAGTCATTGCCATTAATAAAAGTGTAAATTGTATTAAACAAAAGATTGTTTGTACAAAGAGTCATCAAAGCCCATAGCCACAAGTTGGCTCACTGGGCACCCACTCTTTCAATCTCCCACTTGCCCTATAGCCAACTAGTCATACTACGTAGACCCATTGCTTCGCGATGTTTGTCAAACAATGGTCCTGGCAAGGGCTTAGTAAGCGGATCAGCGATATTGTCTGCAGAGGCCACTCGTTCGACAGTGATGTCTCCTCTTTCCACAATCTCCCGGATGATGAGGTATTTCCTCAGTACGTGTTTGGATCTTTGATGAGACCTTGGTTCCTTTGCTTGAGCAACGGCACCCGTGTTGTCACAGTACACCGGGACTGGACCAACAAATTCAGGAATGACGCCCAACTCTTGGACGAACTTCCTCATCCAAATGGCCTCTTTAGCAGCAGCTGATGCTGCAATGTATTCAGCCTCAGTGGTGGAATCCGCTGTGGTGTCCTGCTTGGAACTCTTCCAAGAGACAGCACCGCCATTGAGCATGAACACAAATCCAGAGGTTGACTTCGAGTCATCCACGTCACTTTGGAAGCTAGAGTCGGTATAGCCTTCCAATTTCAGATCTCGTCCTCCATATACCATGAACATATTCTTAGTCCTTCGTAAGTACTTAAGAATGTCCTTCACGGCTTTCCAATGCATTTGACCAGGATTAGACTGATATCTGCTCGTGACACTCAGAGCAAATGCTACATCCGGTCTGGTAGATATCATCCTATACATGATACTACCTATAGCTGACGCATATGGTACATGTGTCATATTCTCTATCTCTGCATCAGTCTTGGGACACATAGACTTGGATAAAGAAACTCCATGACACATGGGTAGATGTCCTCTCTTGGACCCATCCATTGAAAACCGTTTCAATATGGTGTCGATGTAGGTTGATTGAGTGAGTCCTATCATTCTCTTAGATCTATCTCTATAGATTTGTATCCCAAGAATGTAGGATGCCTCACCCAAATCCTTCATCGAGAATCTACCTGATAACCATATCTTTGTTGACTGCAACATCCCTACATCATTCCCAATGAGTAGGATGTCATCAACATAAAGTACTAAGAATGTCACAGCATCCTTAACTACTTTCTTGTACACGCACGGTTCCTCCGGGTTCTTGATGAAACCAAAATCTTTTATTGTTTCATCAAATTTCTGGTTCCAACTTCTTGATGCTTGTTTTAGACCATAAATTGATCTCTGAAGCTTGCATACCTTATGCTTGCTTCCCATGGATGTGAACCCCTCAGGCTGCTTCATATAGATCTCTTCCTTAATGTCTCCATTAAGAAAGCCAGTCTTCACATCCATTTGCCATATCTCATAGTCATACCATGCAGCTATGGCAATAAGGATTCTTATGGACTTGAACATTGCAACTGGTGAAAAGGTTTCATCATAGTCAACTCCTTGTCTTTGAGTATAACCTTTTGCCACCAATCGTGCCTTGTAGGTCAATACCTTACCATCAGGCCCAAGCTTTCTCTTGTAGATCCATTTACACCCTATTGGAACAATTCCATCAGGAGGATCTACTAAAGACCAAACTTGGTTTGTATGCATCGAATCCAATTCAGACTGCATAGCTTCAAGCCATAAATTTGAATCCGCATCAGAAATTGCTTCCTTGAAGTTTCTTGGATCACATCCAATGTCGGGTTCATCTTGATCCCCTTCAAGAAGAAGACCATATCGAACAGGAGGTCTAGAAGTCCTCTCGGATCTTCTAGGTTCAGGCGTGTCCGGTAATGGTTCCTGAGGCATAGGATCGTTATTTTGTATTTCGGGTTCTTCTCGAACTTCTTCGAGTTCCATCATCTCGCCTTTCTTATCCAATAAGAACTCCTTCTCCAAGAAGGTGGCATTCCTAGAAACAAACACCTTTGTTTCAGCAGGATAATAGAAATAATATCCGATTGAATTCTTCGGATACCCTACAAAATAACATAAGCTGGATCGACTATCCAACTTATCTCCCACTGTCCGCTTCACGTAAGCAGGACATCCCCAAATCCTCAAGTACGAATACTTAGGAGCTTTGCCATTCCATAACTCGTATGGTGTTTTGTCCACTGCTTTAGTGTGGACGTTGTTCAACAACAATACCGCCGTTTCAAGCGCATAGCCCCAAAACGAAGGTGGAAGTTCAGTGAAGCTCATCATGGATCGAACCATGTCCAACAAAGTTCGATTATGACGCTCCGATACACCATTAAGCTGTGGTGTCATAGGAGGAGTCCACTGAGAGAGAATCCCATTCTCTTTTAGATAGTCCAAAAACTCGGTACTTAAGTATTCTCCACCTCGATCCGATCGAAGTGCTTTAATACTTTTACCTAGCTTGTTTTCTACTTCAGCCTTGAATTCTTTGAACTTTTCAAATGCTTCAGACTTATATTTCATTAAATATAAATACCAATACCTTGAATAATCGTCAGTAAAGGTAATGAAGTAGGTGTGGCCATATTGAGTCCCAACTCTAAATGGTCCACAAACATCTGTATGGATCAAATCCAACAGATTTTTACTACGCTCAGGTTTCCCCTTAAAAGGAAATTTAGTCATTTTTCCTTTTAGGCAGGATTCACAAGTAGGTAGAGAGTTAATATCAGACATATCAAACATGCCCTCTCCCACTAGCTTGTTCATCCTCCTTGAGGAAATATGACCTAGTCTAGCGTGCCAAAGGTTTGCTGGGTTTTGACTATCGATTTTCCTTTTGTTTGTTGTCTCCGGTTTATCAATATAATTTATTGGAACGTCTTTTAGTTTTAAGTTGTATAGATCGTTTTCAAGTTGTCCATTTCCAATCAAACATTCATTCTTGTAAATATTGCAAATCCCATTCACAAAATTGCAAGAATAACCATCTCTATCTAGCATAGAAACAGAAATAATGTTTTTAATTAAATCCGGAACAAATAAAACATCTCTTAAAAATAACTTAAAACCGTTCTGCAAAATTAAACAAACATCTCCAATGGCTGTAGCTTCAACTCTGGAACCATTCCCGAGCCTCAGCTGGGTCTCACCCATTCTAAGCCTGTGACTTCTTGTCATCACCTGCAAATCATTGCAAATGTGAGATCCACATCCGGTATCCAATACCCAAGAAGTAGTATTAAGTGAAATGTTTATTTCAATATAGAACATACCCTTTGCAGTTCCCAACTGCTCTAGATATTCCTTGCAGTTGCGCTTCCAATGACCGGGCTTCTTGCAGTAATGGCAAACATCCTTGGATTTTGCATTGTTTGAAGCCTTTGTCTTGTGCTTCTTCTCGGGCTCTACTTTCTTGGGTGGGGCAGAACGTTTCTTGCCCTTCATACTTGGCCCTTTCTTTGCAGAAGATGAGGAGCCCACCAAGAAAGCTGGCTTATCCTTCTTAAGTGTGGATTCATATGTCACAAGCATATTGACCATCTCTTCAAGGGTGGCCTCTATCTTGTTCATATTAAAATTTACCACAAATCCGTCAAACGAAGAAGGAAGAGACAGAAGCAGTAAATCCACGTTGAGTTCATGCTCCAACACCAAATCAAGGGTCGCTAACTTTTGTATGAGCCAAATCACTCGTACCCCATGATCACGGACCGAAGTCCCTTCACGCATGCGACACGTCATTAGCTCCTTAACAGTAGAGAACCTTTCAGCCCTCGATTGAGCCCCAAAAAGTTCCTTGAGTTGAGCGTGAATGTCAGCAGCATTCACGGTGTCCTCAAATCGCCTCTGGAGTTCATCAGACATCGAGGCTTGCATATAGCATTTGGTCTTGATGTCATGGTCCCACCATGCATCAAGTTTGGCCAATTTCTCCGGACTTACGTCAGCTGGTGCTTCCTTTGGAGGTGATTTCTCTAACACGTAGAGCATCTTCTCCGAAGTCAAGACAATCTTCAACTTCCGAAACCATTCCGTATAGTTTGCGCCAGTTAACTTGTTTTGTTCGAGGATCGAGAATAATGGATTACGCGAATTCATTGTATGAAATACTGAAAAGAAAAACAGACATATATCAATGATTGTTTAAGCAATTTACTAAGACATAAAATAGGCGAATTTAATTTTATGAATCTCACTCCCACTATTTTAACGATTTCACTACCCTCTAGTGAAAACGGGAAACTTTTTCTTTAGTGAGAACATGGAGTCCAATTGACAAACTTATGGTCCCGAATAATATCAGCCAACCATAATTCTCAAAAGGTAGAGCCCAATTGCTTCCAAAGCAACCCCCATGTATTTACCTCATGTCCAATAAGGGCCCAATAATATGACGCCGTTTAAAGTGACATGTCAAGATGACCCATCAATATTAAGTTGTGATGGACGGTCGCCATGTGGATCCCCCAATAATATGAGCCGATCCCATGGGAGTTCCACCCAACTTACAACATGTGTCGATCCAATGTACAGCTTTCCGACGGACGGCCCCCCCAATAATATGAGCCGGACCGTATCCGCGGGTAGCATCACATACATTGACCGTTGATGGAAGGTAGGAACATTTAAACAAATTTAAATTTCCTTTATTTATCTTGATATCAATTTTAAATCATATTTAAAATGAGGGATTTTTAATTATAAAAATTTGTCTCATCAATTTTTCAAATTATTGCATGCTTGCCGGATTCACGCAATTATGTCTAAAACATGCATACAATCATAATATCATATATTATATAGGATGATCGATTCCATTTCTAATTGACCCGTGGTTGCCAATCACGAGTCTTAGTCCAATCCTAGGTAATATGCAGTATGCAATGCAATCCTATTACATTAGCTTCCAATTTACATTTCTTCGTCTTTATTGTCTGCTGGGCCCACCATCTTCAAATCTTGATCTCCCACTAAATCTAATGTATTTACAATAAATAACAATGACAAGCAGGGGATACATTTTTAGGGGTGGGAACGGGCCATAAACCAAGCCCACTTTTATTACATATGACATTCATATCGGGCCATAAACCAGGCCCATTAATAAAACCAACAACAATAAAAACAAATGTAAATTCCTAACATACACCTACAAAATTGGTCATGGCAATCGATCATCCTTATCCAATAATATTTAATTCAAAATTAATTTATTGGATAACATGCAGTGGCATTTCAAATTTAAACAGGATAAAATCATATTTTATATATAAAATCTCATTTTACATATAAAATCATATTTTATCTCTTTATCAAATAAAATCATATTTTATCTACAAAATCCAATTTTATAGATAAAATCATATTTTACTTAATATATTCATAAGATCAAATCTTATCATCAATTATACCAAAAATAATTGATTTCAAAATTCAATTTAAGGATAAAATATTAAAATTTTCCAAAAATTCAAATTTATCCAAAAATCAATTTTAAAGTTTACGGACTCGAACAATTCGATCCGAAATCTCGTGAACCAATCAAAAACAATTTTTGACCGGACCAAAAATAAAATTTTAACACATTAAAATTAATTTTAAAATAAAAATTTAATTTTTCCCGCGGGCCGCCCGGGACACTCCCGGGCCGGCCCGCACCCGTGGGCACGGGCCGGGGCAGCCCGGCTGCCCCTTTAGGGCAGCAACAGTTGCTGCCCTGGCGGCGCCTGGCGCCGCCGCTGGGCGGCGCCGTGCGCCGCCATGGGCAGCGCCCAGCGCTGCGCTGGCGGCGCTGAGCGCCGCCCCCTGGGCGACGCCGTGCGCCGCCCGGGGCAGCAACAATTGCTGCCCCACCGGGCAGCGATCCAATCGCTGCCCGGGTTTTGCCCCGAAAAAATTTTTTTTATTTAAAAATATTTATTTTGTTTCAAAAACCGAGACTCAAAAATTTTTGTACAATCGATTAATTTAATCGTTTGATCTGAGCAACCTGGCTCTGATACCACTGTTGGAAAACTGGCGTTCAGATCAATCACGATTGATACCCGGTGCAGCGGAAGTTTAAAAATTTTATTATGGAACAATTCCATAGTGTGGGTATCAACCGTTCAACGATTAAATTATAAGTGTGTGTAAAATTAAATAACAATTATTAAATTTTACCTTCAATCTCGAAGCGAGATTATTGGACACCACACAGATTTCTCTGCGCTTCTTGTATCTCCCAGGAACTGATGAACTCCTTCTATCAGGTCCACGAATGAGGTTTAAATCCCTCTGACAGATTGCACTAGAAAATCTGTCAGAAGTTTTCTGCGAAGAGATTAAACGAATCTGATTCGTTATTCCTGACTGCGATTCAAAATCACAGACCGAAATTTTCTCGGGCAGAGCAGGAGGGGGACGGCCGAAAATTCTTTGAGAGAGCTAGGGTTCGATTTTTTTTCTCTCAGAATAATGAGCTGTTGTGTGTAATTTCTGTACTGTAATAACTTATTTATAATGCAGGCCACTAACACCTTAGGGCCCATTAGTCATAAGTTGAGGCCCGACAAGCAAAGCCCGCATGTTCAGAAATTAATATAAAATTCATCGTGACTCCGATTGATAAACCGATTTTACCAATGTGCACAGAAACCATTTCTGCACATTTTAAAGTCAAGATAAATTTTCCTGAATCCGAATTCAGTGGTTTCCAAAAATGTACATCCCTATGTCATTTTAGGAAATCCTACTCCCTTACTCTTATTTAAGAAGTCCAACTTCTTTATTCATTAAATTTAACTCTTTAAATTTAACTATCTCAACGGGGATTAAAACTCCATTACACTGTGTGACCCTCAATGGTTCAGGGATACAGCTAGCCGTGGGCTCACAACTCCTTGTGACTCGGAACAACGATTTCCGACTTGCCCAACGAATCATGGTAAAGCGCCTAGCAACATCGCCCCATGATTCCCTAGGTATCACTGATAGTGCCTACAAGAACCAGTAGATTTTGGTTAGCGTACAGTACGGTCCCTTCATCCATATATCCCGATCGAATCAACAACCATTGGTATATCGAGAGTCGCTCAAGATTCGATAACTATACAATACATCTTGAAGATCCAATTAGTGACATCGCATGTGCTACTAAGAAACCATTTCTTAAATCACATCAAGTACTCTGGCCAGAGATTTGTCACACTAATATCTCCTCAGATCGCATAGGATATCCACACTCGCAAGTATGTGGTGAATCCTTGACAACAATGCATCGACTCCTATATGTGTTGTAACTGTACCCAATCCCGACACCTGATGACCCCCATAGAGTCAGTAAACGAGTCAAAGCACAGTACTAGCATATAGAGTCTCCATGATGTTTCAAGTAGTAAGGACTAATGGTGTACAACCAAAACCGCGGACTTTATCCACTCGATAAGTGATAACCACTTGGAAAGTCCGGATAGGGTAGTTCGATTATTCATCCTATGAATATCCATTTGCATGCTTCGAACATCTCCATGTTCCTTACCAATGAAACGTGGTACTCCGCATCGCAAATGCTAGTCTCAAACTCGAGCGATCCTTATCCTTATTCTCGGACGGCTCAATCGACTAGGAACAGTTTAGAATATACAGTGACTATAAGATGTATTTCATGATAGACATCCCCATGTTCTACCACATCTTACATACACTATAGTATATTCAAGGTCTTTATCAAAACAACAATAGTATATCACAATATAACAATATGAAGAAAGATAAAGTCATTGCCATTAATAAAAGTGTAAATTGTATTAAACAAAAGATTGTTTGTACAAAGAGTCATCAAAGCCCATAGCCACAAGTTGGCTCACTGGGCACCCACTCTTTCAGAAATATGAGGTAAAAATGTTGGTTCGGGTTAGTTAATATATAAGATTTTTTCAGAGTTGTAATATGTTCAGTTTTAGGGCGTATCCATCCTTTTTTCACCACTAACATATATACATGTGCGATTTTCAGAAGCCTCAAAGAAATAAAATTGTTGAGAAAAAAAGTAATCCTGTTTTGCCATCCAATGTGCCGAGATCATTGCATATTTTGTACTGTTATGCTAAGCGTGGGCTGGAAATACCTGGAAAACATATATCAATGTTTCTTGATCATGATTTATTTGACGATGAGTACAAACTACTTGTGGACCTTGAAGATATCACACCTTTTTATCTGTTGGAGCCAATATCTGCCAATTGTATAGTATTTTACATGTGGTAAGTTTTCGATTAAATTTAACTTTTTTCTTTGAATTGTTTAGCATATATTTTGTATAAAATTCATTAATCTGGTAACATTTTTCTGTTCAAATGGCAGGATTCTCTTCAAAAAGATGAAAAAAGTTAACAAGGTCGAAAAATTTAGATTTATGAATCCACACACCATCCCAGTCATGCCATATGTATCCAAACTTGATAAAAATGAAAAAATTGAACACTTGAATAGCTGGGCAAGTGTTTTGGCAGATAGGCTAAGTGGTGCAACAAGAAATCAATTAGTTTTGGTGCCATACAATGTTGGGTAAATCAGAAATACAATATCACTTATAATTGATTTTTTTCAACAATTTTGCGAAACGTGTTAATTGACTATCTGTTTTGTGCCTATAGTTGTCATTGGATTCTAACTGTCATCGATCCTTATATGGAGGTGGTTTATTTGTTGGATTCACTTAGTCATCGCAATCGCTATGAGGACTGAAAATATGTAGTGGATATGTGAGTATATATTCTTTTCTTAATTAAGCATTTAATTTAGCCAATGGAACACTCATGTCGAATCTTGTTGCTATATGAAGGAGCTTGAGATTGTTTAATTTGAACAAGGAGAGGAAAGGGAAAAAAAATCCTACATGGAAAGCGATAAAGTTATTTCTTATATATGTTTATCTGCGATAAATTGACAAATATTTATACATGTATTAATCATTGACAATTTTTTGATAATATAGGGTCCTCGCCAACCAGATGCAAAACAGTGTGGGTATTATTTGATGAGGTTTATGAAAGAAATTGTTGAAGGAAATGCTGCCAGTGATAAGGATTCACTTTTCTCAATAGTATATTTGGCATATTCTCAATATTCTCAAATAAGTGTGTTTATATCATGTTTCTTCTTCATTATTGTTTTTTTTACTAATATAATTTGAGTTTGTTCACAGTTCATGAAAACAGTTTACTCTAATGAAGAAATTGATGAAGTGCGATCCGAATGGGCGGAATGCGTACTAGACTATATTAATTATGACTAGGTATGTTTAATTAATATTGTTTTATTTTCTTATTTTTCACTTTTGCTTAATGAGTTTTTATTTTCTGCTGTGATAATCGACTCTTGTTTTTTTATTAAGTTCCCTGCACATAATGTGTTGTTGATTAATGATGGTTCTCTAACGAGTTGTACTTTCTATGCGTGACTTCCTGGAAATCACATTATCATTGTGCATCGTTATAATCTTTGAGTAAAATAAATTTGGAGTTCACTACCTGTAGTTTGCAGAAATTTCTAACAAGGTGTTCTAATAATCTGTA
The DNA here is from genome assembly GCF_033568475.1 of Henckelia pumila. Classification (NCBI taxonomy): domain Eukaryota; kingdom Viridiplantae; phylum Streptophyta; class Magnoliopsida; order Lamiales; family Gesneriaceae; genus Henckelia; species Henckelia pumila. The sequence continues at coordinate 113,235 of NW_027331824.1, forward strand.
AAAAGCTTAAGATTGAAATTTTTTTTCTTTTGTAAAAGATTAATTAGAAGGTGCATAAATAAAACACTAGCTAGGAGAGGTCTGGACTCTGGAATTAATGGGAACTATCCTTCATTAATGTTTTAGCCCTCCTAAGGTACGAACAAGGCCTAACTAGCTGCATAGGATCTTTAGTCAACTTTTAGTTAAAATGAAATATGTTGTAGAATAGGAGAGATTAAATATGCATAGCTTATTTTACATGTACCTAAAATAATGTTAATTTGCTTATGATATCAAACAAGAAGGCAGATCCATGCTAGTATGAATTAAAGTTTGGAGGCTAGCTTATTGGGATGTGGAGTGGAACTTGAAATGGTGTGTGGTTTGAGTTATTGGGATGTTGTGGAGTGGAACTTGAAAGTGCCAAATCCATGGTTTAGCTTGTGTCCTGTGGGTTGGTCGGAGCCCACAGTTTGTCAACTGTGCCTACTATATTTTATGAATTCAATACAAATGCAAAAATAAGTTGAATAAAATCTGCACTGCCTTCCCTTTTGGAGTTGCTGAGTTTTTTTCTTTTATTTTTTTCCATGACAAGCGAGATATTATTTTGATAGTTGAGATTGGATTCCATGTTTAAATTGGTTTAAGATTTTGTTGATAATTTTGGACTGAGAATGTGTTTTCTTGTAGGTAACTCGGGAGTAATGAATAAGGGGTTTTGATGCAAGGATTGAGCTGTGTTTCAGATCGCCTTGGTAATACGTAGAAGTCATCTTGTGAACATTGTTATCAAGAACAAACACATGATGATTTATGTTTTGATACAACCATCTTTTGGAACTACTTTTGTTACATTTATATTATATTAGATGAGATATTTTGAGTTTCGACTACGTAGTATTATCTTCCAAATTAGATGTGTGTAACTATTTTGGAACTTGAATATTTTCATGGATTCAATGTAGTAAATATTTTATTTTATATTGATTTCTTTATTAATATTTATAGTTCGTATGAAGATTAATTAGGCAACGGTTTTAATGACTCCAAATACAATTGATTTATGTTATTGCCAAAACCGTTGTCGTATATCACAAACGACAATGGATATACACTATTGCAAAACCGTTCTTGTAATCCACAAATGACAATGGATATAAACTGTTGCAAATATGTTGTCCTAAGCCATAAACAACAACGAATATAAACTGTACAAAACCATTGTCTTAAATAGTCAATGACAACGGATTTACACTGTTGCAGAACCATTGTCTTTGGAGACTTACGACAACGGTTACAAACTGTTGCAAAACCATTGTGGTAGGATGGCTACAACAACGGATATAAACCGTTGTTATAGGGCACGCTTTTTTACAACGCACCCAGTTACAACGGTTTTAATCCCCCCTACGACAACGGATAATATCCGTTGTCGTTTTGCAATTTTCTTGTAGTGAACAATTGACTAGGCTAAATACATCCGCTTGTGTATGTGTTGTCTAGGTTTATCAGTTTTGCTAGTTTGAATGCTACCGTGGATTTAAATCTGATCGCTTGTATTGGGTTAATTTATGGGGTAAGGGTTAACTTAGAACGCTTGTGTCTAGTTAACTAAAATTAAGGTGAAACATGAATTAAATTTCCAATGGTTAATATTTGATAGGATTAATTATTTTCAGGTGATCAATGATTGAATGAATAATATCAAGGGTGTAGTCGACCGATACCAAGTCTTGTTTCTTATTGATTTCTTCAGTTTAATTTTTAATCTTGCTTGACAGTTAAAGAATTTTATTATAAATTGTTTTTGAATTTTTAGTGGTTAATCTCAATTCAAAATCCCCTTTTTAATTTTAAAGAACACTTTTAAATTTCCATTTCCTCGTGGGAACGATCCCTACTCACACTACTGCATGTTTTTATTTATCTGATTGAGTCGGGTAATTTGGGCGTGACACGATAAGCGCTACCAAATTTTGGCGCCGCTGCCGGGGATCGGTGTTAAATTTATTTTGTCCTTGTTTTTTTTTTATTTTATTTAATTCTTATTCCTCGTAGTGCTACTCTGTTTTGTTCATACTTTCAGGCGAATCTTCGGAAGAAGAAGAATTTTCATACGACCCAGAGATAGAAAGAATGTTACTTAAGCGAAGGAGAGAAGCTCGAAAGAAATTGCAAGAGGATGAAAATCAGGTTGAAGAGCCTATGGAAGAGATGGCGGCAAATGCAAATCTGAGCTTGAGACAATTGGACACTCCTGATCCAAACCAACAGCTCTTATGCATTACTTTCCCTACTCTAGAAAATAATGCTACTTTTGAATTAAAATCTGGACTGATACATTTATTGCCTGCTTTTCATGGTCTTGCAGGTGAGGATCCGCACAAGCACTTGATGGAATTCCACGTCGTATGCACCAGCATGAAACCACATGGAGTGACAGAGGAGCAGATTCAACTTAGAGCCTTTCCTTTCTCTTTGAAGAGTGCTGCAAAGGAATTGCTCTAATATTTACCTCCTGTTTCCATCACCACCTGGAATGCAATGAAGAGGGTTTTCCTAGAGAAATATTTTCCATCCTCAAGAGCGGCAAACATCAGGAAGGAAATTTATGGCATCAAACAGCAGATGGGAGAGTCGCTGCATGAGTATTGGGAGCGTTTCAAGAAACTGTGCGCCAGCTGTCCGCAACACCAGATAAGTGAAAATTTGTTAATTCAACACTGCTATGAAGGTTTGTTACCTCATGACAGGAGTATGCTGGATGCGGCTAGTGGAGGATTTTTCGTGGATAAAACTTTGGTACAAGCAAGGAATCTAATCGAGATTATGGCTGCCAATTCTCAGCAATTTGGCAGCAACAGAAGTGATCCTGCGCCAAGGAAGAGTAACGAGGTAAATGTTTCTTCCCTTGAACAACAACTGAGCGAACTGACGTCTCTTGTGCATCATATGGCTATAGGGAATGGACAAATTTCAAGGGTATGTGGAATTTGCACTCAAGTGGTACATGCAACTGACATGTGTCCAACTTTTCAAGAGGGATATGCGGAACAAGTTAATGCAGCAGGAGGATTTCCAGGGCCAGCTCAGCAAAAGTATGATCCTTATTCTAACACATACAATCCAAGTTCGAGGGATCATCCGAACCTCAGATACGGAAATCCACAGGCGAATCAGCCTGGACCTTAAGCACAATTGCACAATCAAGCTTATAGGCCATCGTATCATCCTCCACCACAGCGCCTACAAATTCCAACGCCAGGTGAGTTTCTTGAAAATATAGTTAAGGATCTTGCGACTAACACCTTGAGTTTTCAACAGGAAACAAGAGCAAGTATCCAACACTTAAACACTCAGGTGGGACAGTTGGCAACTGCATAAACAAATTGGAAGCACAACAATCTGGAGTTTTACCATCACAGACAGTAGTGAATCCGAAGGAAAACGTGAGTGCTATTACGTTGAGGAGTGGACGAGAGCTGCAGATTCGTGAAGGATTGGTCCAAGAACCGGTAGAGACTGAAGATGACAAGGAATCTAAGGTGGAGGAGAGTGAATATATTCAAAAGAATGCATCAAGAGGTAAGTTTCCTCCGCTTTCTGACTATAATCCTGTGGCCCCTTTTCCCTTAGCATTGAAAGAGTCCTGGAAAGATGAAAGTATTAAGGGATTATATGAAACTTTTCGTAGATGCAAGGTAAATATTCCACTGTTAGATGCTATTAAGAAAGTACCTCGTTATGCTAAATTTTTGAAAGAATTATGTACTGCGAAAGGAAAACATAAGTTGAAGGGATGTAAGAGAGTCGAATTGGGAGAACAAGTCTCAGCTATCATTCAAAGGAAGGTACCTACAAAATGCAAGGACCCAGGTATGTTCTCGATTCCATGTAAAATAGGAGAAATTCAGCTTGATACGACCATGCTACATTTCGGAGCATCGATCAATGTAATGTCATACTCTGTTTATGCTTCCTTAAATCTTGGGCCTTTGACTGAAACTGCAATCGTTATTCAAATGGCTGATAGATCTACTATTCATCCTAGGGGTCTGTTAGAAGATGTTCTTTTGCAAGTTGGTGATTTGGTTTTTCCTGCAGATTTCTATGTGCTTGATATGAAAAGCAATGATTTGAATAGTTCAATTTTTCTAGGAAGACCATTTTTGAAAACTTCAAAGTCTGTTAAAGATGTGAATAATGGTACTCTCACTATGGAGTTTGATAGGGAGATTGTTAAGTTTCATATTTTTGATAACTTGCAAATTCCTGATTGTGAAAGTATTGTAAATAATCTTGATATCATTAATAACTTGTTGTAAGAACACGATAAGGTTGTGAATGGTGATAAGGTTAAGGAGACTATTGCAACGCCTGCTGAAATTTCTACTACTGAAATTTTTCTCTCTATTATGCAGGTACCTAAAATTGAGACAAAACGTCCTTCTGACCGAGCAAAAAGAATCCCCAAGAAATCGAAGCAGAAAAAGCATGGGACATTAACTGGAAAATTTCTTAAGTGGGTGAAGGTGGACAAAGGAACAAAGTTTAAACCATCTTAATGAACTGCATCATTCAGTAGAGCCAATGACCGTAAACAAAGGCGCTGACTGGGAGGCAACCCATTATTTTTATTTATATTAATTTTTATTTTTTGTTTTTGCTTCATTTTAATTTTTTTGTTTTGTTGAATTTTGTTTTTAATTGATTTTCGGAAAATTTTTGGAAAATTAAAAAAGTAATTTCTGAAGTAGTGCGCGCTCGATCCTGACATTTCACCGGATCGAGGGCGCAATTTTACCAAAGTTACTGTCGGCATATTTAAGAGGCGCGCTCGAGCGCGCCCCTCATCTCGCCTTATTTCTGTGCAGTTTTATTGTAGTGACCCTGCATGAAATCACCTACTAACTGGCAACTAATAGCATGCATTAAATTTAATACAGCAAAATACTTAACAGAGTAAAAACGTGCGGAAACATAATTCATAATTTACATATCAGCTTAATAAATAATCCAGGCTTAATACTGTAGTGATAAAACCAAATTGAAAATTTAAACAGTAAACATTATACAGCTATATCGAATCCTGCTGTATAATAAAATCCTCAAGGCTCCTGCTCCCTAGTCCTGCCTTGAACTACCAGCTTCGTCCATCCTGCGACCTGCCCCATGGAATAGGGTGTCCAAGATAACAACTAGGACGTGAGCGCTAACGCCCAGTACATAAACATGAGTAAACATATGTATATAATGCATGCAACATGATGACTGGTAACGGGTCATCTGAAAAATCATGCTCAGAACCAGCGCCATATGAGTGCTGCCACCGCACTGATCAACCTCTGGGTGCAACCACACTCGTCTAGTACACCAGAGTAGACAGACAAGAATGCCCCCGCCGTCGCGGTACTCTCAGTGACAGACTATCGAATATAGAGCTGAGCGGCTCTATAGTAAGGTATAACAAGGTATAGGCTCAACGTGTATATGCACATGACATATGAGTATAGAAAGCGATAAATCATACATCATGCCATATAATAATTGTACTGACCCTGCATGGTATCACCTAATAGCATGCATTAAACTTAATACAGCAAAATAACTTAACAGAGTAAAACGTGCAGAAACTTAAATTTACATATCAGCTTAGTAACATAATCCAGGCTTAAATCCGTAGTGATACAACCAAATCGAAATACTTAAAAGTAAACATTATACAGCTAAAACAAATCCTGCTGTATAAATTCCCCTGAAAAGATCCGGCTCCCTAGTCCTGCCTCGAACTATCGGCTCCGTCCATCCTGCGACCTGCCCCATGGAATAGGGTGTCCAAGATAACAACTAGGACGTGAGCGCTAACGCCCAGTACATAGACATGAGTACACGTAAATATATGATGCATGCAACATGATGACTGGTACAGGGTCATCTGAAAAGTCATGCTAAAAACCGGCGCCACATGAGTGCTGCCACCGCACGGATCAATCTCTGGGTGCAACCACACTCGTCTAGTACACCAGAGTAAACAGACATAAATGCCCCCGCCGTCGCGGTACTCTCAGTGACAGACTATTGAGTATAAAGCTGAGCGGCTCTATAATCAGGTATATCAAAGTATAGGCTCAACGTGTATATGCACATGACATATGAGTATAGAAAGCGATAAATCATACATCATGCCATATAATAATTCCAAATAAATGCAACATATAAACATGTATACTCGCTGGCAATCTCAGTCAATGTGTACGTACCTCTAGGCTAGTTCAAGTATAATAGGATCCTAGGTTCCAAGCCTATATTCAAAAGTTCACCGTATCACTACATAAATTCTATAAGCCTTAACTAAGCTAATAAGTACTCCCAAAACTTAAATAGATTCCCGGACCATACCTTCGTCCGTAGTTAGCCCTTTGGAGTCGCTAGTCCCGGATGACTATAAACACACCTTGGTTATTCCAGAACCTCTATTATAACCGATAGGACCCTCAAGTGTATATCCCACACTATATAACTGAAGAAAGAAACTCGGGAATTCATATTTCAAAATGAAATCGAACGAGACTTATTTATAGGCAAAATTCCCGGCCAGGATCGGAACTTCCGATTTCGGGATCGGAGCTTCCGATCCAGCTCATTGCGTGCATGCAGGACACGCCAGGATCGGAACTTTCGATCCGACTATCGGAGCTTCCGATCTCACCCCCGATCAACACTTGTCAAAACTCACGGCTGAGTCATCGGGCAAAGCTGGCAGCCGGAGATCGGAACTTCCGTTCCAGCATCGTAGCTTCCGATCTCGTACATCCGCTGAGATTCCGAAGTGGCTAGGATCGGAGCTTCCGATCTGGGTTCGGAGCTTCCGATCCGGCCCAAAGTCAAAAGCCCAAATTTTCCTTCCGAAGTCCAATAACACTCCGAAATTGATTAATTACCAACCCTTAATCTTGTTTAACATATTATTATCTTAAAATGAGTTATGGGTTACTACATTCTCCCCACCTTTAGATATTTCTTCCGCGAAATAACATCTAAAGACAAATTAAGATAACAATATGAAACATCAAACCATGTTTTATTACAACAACTGTAATTACATCTTACATGGTAAATCAAAAGTACAAAGAAAACAACTCAGGATATTCCGCTTGCATACGACTCTCAGTTTCCCAAGTTGCTTCTTCAATTCCTCGGCGCTGCCACTTTACCATCACAAGTGGTATAGTCTTGTTCCGAAGAACTTTCTCCTTCCTGTCTAGGATACGAATTGGTCGTTCAACAAAAGACAGATCTGGCTCTAGCTGAATATCAGTAGACTGAATCAAATGAGATTCATCAGCTATATACTATCGAAGTAATGACACATGAAAAACGTTATGTATACTGGAAAGATTTGGCGGTAACGCCAGACGATATGCAACATCTCCGATCTTCTCCAGTATCTGGAAAGGCCCAATGAAACGAGGAGACAAGTTGCCTTTCACGCCGAATCTCATCACCTTCCTGAAAGGTGATACTCGTTGAAACACATATTCACCAGGCTCAAACTGAAGTGGTCTGTGACGAATATTAGTATAACTGGCTTGTCTATCTTGAGCAACTTTGATCCTATGCTTGATTAAATCTACCTTGTCTAGAATCTGCTGCACCAATTCAGGACCCTCGACTTGTCGTTCCCCGACTTCATCCCAGAATAACGGAGTACGACACCGTCGACCGTACAATGCCTCGAAAGGTGCCATATCAATACTACGATGATAACTGTTATTGTAAGAAAATTCAATCAAAGGTAACTGATCCTTCCAAGATAAGCCAAAATCCATGACAGAAGAACGTAGCATATCCTTCAGCGTACGAATCGTCCGCTCTGACTGCCCATCAGTCTCCGGATGATATTCAGTTCTCAAACTCAGAGTGTTACCCAACGCCTCCTGAAAACTACCCCAAAAACGTGAGGTAAATCGCGGGTCTCTATCACTAACTATGCTCACTAGAATCCCATGTAATCGCACTATCTCCTGGATATATAAGCGTGCCATGTGATCATAAGAATACTCCCGGTTGTAAGGAATAAAGTGTGTTGATTTTGTCAAACGGTCAATGACAACCCAGATAGCATCACACTGAAGTGACGTCACAGGCAAGTGGGTAAAAAAGTCCATAGTCACATGCTCTTACTTCCATTCGGGAATCTCAAGATTCTGCAGTAATCCACCTGGTCGTCGATGTTTAGCCTTGACCTGTTGACAAACCAAACATCTCGAAACAAATTGATACACACTTCTCTTCATCCCTTTCCACCAGAATCTAGTTCGCAAGTCCTTATACATTTTCATGCTTCCAGGATGAATTGATAATCGACTCCTGTGAGCTTGAGAAAGAATATCGTTCCTGAGCTCCGCAACATTAGGTACAACCACTCGATTAGATAGGCACAATAAACCATCTGTCTGAAAATGGAATCCAGATGTATTAACTCCATTGGCTAGACGTGCCAATCGCTGAGTCTTAACATCAGATATCTGAGAATCTCTGATCCGAGAATAAAATGCTGGCTCAGACAAAATAGTATACAATCGAATCCCATTTCTCCCTTTCTTGTGCTTGAGCGTAAAACACAATGAACAACACTCTTGAATCATATGAGATACTTCACTAGTCTGAAGTGCAGAAAATCTCACCTGCCGACTCAAGGCATCAGCAGTAAGATTAACAGAACCTGGATGATATTTGATTTCACAATCATAATCCTTCAGAAGATCCATCCAGCGTCTCTGTCGCATATTCAACTCCGTCTGAGTGAATAAATACTTCAAACTCTTATGATCCGTGAATATCTCAAATTTCTCGCCACAAAGATAATGCCTCCAAATCTTGAGCGCAAATACAATGGCGGAGAAATCGAGATCATGTACTGGATAATTACTCTCATCGTCTTCAACTGTCGAGAGGCATAGGCAATAACATGTCCATGTTGTGTCAAAACACATCCTAACCCCTGACCAGAGGCATCAGTATAGACAACATAACCTCCTGATCCAGAATGTAGAGCTATCACAGGTGCAGTAGTAAGACGTCCACGCAGCTCGTGAAATGACTCCTCACAATCCGAGGACCATATGAAGGCAACATCTTTCCGAGTAAGCTGAGTCAAAGGCCTGGCCAACTGTGAAAAATTCTCGATGAACCGACGGTAATATCCAGCTAGACCCAAGAAACTACGAATCTCAGCAACCGTCGTCGGTCGAGACCAGTTCAGCACTGCCTCTATCTTACTAAGATCAACAGATATTCCTTCACTAGAAATTACATGACCAAGAAACACTACCCGATCAAGCCAAAATTCACACTTGCTCAATTTCGCATACAGCTGCTTATCTCGTAACGTCTGTAAAACAATTCTTAGATGATGTGCATGCTCATCCTTGTCATGAGAATATACAATAATATCATCAATTAAGACGATGACAAATCTATCCAGATACTCTCGAAATATCTGATTCATCAGATTCATAAAGACTGTCGGTGCATTCGTTAAACCGAATGGCATCACCAGAAATTCATAATGCCCGTATCTGGTCTTAAAAGCAGTCGTAGATATATCTGAGTCTCGTACCCGCATCTGGTGGTAACCAGATCTCAGATCTATCTTCGAGTAAACAGAAGTACCATGTAATTGATCAAACAGATCATCAATTCGTGGCAAAGGATACTTATTCTTAATGGTGACACGATTCAACTGCCTGTAATCAATACACAATTGCATCAATCCATCCTTTTTCTTGACAAACAAAACAGGTGCTCCCCACGGAGAAACACTCGGACGAATATATCCCTTATCAAGCAGATCCTGTAACTGCTGTTTCAATTCCCTCATCTCTGAAGGTGCTAGACGATAAGGCACTCGGGATATAGGCGTAGTTCCTAGTACTAGATCAATACCAAATTCAACCTCTCGAACCGGAGAAAAATCAGGAATCTCATCAGGGAATACGTCAGGAAACTTGCTGACAACTGGTAACTGATCAATACTATAGCGACCCAACCCGGATCCACTACCTAATCAGAGTTAGGAGCATAATTAAACATGCATTAAAGAAATTACTACGGAAGACTTAAATAAAAGTAGACCGGCAGAATACAACCGGTTAAATAAATTCGATTATACAACCCAATCGAATAACTAAGCCTAAAGGGCAAAAACCTACAGCTAATCCTGCTGTCTTCACTGGTCACTGGCTACTCCAAGCTCCTGGTGCACAATCCTGCACCTACACCTGCCCCGTCGAATGAGGTGTCCAGATACACAGAAAAGACTGGACGTGAGCTCTAAGCTCAATACCTAAGCAATGATATATATAATATATGCAGCACATAAGTGTATTTAAAACCAGGGTTTAAACAATAACTCAGGGCGCCAAGAATATGCAGGGCAGTGCCAGATAGCTAGTCTGCGCTGCCGCTCCCATATTCTCGTATCGACTATAGCGTCTGCTCCACCGTCGTGGTCGCTCCTAGTGATAGCAAAACCAAGGGCTGAGTGTCCCCAGACACGAATCCTCAGGAAGAAACACATTAACTGATGGAAACTGTCTAGACTCACATTGTACTGGATGCAGTCTCCATAAAAACATGCTTGTGCTAAAGCCGTAAAAACATGGTAAAAACAAGTAGCACATACTCATGCAACACATACAATATATATCATGCTGGCCATCTCAGTCAGTACTTACGTACCTCACTAGAGGCAGTTCCTAGCGATCCCACCCTAGGTTCCAAGCCTATCATCAATTCTACAATGCAAAATACCCATGCATCATTCAATAAGCTCTAAAAGCCTTAACTAAGCTATTTTAAGGAGACCATAGCTATACCTGCGTCCATCGTCAGCCCACTGATGGCAACTATCCTGCCACTAGGGGCACACCCCTGCTGCAGCTCCATAGTCTCGAGCACTGCTCCGCTACACGAGCACTACTGTACTACTATGTCAGACACTGTCTGACTATACTAAAATATGTTTCCTACTTCAACTCTAAAATAAGAGTACCCAAAGCCCTAAATAGAGCCACGTGGGCGAAGGAGAGGAACTCGGTGCGCCTTGAAATGAAGCCCTCGCACCTATATTTATAGACATCGATCGGAAGCTCCGTTCCTGATCGGAAGCTCCGAACGTGCAGATCAGAAGCTCCGTTCGATACGTGTCAATTCGGTCCACATGCAACCATACACCTGTCACCGACAACCATCGGAAGCTCCGATTGCTGATCGGACGTTCCGATCTCCCTACTTCCGATGTGGTTCCGATCTCACCAAGATCGGATGCTCCGATCCTGGATCGGTGATTCCGATCCCACACGAGTCTTGGAACCCTCTAAGCCATTTTCGAGTGTCCTGGATCCATTTCTGGAGTTCATTAATCCTTTTGTAGTTTCCTTAATCACGTTTTACTTAATCCAACATGATTACTTGATTAATTACTCATTAATCATTAATTATGGATACGGGTCACTACATTCTCCCCCCCTTAAAAGATTTCGTCCTCAAAATCTAGGGCAGACCCTCGAGAACATATTATAGACACTTGCCCGAGTGTCTGGTCGAAATAGCTTTCGACACACTCAAACTCTTGTCGAATTCCCTATAAGCTCCATTAATGCTTAACCGCATTAATATTCTTCCACTGAAGATTACTGCGCTACTGGTCGACAGTCGAACTCCTCTGGTACTAGTGTATCACAGCACTTCCAGTCAGGAAACAATAATCCCAGCACTGTGCTGACACTACAAAACCCTAATTCCTATTCAAGAGAATCTTGTTGACACAAAGTTACAATCCAACATAACTGCCTATCATGATTCTATAGACTGATTATCTTTCCCATGCCATTCCAAAGCAAAACAAGCTTCCCAAGGCAATACCGGGAACTCAAACCATCCAGTCTAATACAAATCACAGTTCATGTTTCTTAGTAAAACTTATCAATATTTCCTGATGAAAACTATCATCACTTGCCCAGAATGACGTTAAGTTATATCCTAGCCATAGGTTAATCACCCCATGAATTTCTAATCGATGGACATCCTCCTGATAGTTATACATACTCGCAATCATTGCACGCTCATCAAGACTAAGGCAAGCTCCCACCAATATGCTCGACTGGGACATTCCACAGTGCACAGACATATGGAAATGCTTCCTGTTCCGTCGCGAAACTCGTTAGTTACATGCGCCTGGTATAACTTACTCGGAGTTCCTGATGATATCGTCATCTCATACCAACCTCCCGAGGTTGAACACACTGATCCTGAGACTAAATCCCAACGGATCTCGATAGTCAAATCGCTCTCTTGCTGAACGCATCAGTCTCAGCACTGAACGAACTAATTCGTCGATTCCCTAGTCGATCCTGGGAAACACTTACGCTCGAAGTAACTCGCCACACAAAATGCCTCTGTTCATTGTTCATTGCTAAAACTCAATATTTTTGACAAACAGTCTGCATAGATGTGACTTACTGACTTAAAAGAACAAATTCGATCCGTCACGATCTTGCGAAATCTTCGATCCCAAAAGCAAACCTCGTAGGTTACTAGTCGAAATTCTACTATCTCTGTCATTTCAGAGACACCGTTCATCACACGCTAGAAGACTAATGACACATCCTGCTAGATCTCGAGAATCAAATCCTAGCTAATGTCACAAAGATCAGACGACTAATGTCTCCTTGCTAATGTTAATTAGCATTTCCAACTACTCGTCGGATCCAAACATAACGGTACACATACAGATGTCCTCGCAGGAACACTTAACCGAAATGTCCGATAAACAATCTTCATTGTTGTTGTTCAATGGAAAACTCCCACATGCAACAACAACATGATCCCTTCCTGACCTATTGCTATCACCAAGCAATTGACTGGATCAATATCAGTTTCCTTTTTAACAAGAAAGCTCTACACTAGAAACTACAAATTTCTTTCTTCTTTCCACTGTCAAGTTAGCACCTTAACTTGATCATAAAAGTCCACTTGCAATCATTCCCGATTACAGCAATCCTAATTATTTATCTCTGGCAACCCTAGAGACTTCAAATCATCCGGTTTGCCGAATGCTCTGAGATTGTACCAAGTACCCATCTCCCAAGCTCAAAGCGATAAAATACTATCCCAAGTATTCCTTAATTGCTACATCCTGATCATCCCTGATTGGCTCAACCAATCGTACTCGTTGATCTTTATTAAGCTCGTACTTATCAGATCAGACCACTACTGATCATTCAACCTACATGGCTCGGTCAATAACCATGACTCAGTTGTCACGAAGAAATATTTCCAAACACTTAGGAAAATCGTACGACTGCATCAGATATCTCTGATCCATTCCTGACGATGTCAGATAGCACTACATTCGTAGTTTATTCGGCACAAGTCTTGCGCCATCCTAGCATCACTACCCGCTTCTTTGTTCATCCGGAGCGAACACCAAAGCGAATCAAACCCAAATAAGTTTCCACGATCTATCAACCTAGATCATTTTCATTCCATGGAAAATCCTATGCTCAACTTCTGAAAGCATCAGCGAGTACTTAACGTAAACATCAGACTCATTGTCCTTGCCTCGTTCATTCATAATGAACACCACGGCTCGTCAAGTTTAAGAATCTTTACTTAAAGAATTCCAAAGATTCTCATAATATCCCGACACGCTCTTGATTATATTCTTTGCTAAGATCGTAAAACAATTCAAGACTAAGGTAGCTTACCACGATATCCCACTTGGATAACAACCAAGGTTTCATGGGTGTAGGCCACGCTTCCTTCATATCTTGAATAATACTGTACAATCCTTAGTATTTGATATAATCCAATACTGATGAAGTCAATCATCACGGAGTAGTCCTCGTATTCGAGTCAAGGTCTCGAAATAATATCCCATCCCGTATCTTGGATGATTTCCTATCGCAAGGAATTTCAAACCATAACTCTGATGACAACCCCTAGCCATTGCTGGCAGAAATCCGTCCACCTACTAGATCCACACGTCTAGCAGTAATCCCAAAGGTAGGATCCCGCTGCTCATAGTACACACTCGTTCAAGGAAATCCCTCCAAGACTAGTTCCATAGCAGAAAACTCAACATATATCTCTTGCGTACCAGACGATATCGAACCATCGATACCAATCCTGATATCTAATCCAAGGTCATACCTCGTCGTGACTGTCGCCAAATCCCTAGACTGAGTAGCCTTCCCATCGCCATCTCCTAAAGCACAAAAGCTCCCAGGTAACACTGGCATAGGGTCGCGCCCCATCACGTCTAGTCATGGTCATAGTCCACGACTCTTGGTATATACTGGACCTGGCATCCTGATGACAACCCATCATCACAAGTCTCAACCTAACGAAGGTTAGATAGCCTACTATTCTAAGGAAAACATCCTAGAACAAATCCCAATGTTATAAACCGAACAACATTCCTAATGCCTCTAGATGAGTCCACTCACCGCTGGCACTATCTTAGTCCTCTGACTAACTAGGTCAATCCTAGGAAAACGTCTAGAATAACCACAAGTCAAACAATCACAGTCGGCCCACTCAAATCCCATGAGCTACTATAGTTGAACGCTAATCAACTAAACCAAGCCAAACTTTAACAAAATCATGCAATCATTCACGATTTACTGAATAAACAAAACATGTATCATTGCTTCAAATTATGTACAGATTCTTTATTACAATCCCATGTAATACAATACAGTATTCCAAAAATACAATAAAATGTACAACCAATAACTTGAAGGATACGATCGTCTCCTGAGGATCCATTACAACTGAAATACTGTTTACAACTACAACAGTACAGTATTTAAATCATCATACTAGTCTTCGTTCCTTGAGCATGAAGCTTCTAATAGACACGCGCATCGATACAAGCATACTCCCGTCCAAGTCTCTCTACATGTCCTCACGCAAAGAACTCCGAAGAAATGGCACGTGTTAGCTAACCCGCTATGCTCTGCGTCAGTGCATGTCCGTCAACTTCTTCTGCTCACGATCGTATCCATATCATGCTTTTGAACTTGGAGTTTCCCGTGTGCCTACCGAACGTATCGATATAAGCATACCGGCAAAACTATGTTCTGCATGAGTTAAATGACAATCTCTCCAACTACGAGTGGAGAATTTCCAGAGTAGTGTCATCATGGTACTGACTGTACAGATGCAAGCAGCGAGTAAGTGCCCACCAATCCTTTACCACTGCCTCTGGCATCCGGTACTCGATCCAAAGCTAGGATCCACTTGAGTAGAAATCTTGAAAACTCGGACACGATCCATCACTCCTGTCCGCACTTGCTGGAATCCCATAAGCCAAATTTTTAGAAATCCTGCCGATGATGATAACCTCTGGGCAACTTAATCGCCGCATCATCACCTCTTCCAAGGTCTCATCCATCCTATAAGGATAACCCAAAGTCTCATTACTATATCCCAAGTCTCTTGCATGTATATGCTCTGATACCAATAAATGTAGCGACCCAACCCGGATCCACTACCTAATCAGAGTTAGGAGCATAATTAAACATGAATTAAAGAAATTACTGCGGAAGACTTAAATAAAAGCAGACCGGCAGAATACAACCGGTTAAATAAATTCGATTATACAACCCAATCGAATAACTAAGCCTAAAGGGCAAAAACCTACAGCTAATCCTGCTGTCTTCACTGGTCACTGGCTACTCCAAGCTCCTGGTGCACAATCCTGCACCTACACCTGCCCCGTCGAATGGGGTGTCCAGATACACAAAAAAGACTGGACGTGAGCTCTAAGCTCAATACATAAGCAATGATATATATAATATATGCAGCACATAAGTGTATTTAAAACCAGGGTTTAAACAATAACTCAGGGTGCCAAGAATATGCAGGGCTGTGCCAGATAGCTAGTCTGCGGTGCCGCTCCCATATTCTCCTATCGACTATAGCGTCTGCTCCACCGTCGTGGTCGCTCATAGTGATAGAAAAACCAGGGGCTGAGTGTCCCCAGACACGAATCCTCAGGAAGAAATGCCTCAACTGATGGAAACTGTCTAGACTCACATCGTACTGGATGCAGTCTCTGTAAAAACATGCATGTGCTAAAGCCGTAAAAACATGGTAAAAACAAGTAGCACATACTCATGCAACACATACAATATATATCATGCTGGCCATCTCAGTCAGTACTTACGTACCTCACTACAGGCAGTTCCTAGCGATCCCACCCTAGGTTCCAAGCCTATCATCAATTCTACAATGCAAAATACCCATGCATCATTCAATAAGCTCTAAAAGCCTTAACTAAGCTATTACATACTCCTAAATAATTTAAGGAGACCATAGATATATCTGCGTCCGTCGTCAGCCCACTGATGGCGACTATCCCGCCACTAGGGGCACACCCCTGCTGCAGCTCCACAGTCTCGAGCACTAATCCGCTACATGAGCACTACTCTACTACTATGTCAGACACTGTCTGACTATACTAAAATATGTTTCCTACTTCAACTCTAAAATAAGAGTACCCAAAGCCCTAAATAGAGCCACGTGGGCGAAGGAGAGGAACTCGGTGCGCCTTGAAATGAAGTCCTCGCACCTATATTTATAGACATCGATCGGAAGCTCCGTTCCTGATCGGAAGCTCCGAACGTGCAGATCGGAAGCTCCGTTCTCCCGATCGGAAGCTCCGTTCGATACGTGTCAATTCGGTCCACATGAAACCACACACCTGTCACCGACAACCATCGGAAGCTCCGATTGCTGATCGGACGTTCCGATCTCCCTGCTTCCAATGTGGTTCCGATCTCACCAAGATCGGAGGCTCCGATCCTGGATCGGTGATTCCGATCCCACTCGAGTCTTGGAACCCTCTAAGCCATTTTTGAGTGTCATGGATCCATTTCTGGAGTCCATTAATCCTTTTGTAGTTTCCTTAATCATGTTTTACTTAATCCAACATGATTACTTGATTAATTACTCATTAATCGTTAATTACGGATATGGGTCACTACAAATACCCGTACTACTCGTGGACATATCAATTGTATAGATAAGGTAGCCCTCCCCACCTGACTCCAAGACATGACATGCCTTCAGAGCCGAAACAAGTGGCATCGGAGGTCGCACACCCTCACCATAAAAATACCAGCTATCACCCTCATCCGGATGAAACTGTACCAGACGCTGATAACAATCCACAGTAGCATGATACAAAGTCAGCATAAATATTCCCAAAATACAGTCAAAATCTGCCATCGCTAATATCATCAAATTAGCTATTAACACATTACCCTCAAACTCCAAAAGGCAACCCATCACTAGACACTTAGTTACTATCTCTTGCTCCAACGGAGTAGATACAACTAAATCCATATCTAATGATACATAAGGTAATCTATGTCTCTTAACAAAGCGACTAGAAATAAAGTAATGCGATTCTCCAGTATCAATTAATACAAGTGCAGGAATACCACATAACAGAAAGGTACCTGCCAACATGCGATCGCTTCCCTCTGTAGCCTGCTCCTGAGACAGAGCAAACACCTGCCCTTGAGTCTGTGGATGATAACCAGAAGAACTCTGTGGTGCTGGCTGCTGACGTGGAACAATAGAAGCCTGAGATCCAACCTTTGATCCCGATCCACTAGCAGAACCCATGCGCTGAGGACAATCTCTCCGCAGATGTCCCTGCTGACCGCAAATATAACAAGCACCAGTAGCTCTCCGACATGAAGCTGCAGGATGCTTTCCTCCACAATGACTACAAAACTCCTCCTTCTTCTTCTTTGCTTCCGAAACGGAACATACCTCGTAAACCACGAGATCCAGATGAAGTAGTAGGAGAAGAAGAAGACGTAGGTCCAGATTGCACAACAGATTGAGCTCGAGGCTCAAAAGATCCACTAGGCTGTGCTGGCATCATCAACTGTGCTCTACTGTTGCTGGTCTCCACAAGACGGCAACGGTTCACTAAAGTCTCAAAAGATACCGAGTCATCACAGACAACAACCTGAGAGTAGATATCTTGGTTCAAACCTTGTAGAAAGTTATCATACTTTGATGCATCACTCTCATTGATATGGGGACTGAAAGGTAGCAGATCAAGAAATCGTTGCTGATATTGATCATTAGTCATTGATCCTTGCCTCAAAGTAAGCAACTCCATAGTTCGTGCTTGGCGAACAGCCGGAGGAAAATACAATTTCTGGAACTCCCGATAGAAATCCCCCCAAGTCACCTGTCCTCTCTCAGTACGTTCCTGAGCAGCTTTGGCATCCCACCAAAAACGTGCTCGATCCTCTAGAACCAATTCTAGAACTTCCAATTTCTGATCCTCAGTACAACCAAAAGCACGAAAAGTACTCTCGAGTTTAGACATCCAATACCTCGCCTGTTCAGGATTCTCACCTCCCACCAAAGGTTTCGGTCCTACTTGCATGAACTTATTGATATAGTAGCGACGTCTACCCTCATGATGACGATGTTGATCATCATGATGGCGGTGATGATGATGATAATGACCACCTCCCTGGCCAACACTACCGTGACTCTCGTCAGCCATATCCTGAAAAGAATTGCACATTAAAATCCCAAATGCGCAAGAATTACTCAAGACTAGACTAAATCCCAAGTACTAATCCCAAAATCTAAGCATGCTCTGATACCAAAAATGTAGTGACCCTGCATGGTATCACCTACTAACTGGCAACTAATAGCATGCATTAAACTTAATAAAGCAAAATAACTTAACAGAGTAAAACGTGAGGAAACTTAAATTTATATATCAGCTTAGTAACATAATCCAGGCTTAAATCTGTAGTGATACAACCAAATCGAAATACTTAAAAGTAAACATTATACAGCTAAAACAAATCCTGCTGTATAAATTCCCCTGAAAAGATCCGGCTCCCTAGTCCTACCTCGAACTACCGGCTCCATCCATCCTGCGACCTGGCCCATGGAATAGGGTGTCCAAGATTACAACTAGGACGTGAGCGCTAACGCCCAGTACATAGACATGAGTACACGTAAATATATGATGCATGCAACATGATGACTGGTACAGGGTCATCTGAAAAGTCATGCTCAGAACCGGCGCCACATGAGTGCTGCCACCGCACGGATCAACCTTTGTGTGCAACCACACTCGTCTAGTACACCAGAGTAGACAGACATAAATGCCCCCGCCATCACGGTACTCTCAGTGACAGACTATCGAGTATAAAGCTGAGCGGCTCTATAATCGGTATATCAAAGTATAGGCTCAACGTGTATATGCACATGACATATGAGTATAGAAAGCGATAAATCATACATCATGACATATAATAATGCCAAATAAATGCAACATATAAACATGTATACTCGTTGGCAATCTCAGTCAATGTGTACGTATCTCTAGGCTAGTTCAAGTATAATAGGATCCTAGGTTCCAAGCCTATATTCAAAAGTTTACCGTATCACTACATAAATTCTATAAGCCTTAACTAAGATAATAAGTACTCCCAAAACTTAAATAGATTCCCGGACCATACCTTCGTCCGTAGTTAGCTCTTTGGAGTCGCTAGTCCCGGATGACTATAACCACACCTTGGTTATTCCAGAACCTCTATTATAACCGATAGGGCCCTCAAGTGTATATCTCACACTATATAACTAAAGAAAGAAACTCGGGAATTCGTATTTCAAAATGAAATCAAACGAGACCTATTTATAGCCAAAATTCCCGGCCAGGATCGGAACTTCCGATTTTGGGATCGGAGCTTCCGATCCAGCTCATTGCGTGCATGCAGGACACGCCAGGATCGGAACTTCTGATCCGACGATCGGAGCTTCCGATCTCACCCCCGATCAACACTTGTCAAAACACACGGCTGAGTCATCGGGCAAAGCTGGCAGCCGGAGATCGGAACTTCCGTTCCAGGATCGGAGCTTCCGATCTCGTGCTTCCGCTGAGCTTCCGAAGTGGCTAGGATCGGAGCTTCCGATCTGGGTTCGGAGCTTCCGATCCGGCCCAAAGTCAAAAGCCCAAATTTTCCTTCCGAAGTCCAATAACACTCCGAAATTGATTAATTACCAACCCTTAATCATGTTTAACATATTATTATCTTAAAATGAGTTCCGGGTTACTACAATAATGCCAAATAAATGCAACATATAAACATGTATACTCGCTGGCAATCTCAGTCAATGTGTACGTACCTCTAGGCTAGTTCAAGTATAATAGGATCCTAGGTTCCAAGCCTATATTCAAAAGTTCACCGTATCACTACATAAATTCTATAAGCCTTAACTAAGCTAATAAGTACTCCCAAAACTTAAAATAGATTCCCGGACCATACCTTCGTCCGTAGTTAGCCCTTTGGAGTCGCTAGTCTCGGATGACTATAACCACACCTTGGTTATTCCAAAACCTCTATTATAACCAATAGAGCCCTCAAGTGTATATCTCACACTATATAACTGAAGAAAGAAACTTGGGAATTCGTATTTCAAAATGAAAACGAACGAGACCTATTTATAGGCAAAATTCCCGGCCAGGATCGGAACTTCCGATTTTGGGATCGGAGCTTCCGATCCAGCTCATTGCGTGCATGCAGAACACGCCAGGATCGGAAATTCCGATCCGACGATCGGATCTTCCGATCTCACCCTCGATCAACACTTGTCAAAACTCGCGGCTAAGTCATTGGGCAAAGCTGGCAGCTGGAGCTCGGAACTTCCGTTCCAAGATCGGAGCTTCCGATCTCGGTGCTTCCGCTGAGCTTCCGAAGTGGCTAGGATCGTAGCTTCCGATCTGGGTTCGGAGCTTCCGATCCGGCCCAAAATCAAAAGCCCATATTCTCTTCTGAAGTCCAATAACACTCCGAAATTGATTAATTACCAACCCTTAATCATGTTTAACATATTATTATCTTAAAATGGAATCTGGGTTACTACATTCTCCCCACCTTTAGATATTTCGTCTGCGAAATAACATCTAAAGACAAATCAATATAACAATATGAAACATCAAACCATGTTTTATTACAACAACTGTAATTGCATCTTACATGGTAAATAAAAAGTACAAAGCAATCAACTCAGGATATTCAGCTTGCATACGACTTTCAGTTTCCCAAGTTGCTTCTTCAACGCCTCGGCGCTGCCACTGTACCATCACAAGTGGTATAGTCTTGTTCCGAAGAACTTTCTCCTTCCTGTCTAGGATACGGATTGGTCGTTCAACAAAAGACAGATCTGGCTCTAGCTGAATATCAGTAGACTGAATCACATGGGATTCATCAGCTATATACTGTCAAAGTAACGACACATGAAAAACATTATGTATACTGGAAAGATTTGGCGGTAAAGCCAAACTATATGCAACATCTTCGATCTTCTCTGGTATCTAGAAAGGCCCAATGAAACGAGGAGACAACTTGCCTTTCACGCCGAATCTCATCACCTTCCTGAAAGGTGATACTCGGAGAAACACATATTCACCAGACTCAAACTGAAGTGGCCTGCGACGAATATTAGCATAACTGGCTTGTCTATCTTGAGCAACTTTGATCCTATGCTTGATCAAATCTACCTTGTCTACAATCTGCTGCACCAATTCAGGACCCTCGACTTGTCGTTCCACGACTTCATCCCATAATAACGGAGTACGACACCATCAACCGTACAATGCCTCGAAAGGTGCCATATCAATACTACGATGATAACTGTTATTGTAGGCAAATTCAATCAAAGGTAACTGATCCTGCCAAGATAAGCCAAAATCCATGACAGAAGAACGTAGCATATCCTCCAGCGTACGAATCGTCCGTTCTGACTGCCCGTCAGTCTCCGGATGATACACAGTGCTCAAACTCAGAGTGGTACCCAACGCCCCCTGAAAACTACCCCAAAAACGTGAGGTAAATCGCGGGTCTCTATCACTGACTATGCTCACTGGAATCTCATGCAATCGCACTATATCCTGGATGTATAAACGTGTCATGCAATCATAAGAATACTCCCGGTTATAAGGAATAAAGTGTGCTGATTTCGTCAAACGGTCAACGACAACCCAGATACCATCACACTGACGTGACGTCCTAGGAAAGTGGGTAACAAAGTCCATAGTCACATGCTCCCACTTCCATTCGGAAATATCAATATTCTGTAGTAATCCACCTGGTCGTCGATGTTCAGCCTTGACCTGTTGAAAAACCAAACATCTCGAAACAAATTGATACACACTTCTCTTCATCCCTTTCCCCCAGAATCTAGTTCGCAAGTCCTTATACATTTTCACGCTTCCAGGATGAACTGATAATCGACTCCTGTGAGTTTGAGAAAGAATATCGTTCCTGAGCTCCGCATCATTAGGTACAACCACTCGATTAGATAGGCACAATAAACCATCTGCCTGAAAATGGAATCCAGATGTATTAACTCCATTGGCTAGACGTGCCAAACGCTGAGTCTTAACATCAGATATCTGAACATCTTTGATCCGAGAATACAATGCTGGCTCAGATAAAATAGTATACAATCGAATCCCATTCCTCCCTTTATTGTTCTTGAGCTTAAAACTCAATGAACAGCACTCTTGAATCATATGAGATACTTCACTAGTCTGAAGTGCAGAAAGTCTCACCTGCCGACTCAAGGCATCAGCAGTAAGATTAACAGAACTTGGATGATATTTGATTTCACAATCATAATCCTTCAAAAGATCCATCCAGCTTCTCTGTCGCATATTCAACTCTGCCTGAGTGAATAAATATTTCAGACTCTTGTGATCCGTAAATATCTCAAATTTTTCGCCATAAAGATAATGCCTCCAAATCTTGAGCGCAAATACAATGGCGGCTAACTCGAGATCATGCACTGGATAATTACTCTCATGCGTCTTCAACTGTCGAGAAGCATAGGCAATAACATGTCCATGCTGTGTCAAAACACATCCTAACCCCTGACCAGAGGCATCAGTATAGACAACATAACCTCCTGATCCAGAAGGTAGAGCTAGCACAGGTGCAGTAGTAAGACGTCTACGCAGCTCGTGAAATGACTCCTCACAATCCGAGGACCATATGAAGGTAACATCTTTCCGAGTAAGCTGAGTCAAAGGCCTGGCCAACTATGAAAAAATCTCGATGAACCGACGGTAATATCCCGCTAGACCCAAGAAACTATGAATCTCAGCAACCGTCGTCGGTCGAGACCAGTTCAGCACTGCCTCTATCTTACTAGGATCAATAGATATCCCTTCATTAGAAATCACATGACCGAGAAACACTACCAGATCAAGCCAGAATTCACACTTGCTCAATTTCGCATATAGCTGCTTATCTCGTAACGTCTGTAAAACAATCCTTAGATGTTGTGCATGCTCATCCTTGTCATGAGAATAGACAAGAATATAATCAATGAAGACGATGACAAATCAATCCAAATACTCTCGAAATATCTGATTCATCAGATTCATAAAGACTGCCGGTGCATTCGTCAAACCGAATGGCATCACCAGAAATTCATAATGCCCGTATCTGGTCCTGAAAGGAGTCGTAGATATATCTGAGTCTTGTACCTGCATCTGATGATATCCAGATCTCAGATCTATCTTAAAATAAACAGAAGTACCCTGTATTTGATCGAACAGATCATCAATCCGTGGTAAAGGATACTTATTCTTGATGGTGACACGATTCAACTGCCTGTAACCAATACACAATCGCATCGATCCATCCTTTTTCTTGACAAACAAAATAGGTGCTCCCCACGGAGAAACACTCGAACGAATATATCCCTTATCAAGCACATCCTGTAACTGCTATTTCAGTTCCCTCATCTCTGACGGTGCCTACCGATAAGGCGCTCGGGATATAGGCGTAGTTCCTGGTACTAAATAAATACCAAATTCAACCTCTCGCACCGGAGGAAAACCAGGAATCTCATCAGGGAATACGTCAGGAAACTCGCTGACAACCGGTAACTGATAAATACCCGTACTACTCGTGGACATATCAACTGCATAGATAAGGTAGCCCTCCCCACCTGACTCCAAGACATGACATGCCTTCAGAGCCGAAACAAGTGGCATCAGAGGTTGCGCACCCTCACCATAAAAATACCAGCTATCACCCTCATCCAGATGAAACTGTACCAGACGCTGATAACAATCCACAGTAGCGTGATACAAAGTCAGCATATCTATTCCCAAGATACAGTCAAAATCTGCCATCGCTAATATCATCAAATTAGCTACTATCACATTACCCTCAAACTCCAGAAGGCAAATCATCACTAGACGCTTAGTTACTATCTCTTGCTCCAACGGAGTAGATACAACTAAATCCATATCTAAAGATACATAAGGTAATCTATGTATCTTAACAAAGTGACTAGAAATAAAGGAATGCGATGCTCCAGTATCAATTAATACAAGTGCAGGAATACCACATAACAGAAAGGTACCTGCCAACATGCGATCGCTTCCCTCTGTAGCCTGCTCCTGAGATAGAGCAAACACCTATCCTTGAGTCTGTGGACGATAACCAGAAGAACTCTGTGGTGCTGACTGCTGCCGTGGAACAATAGAAGCCTGAGATCCAACCTGTGATCCTGATCCATTAGCAGAACCCATGCACTGAGGACAATCTCTCCGCAGATTTCCCTGCTGACCACAAATATAACAAGCAACAGTAGCTCTCGACATGAAGATGCAGGATGCTTCCCTCCACAGTGTCTAAAAAACTCCTCCTTCTTCTTCTTCTTCCCAAAATGGAACATACCTCGTGAACTACGAGATCCAGATAAAGTAGTAGGAGTAGAAGAAGATGTAGATTCAGATTGCACAACAGATTGAGCTCGAGGCTCAAAAGATCCA
This sequence comes from Henckelia pumila, assembly GCF_033568475.1. NCBI lineage: Eukaryota > Viridiplantae > Streptophyta > Magnoliopsida > Lamiales > Gesneriaceae > Henckelia > Henckelia pumila. The sequence goes on from NW_027331824.1 coordinate 138,130, forward strand.
CTAGGCTGTCCTAGCATCATCAGTTGTGCCCGCCTGTTGCTAGTCTCCACAAAATGGCAACGGTTCACCAAAGTCTCAAAACATACCGGGTCATCACAGAAGACAACCTGAGAGTAGATATCTTGGTTCAAACCTTGTAGAAGGATATCATACTTCGATGAAACACTCTCATTGATATGAGAACTGAAAGGTAGCAGATCAAGAAATCGTTGCTGATATTGATCAATAGTCATTGATCCTTGCCTCAAAGTAAGCAACTCCATAGATCTTGCTTGGCGAACAGCCGGAGGAAAATACAATTTCTGAAACTCCCGACAGAAATCCCCCCAAGTCACCTGTTTTTTCTCAGTACGTGCCTGAGCAGCTTTGGCATCCCACCAAAAACGTGCTCGATCCTCTAGAACGAATTCTAGAACTTTCAATTTCTGATCCTCAGTACAATCGAAAGCACGAAAAGTACTCTCAAGTTTAGACATCCAACTTCTTGCTTGTTCAGGATTCTCGCCTCCCACCAAAGGTTTCGGTCCTACTTGCATGAACTTATTAATAGAGTAGCGACGTCTACCCTCATGATGACGATGTTGATCATCATGATGGCGGTGATGACGATGATGATGACCACCTCCCTGTCCAACACTACCGTGACTCTCGTCAGCCATATCCTGAAAAGAATTGCACATTAAAATCCCAAATACGCAAGAATTACTCAAGACTAAACTAAATCCCAAGTACTAATCCCAAAATCTAAGCATGCTCTGATACCAAAATGTAGTGACCCTGCATGGAATCACCTACTAACTGGCAACTAATAGCATGCATTAAACTTAATACAGCAAAATACATAACAAAGTAAAAACGTGCGAAAACATAATCCATAATTTACATATCAGCTTAGTAAATAATCCAGGCATAATACGGTAGTGATACAACCAAATCGAAAACTTAAACAGTAAACATTATACAGCTATATCAAATCCTGCTGTATAATAAAATCCTCAAGGCTCCTGCTCCATAGTCCTGCCTTGAACCACCAGCTTCGTCCATCCTGCGACCTGCCCCATGGAATAGGGTGTCCAAGATAACAACTAGGACGTGAGCGCTAACGCCCAGTACATAAACTGAAAGAGTGGGTGCCCGGTGAGCCAACTTGTGGCTAAGGGCTTTGATGACTCTTTGTATAAACAATCTTTTGTTTAATATAATTTACACTTTTATTAATGGCAATGACTTTATCTTTCTTCATATTGTTATATTGTGATATACTATTGTTGTTTTGATAAAGACCTTGAATATACTATAGTGTATGTAAGATGTGGTAGAACATGGAGATGTCTATCATGAAACACATCTTATAGTCACTGTATATTCTAAACTGTTCCTAGTCGATTGAGCCGTCCGATAATAAGGATAAGGATCGCTCGAGTTTGAGACTAGCATTTGCGATGCGGAGTACCACGTTTCATTGGTAAGGAACATAGAGATGTTCGAAGCATGCAAATGGATATTCATATGATGAATGATCGGACTACCCTATCCGGACTTTCCAAGTGGTTATCACTTATCGAGTGGATAAAGTCCGCGGTTTTGGTTGTACACCATTAGTCCTTACTACTTTAAACATCATTGAGACTCTATATGCTAGTACTGTGCTTTGACTCGTTTACCGACTCTATTGGGGTCATCAGGTGTCGGGATTGGGTACAGTTACAACACATATAGGAGTCGATGCTTTGTTGTCAAGGATTCACCACATACTTGCGAGTGTGGATATCCTATGCGATCTGAGGAAATATTAGTGTGACGAATCTCTGGCCAGAGTACATGATGTGATTTAAGAAATGGTTTCTTAGTAGCACATGCGATGTCACTATTTGATCTTCAAGATGCATTGCATAGTTATCGAATCTCGAGCGACTCTCGATATACCAATGGTTGTTGATTCGATCGGGATATTTGGATGAAGGGACCGTACTGTACGCTAACCAAAATCTACTGGTTCTTGTAGGCACTATCAGTGATACCTAGGGAATCATGGGGCGATGTTGCTAGGCGCTCATACCATGATTCGATGGGCAAGTCGGAAATTGTTGTTCCGAGTCACAAGGAGTTGTGAGCCCACGGCTAGCTGTATCCCTGAACCATTGAGGGTCACACAGTGTAATGGATTTTTAATCCCCGTTGAGATAGTTAAATTTAAAGAGTTAAATTTAATGAAAAAAGAAGTTGGACTTCTTAATTATGAGTAGAGGAGTAAGATTTCCTAAAATGACATAGGGATGGACATTTTTGGAAACCAATGAATTCGGATTCAGAAAAATTTATCTTGACTTGAAAAGGTGCAGAAATGGTTTCTGTGCACATTGGTGAAATCGGTTTATCAATCGGAGTCACGATGAATTTTATATTAATTTCTGAACATGCGGGCTTTGCTTGTCGGGCTTGAACTTATGACTAATGGGCCCTAAGCTGTTAGTGGCCTACATTATAAATAAGTTATTGCAGTACAGAAATTATACACAACAGGTCACAAAATAATTTTCGAAAACCCTAATTTTAATTATTGTGGCCGCCGCCCCCTCTCCCTCTGCTTGAGAAAAATCTAACCTGTGATTTTGAATTACAGTCTGGTGTAACGGATCAAATTCGTTAATCTCTTCGTAGAAACTTCTGATAGATTTTCTAGTGCAATCCATCAGAGGGATTAAATATCCATTCGTGGACCCTATTGAAGAACAGTTCGTCCATCAGTTCCAGGGATATACAACAAGAGCAGAGAAATCTGTTGGTGTCCAAAATCTCGATTCGAGATTAAAGGTAAAAATTTTATAATCGTTATTTAATTTTTACACACAATTTAATCGTAAGGTTGATACCTATTATGGAATCGTTCCATACAAAAAACTTTTAAACTTCCGCTGCACCGGGTATCAATCATAAATTGATCTGATCGCCGTGTTCTCCAACAGTGGTATCAGAGCCGAGTTGCTCAGATCAAGCGATTAAATTAATCGATTGTACAAAAATTTTTAGGCCTCGTTTTTTGAAACAAAATAAATATTTTAAAATAAAAATATTTTTTTTCGCTGCCCTGCGCAGTGCTGGGCGCTGCACAGGGCGGCGCACGGCGCTGCCCATGGGCAGCGATCGTCGCTGCCCGGCCCGGGAATGTCCCGAGCGGCCCGCGGGAAAAAAAAATAAAATAATTTATTTTTAATTTTTAAATTAAATTTTAATATGTTAAAATTCTATTTTTGGTCCGATCGAAAATTGTTTTGATTGGTCCACGAGGCGTCGGATCGAATTGTTCGATTCCGAAAATTTTAAAATTGATTTTTGGATAAATTTGAATTTTTGGAAAATTTTAATATTTTATCCTTTAATTGAATTTTGAAATTAATTATTTTTGGTACAATTGATGATAAGATATGATCTTATTGATATATTGAGTAAAATATGATTTTATGTATAAAATTGGATTTTATAGATAAAATATGATTTTATTTGATAAAAAGATAAAATATGATTTTGTATGTAAAATAAGATTTTATGTATGAAATATGATTTTATCCTTTTAAATTTAAATTGCCATTGCATGTTATCCAATAAATTAATTTTGAATTAAATGTTATTGGATAAGGATGATCGATTGCCATGACCAATTTTGTAGGTGTATGTTAGGAATTTACATTTATTTTTATTGTTGTTGGTTTTATTAATGGGCCTGGTTTATGGCCCAATATGAATGTCATATGTAATAAAAGTGGGCTTGGTTTATGGCCCGTTCCCACCCCTTAAAAATGTATCCCCTACTTGTCATTGTTATTTTTTGTAAATACATTAGATTTAGTGGGAGATCAAGATTTGAAGATGGAGGTGGGCCCAGCAGACAATAAAGACAGAAGAAATGTAAATTGGAAGCAAATGTAATAGGATTACATTGAATACTGCATATTACCTAGGATTGGACTAAGACTCGTGATTGGCAACCACGGGTCGATTAGAAATGGAATCGATCATCCTATATAATATGTGATATTATAGTTGTATGCATGTTTTAGACATAATTGTGTGAATCCGGCAAGCATACAAAAATTTTAAAAATGATGAGACAAATTTTTATAATTAAAAATCCCTCATTTTAAATATGATTTAAAATTGATATCAAGATAAATAAAGAAAATTTAAATTTGTTTAAATGTTCCTACCTTCCATCAACGATTAATGTATGAGATGCTACCCGCGGATACGGTCCGGCTCATATTATTGGGGGGGCCCGTTCGTCGGAAAGCTGTACATTGGATCGACACATGTTGTAAGTTGGGTGGAACTCCCATGGGATCGGCTCATATTATTGGGGGATCCACATGTCGACCGTCCATCACAACTTAATATTGATGGGTCATCTTGACATGTCACAATAAACGGCGTCATATTATTGGGCCCTTATTGGACATGAGGTAAAAACATGGAGGTTGCTTTGGAAGCAATTGGGCTCTACCTTTTGAAAATTATGGTTGGCTGATATTATTCGGGACCATAAGTTTGTCAATTGGACTCCATGTTCTCACTAAGGAAAACAGTTTCCCGTTTTCACTAGAGGGTAGTGAAATCGTTAAAATAGTGGGAGTGAGATTCATAAAATAAATTTTGCCTATTTTATGTCTTAGTAAATTGCTTAAACAATCACTGATATTTGTCTGTTTCTTTTCAGTATTTCATAAGATGAATTAGCGTAATCCACTTTTCTCGATCCTCGAACAAAATAAGTTGACTGGCGCAAACTATACGGAATGGTTCCGTAAGTTGAAGATTGTCTTGACTTCGGAGAAGATGCTCTACGTGTTAGAAAAATCTCCTCCGAAGGAAGCACCAGCTGACGTAAGTCCGGAGGAGTTAGCCAAGCTTGATACATGGTGGGACCATGATATCAAGACCAAATACTATATGCAAGCCTCGATGTCTGATGAACTCCAGAGGCGATTTGAGGACACCGTGAATGCTGCTGACATTCACGTTCAACTCAAGGAACTTTTTGGGGCTCAATCGAGAGCTGAAAGGTTCGCTACTGTAAAGGAGCTAATGACGTGTCGCATGCGTGAAGGGACTTCGGTCCGTGATCATGGGGTACGAGTGATTTGGCTCATACAGAAGTTGGTAACCCTTGATTTGGTGTTGGAGCATGAACTCAACGTGGACTTACTACTTCTGTCTCTTCCTTCTTCGTTTGACGAATTTGTGGTAAATTTCAATATGAACAAGATAGAGGCCTCCCTTGAAGAGATGGTCAATATGCTTGTGACATATGAATCCACATTAAAGAAGGATAAACCGGCTTTCTTGGTGGGCTCCTCTTCTTCTGCTAAGAAGGGGACAAGTACAAAGGGCAAGAAACGTTCTGCCCCACCCAAGAAAATCGAACCCGAGAAGAAGTACAAGACAAAGGCTTCAAACATGGAAAAATCCAAGGATGTTTGCCATTACTGCAAGAAGCCCGGTCATTGGAAGCGTAACTGCAAGGAATATCTAGAGCAGTTGCGAACTGCAAAGGGTATGTTCTATATTGAAATAAATGTTTCACTTAATACTACTTCTTGGGTATTGGATACTGGATGTGGATCTCACATTTGCAATGATTTGCAGGTGATGACAAGAAGTCGCAGGCTTAGGATGGGTGAGACCCAGCTGAGGCTCGGAAATGGTTCCAGAGTTGAAGCAAAAGCCGTGGGAGATGTTTATTTAATTTTGCAGAACGGTTTTAAGTTACTTTTAAGAGATGTTTTATTTGTTCCGGATTTGATTAAAAACATTATTTCTGTTTCTATGCTTGATAGAGATGGTTATTCTTGCAATTTTGTGAATGGGATTTGCAATATTTACAAGAATGAATGTTTGATTGGAAATGGACAACTTGAAAACGATCTATACAACTTAAAACTAAAAGACGTTCCAATAAATTATGTTGATAAACCAGCAACAACAAACAAAAGGAAAATCGATAGCCAAAACCCGGCAAACCTTTGGCACGCTAGGCTAGGTCATATTTCCTCAAGGAGGATGAACAAGCTAGTGGGAGAGGGCATGTTTGATATGTCTGATATTAACTCTCTACCTACTTGTGAATCCTGCCTAAAAGGAAAAATAACTAAATCTCCTTTTAAGGGGTAACCTGAGCGTAGTCAAAATCTGTTGGATTTGATCCATACAGATGTTTGTGGTCCATTTAGAGTTGGGACTCAATATGGCCACACCTACTTCATTACCTTTACTGATGATTATTCAAGGTATGGGTATTTATATTTAATGAAATATAAGTCTGAAGCATTTGAAAAGTTCAAAGAATTCAAGGCTGAAGTAGAAAACAAGCTAGGTAAAAGTATTAAAGCACTCCGATCGGATCGAGGTGGAGAATACTTGAGTACCGAGTTTTTGGACTATCTAAAAGAGAATGAGATTCTCTCTCAGTGGACTCCTCCTATGACACCACAGCTTAATGGTGTATCGGAGCGTCGTAATCGAACTTTGTTGGACATGGTTTGGTCCATGATGAGCTTCACTGAGCTTCCACCTTCGTTTTGGGGCTATGCGCTTGAAACGGCGGTATTGTTGTTGAACAACGTCCACACCAAAGCAGTGGACAAAACACCATACGAGTTATGGAATGGCAAAGCTCCTAAGTATTCGTACTTGAGGATTTGGGGATGTCCTGCTTACGTGAAGCGGACAGTGGGAGATAAGTTGGATAGTCGATCCAGCTTATGTTATTTTGTAGGGTATCCGAAGAATTCAATCGGATATTATTTCTATTATCCTGCTGAAACAAAGGTGTTTGTTTCAAGGAATGCCACCTTCTTGGAGAAGGAGTTCTTATTGGATAAGAAAGGCAAGATGATGGAACTCGAAGAAATTCGAGAAGAACCCGAAATACAAAATAACAATCCTACACCTCAGGAACCATTGCTGGACACGCCGATACCTAGAAGATCCGAGAGGACTTCTAGACCTCCTATTCGATATGGTCTTCTTCTTGAAGGGGATCAAGATGAACCCGATGTTGGATGTGATCCAAGAAACTTCAAGGAAGCAATTTCTGATGCGGATTCAAATTTATGGCTTGAAGCTATTCAGTCGGAAATAGATTCGATGCATACAAACCAAGTTTGGTCTTTAGTAGATCCTCCCGATGGAATTGTTTCAATAGGGTGTAAATGGATCTACAAAAGAAAGCTTGGGCCTGATGGTAAGGTATTGACCTACAAGGCGCGATTGGTGGCAAAAGATTATACTCAAAGACAAGGAGTTGACTATGATGAAACCTTTTCACCAGTTGCAATGTTCAAGTCCATAAGAATCCTTATTGCCATAGCTGCATGGGATGTGAAGACTGCTTTTCTTAATGGAGACATTAAGGAAGAAATCTATATGAAGCAGCCTGAGGGGTACACATCCATGGGAAGCGAGCATAAGGTATGCAAGCTTCAGAGATCAATTTATGGTCTAAAACAAGCATCAAGAAGTTGGAACCAGAAATTTGATGAAACAATAAAAGATTTTGGTTTCATCAAGAATCCGGAGGAACCATGCGTGTACAAGAAAGTAGTTAAGGATGCTGTGACATTCTTAGTACTTTATGTTGATGACATCCTACTCATTGGGAATGATGTAGGGATGTTGCAGTCAACAAAGATATGGTTATCAGGTAGATTCTCGATGAAGGATTTGGGTGAGGCATCCTATATTCTTGGGATACAGATCTATAGAGATAGATCTAAGAGAATGATAGGACACACTCAGTCAACCTACATCGACACCATATTGAAACGGTTTTCAATGGATGGGTCCAAGAGAGGACATCTACCCATGTGTCATGGAGTTTCTCTATCCAAGTCTATGTGTCCCAAGACAGATGAAGAGATAGAGAAAATGACACATGTACCATATGCGTCAGCCATAGGTAGTATCATGTATGGGATGATATCTACCAGACCGGATGTAGCATTTTCTCTGAGTGTCACGAGCAGATATCAAGCTAATCCCGGTCAAATGCATTGGAAAGCCGTGAAAGACATTCTTAAGTACTTACGAAGGACTAAGAATATGTTCATGGTATATGGAGGAAGAGAACTAAAATTGGAAGGCTATACCGACTCTAGCTTCCAAAGTGACGTAGATGACTCGAAGTCAACCTCTGGATTTGTGTTCATGCTCAATGGCGGTGATGTCTCTTGGAAGAGTTCCAAGCAGGACACCACAGCGGATTCCACCACTGAGGCTGAATACATTGCAGCATCAGCTGCTGCTAAAGAGGCCGTTTGGATGAGGAATTTCGTCCAAGAGTTGGGCGTCATTCCTGAAGTTGTTGGTCCAGTCCCGGTGTACTGTGACAACACGGGTGCCGTTGCTTAGGCAAAGGAACCAAGGTCTCATCAAAGATCCAAACATGTACTGAGGAAATACCACATCATCCGGGAGATTGTGGAAAGAGGAGACATCACTGTCGAAAGAGTGGCCTCTGCAGACAATATCGCTGATCCACTTACTAAGCCCTTGCCAGGACCATTATTTGACAAACATCGCGAAGCAATGGGACTGCGTAGTATGTCCAAGATAACAACTAGGACGTGAGCGCTAACGCCCAGTACATAAACTGAAAGAGTGGGTGCCCGGTGAGCCAATTTGTGGCTAAGGGCTTTGATGACTCTTTGTATAAACAATCTTTTGTTTAATATAATTTACACTTTTATTAATGGCAATGACTTTATCTTTCTTCATATTGTTATATTGTGATATACTATTGTTGTTTTGATAAAGACCTTGAATATACTATAGTGTATGTAAGATGTGGTAGAACATGGAGATGTCTATCATGAAACACATCTTATAGTCACTGTATATTCTAAACTGTTCCTAGTCGATTGAGCCGTCCGATAATAAGGATAAGGATCGCTCGAGTTTGAGACTAGCATTTGCGATGCGGAGTACCACGTTTCATTGGTAAGGAACATAGAGATGTTCGAAGCATGCAAATGGATATTCATATGATGAATGATCGAACTACCCTATCCGGACTTTCCAAGTGGTTATCAATTATCGAGTGGATAAAGTCTGCGGTTTTGGTTGTACACCATTAGTCCTTACTACTTGAAACATCATTGAGACTCTATATGCTAGTACTGTGCTTTGACTCGTTTACCGACTCTATTGGGGTCATCAGGTGTCGGGATTGGGTACAGTTACAACACATATAGGAGTCGATGCTTTGTTGTCAAGGATTCACCACATACTTGCGAGTGTGGATATCCTATGCGATCTGAGGAGATATTAGTGTGACGAATCTCTGGCCAGAGTACATGATGTGATTTAAGAAATGGTTTCTTAGTAGCACATGCGATGTCACTATTTGATCTTCAAGATGCATTGCATAGTTATCGAATCTCGAGCGACTCTCGATATACCAATGGTTGTTGATTCGATCGGGATATTTGGATGAAGGGACCGTACTGTACGCTAACCAAAATCTACTGGTTCTTGTAGGCACTATCAGTGATACCTAGGGAATCATGGGGCGATGTTGCTAGGCGCTCATACCATGATTCGATGGGCAAGTCGGAAATTGTTGTTCCGAGTCACAAGGAGTTGTGAGCCCACGGCTAGCTGTATCCCTGAACCATTGAGGGTCACACAGTGTAATGGATTTTTAATCCCCGTTGAGATAGTTAAATTTAAAGAGTTAAATTTAATGAAAAAAGAGGTTGGACTTCTTAATTATGAGTAGAGGAGTAAGATTTCCTAAAATGACATAGGGATGGACATTTTTGGAAACCACTGAATTCGGATTCAGAAAAATTTATCTTGACTTTAAAAGGTGCAGAAATGGTTTCTGTGCACATTGGTGAAATCGGTTTATCAATCGGAGTCACGATGAATTTTATATTAATTTCTGAACATGCGGGCTTTGCTTGTCGGGCTTGAACTTATGACTAATGGGCCCTAAGCTGTTAGTGGCCTACATTATAAATAAGTTATTGCAGTACAAAAATTATACACAACAGGTCACAAAATAATTTTCGAAAACCCTAATTTTATTGATTGTGGCCGCCGCCCCCTCTCCCTCTGCTTGAGAAAAATCCAGCCTGTGATTTTGAATTACAGTCTGGTGTAACGGATCAAATTCGTTAATCTCTTCGTAGAAACTTCTGATAGATTTTCTAGTGCAATCCATCAGAGGGATTAAATATCCATTCGTGGACCTGATTGAAGAACAGTTCGTCCATCAGTTCCAGGGATATACAACAAGAGCAGAGAAATCTGTTGGTGTCCAAAATCTCGATTCGAGATTAAAGGTAAAAATTTTATAATCGTTATTTAATTTTTACACACACAATTTAATCGTAAGGTTGATACCTATTATGGAATCGTTCCATACAAAAAAAATTTAAACTTCCGCTGCACCGGGTATCAATCATAAATTGATCTGATTGCCGTGTTCTCCAACATAAACATGAGTAAACATATGTATATAATGCATGCAACATAATGACTGGTAACGGGTCATATGAAAAATCATGCTCAGAACCGGCGCCACATGAGTGCTGCCACCGCACGGATCAACCTCTGGGTGCAACCACACTCGTCTAGTACACCAGAGTAGACAGACATAAATGCCCCCGCCATCGCGGTACTCTCAGTGACAGACTATCGAGTATAGAGCTGAGCGGCTCTATAGTCAGGTATAACAAGGTATAGGCTCAACGTGTATATGCACATGACATATGAGTATAGAAAGCGATAAATCATACATCATGCCATATAATAATGCCAAATAAATGCAACATATAAACATGTATACTCGCTGGCAATCTCAGTCAATGTGTACGTACCTCTAGGCTAGTTCAAGTATAATAGGATCCTAGGTTCCAAGCCTATATTCAAAAGTTCACCGTATCACTACATAAATTCTATAAGCCTTAACTAAGCTAATAAGTACTCCCAAAACTTAAATAGATTTCCGGACCATACCTTCGTCCGTAGTTAGCCCTTTGAAGTCGCTAGTCCCAGATGACTATAACCACACCTTGGTTATTCCAGAACCTCTATTATAACCGATAGGGCCCTCAAGTGTATATCTCATACTATATAACTGAAGAAAGAAACTCGGGAATTCGTATTTCAAAATGAAATCGAACGAGACCTATTTATAGGCAAAATTCCCGGCCAGGATTGGAACTTCCGATTTCGGGATTGGAGCTTCCGATCCAGCTCATTGCGTGCATGCAGAACACGCCAGGATCGGAAATTCCGATCCGACGATTGGAGCTTCCGATCTCACCCCCGATCAACACTTGTCAAAACTCGCGGCTGAGTCATCGGGCAAAGCTGGCAGCTGGAGATCGGAACTTCCGTTCCAAGATCGGAGCTTCCGATCTCGGTGCTTCCGCTGAGCTTCCGAAGTGGCTAGTATTGGAGCTTCCGATCTGGGTTTGGAGCTTCCGATCCGGCACAAAATCAAAAGCCCATATTCTCTTCTGAAGTTCAATAACACTCCGAAATTGATTAATTACCAACTCTTAATCATGTTTAACATATTATTATCTTAAAATGGAATCTTGGTTACTACATTTATGCTCTTTTCCCCCACTCCCCCTTTCAAAATTTCCCTCGGCCCTTAGAACCCTTTTTCCCCAAATTTTCGAAATTTCACAATTGTTCACAATTTGTTATCAATCTATTACAGGATCATTCAAGAGCTTGGAATCTTCATTTCTTCCCTCCTCTCTACTTCTCCACGACCATATTTTGCTAGAAAAGCCGGAGCGCACTACAGAGAGAGGCGAATCTTCTCGCCAAGGTGCACGAGCTGCAACCGCATCCTTAAACCTTGCCGACCATTTTGTCAATCAAGCGGCCTGGGATCGCTATGACCATGCCAAGAATCATCGCTCCCCTATTACTGAGAGGGGTTTTGATCTAGATGCGAATGAAAAAGAAGTGGCGGTTCAAGTCTTGGCACGTGGGTGGGGAACGTTCTATAGGCAACCCGCTCTAACAATCGTCCCTCTTGTTAGGGAGTTCTACGCTAATGTTGCGGAGCAGACTAATGGCAAGGCCTTTGTCCGGGAAACTTTAGTTTCCTACGCAGCTTCTGAGTTGAATGTCATGCTAGAGACACCAGATGTCGATGACAGCATATTCCAAAGTGCGACCCTTTACCTGGATGTCCACGAAATCCTTTATCAGTTGTGCTTTACCTGTTGGAGAACTGTGATCAGATCAATCAGAATTGATACCCGGTGCAGCGGAAGTTTAAAAATTTTATATGTAACGATTCCATAATGGGTATCAAAACTTTACGATTAAATTGTGTGTGTAAAAATTAAATAACAATTATAAATTTTTACCTCCAATCTCGAATCGAGATTATGGACACCAACAGATTACTCTGCTCTTGTTGTATATCCCAGGAACTGATGGACGAACTGTTCTTCAATCAGGTCCACGAACAGAGATTTAATCCCTCTGATAGATTGCACTAGAAAATCTATCAGAAGTTTCTACGAAGAGAATTAACGAATTTGATCCGTTAAACCAGACTATAATTCAAAATTCACAGGCTGGATTTTTCCCGAGCAGAGGGGAGGGGGGCGGCCACTTTTAGAGAGAAAACTAGGGTTTTTTTCGAAAATTGTGACCTGTGATGTGTAATTTCTGTACTGCAATAACTTATTTATAATGTAGGCCGCTAACAGCTTAGGGCCCATTAGTCATAAGTTCAAGCCTGACAAGCAAAGCCCGCATGTTCAGAAATTAATATAAAATTCATCGTGACTCTGATTGATAAACCGATTTTACCAATGTTCATAGAAACCATTTCTGCACCTTTTAAAGTCAAGATAAATTTTTCTCAATCCGAATTCAGTGATTTCCAAAAATGCCCATCCCTGTGTCATTTTAGGAAATCTTACTCCTCTACTCTTAAATAAGAAGTCCCACTTCTTTGTTCATTAAATTTAACTCTTTAAATTTAACTATCTCAACGGGGATTAAAAATCCATTACTCTATGTGACCCTCAATGGTTCAGGGATACAGCTAGCCGTGGGCTCACAACTCCTTGTGACTCGGAACAACAATTTCCGACTTTCCCATCGAATCATGGTAAGAGTGCCTAGCAACATCGCCCCATGATTCCCTAGGTATCACTGATAGTGCCTGCAAGAACCAATAGATTTTGGTTAGCGTACAGTACGGTCCCTTCATCCATATATCCCGATCGAATCAACAACCATTGGTAAATCGAGAGTCGTTCGAGATTCGATAACTATGAAATGCATCTTGAAGATCAAATAGTGACATCGCATGTGCTACTAAGAAACCATTTCTTAAAACACATCATGTACTCTGGCCAGAGATTCGTCACACTAATATCTCCTCAGATTGCATAGGATATCCACACTCGCAAGTATGTGGTGAATCCTTGACAACAAAGCATCGACTCCTATATGTTGTAACTGTACCCAATCCCGATACCTGATGAACCCAATAGAGTCGGTAAACGAGTCAAAGCACAGTACTAGCATATAGAGTCTCAATGATGTTTCAAGTAGTAAGGACTAATGATGTACAACCAAAACCGCGGACTTTATCCACTCGATAAGTGATAACCACTTGGAAAGTCCGGATAGGGTAGTTCGATCATTCATCGTATGAATATCCATTTGCATGCTTTGAACATCTCTATGTTCCATACCAATGAAACGTGGTACTCGGCATCGCAAATGCTAGTCTCAATCTCGAGCGATCCTTATCCTTATTCATGGACGGCTCAATCGACTAGGAACTGTTTAGAATATACACTGACTATAAAATGTGTTTCATGATAGCCATCCCCATGTACTACCACATCTTACATACACTATAGTATATTCAAGGTCTTTATCAAAATAATAATAGTATATCACAATATAACAATATGAAGAAAGATAAAGTCATTGCCATTATAAAAGTGTAAATTATATTAAACAAAAGATTGTTTATACAAAGAGTCATCAAAGCCCTTAGCCACAAGTTGGCTCACCGGGCACCCACTCTTTCAATCTCCCACTTGCCCTAAAGCCAACTAGTCATACTACGTAGACCATTGCTTCGCGATGTTTGTCAAATAATGGTCCTGGCAAGGGCTTAGTAAGTGGATCAGCGATATTGTCTGCAGAGGCCACTCTCTCGACAGTGATGTCTCCTCTTTCCACGATCTCCCGGATGATGTGGTATTTCCTCAGTACGTGTTTGGATCTTTGATGAGACCTTGGTTCCTTTGCCTGAGCAACGGCACCCGTGTTGGTCCAGTCCTTGTTTATACAAAGATTCATCAAAGCCCTTAGCCACAAGTTGGCTCACCGGGCACCCACTCTTTCAATCTCCCACTTGCCCTTAAGCCAACTAGTCATACTACGTAGACCAATTGCTTCGCGATGTTTGTCAAATAATGGTCCTGGCAAGGGCTTAGTAAGTGGATCAGCGATATTGTCTGCAGAGGCCACTCTCTCGACAGTGATGTCTCCTCTTTCCACGATCTCCCGGATGATATGGTATTTCCTCAGTACGTTTTTGGATCTTTGATGAGACCTTGGTTCCTTTGCCTGAGCAACGGCACCCGTGTTGTCACAGTACACCGGGACTGGACCAACAACTTTCGGAATAACGCCCAACTCTTGGACGAAATTCCTCATCCAAACGGACTCTTTAGCAGCAGCTGATGCTGCAATGTATTCTGCCTCAGTGGTGGAATCCGCTGTGGTGTCCTGCTTGGAACTCTTCCAAGAGACAGCACCGCCATTGAGCATGAACACAAATCCAGAGGTTGACTTTGAGTCATCCACGTCACTTTGGAAGCTAGAGTCGGTATAGCCTTCCAATTTTAGTTCTCTTCCTCCATATACCATGAACATATTCTTAGTCCTTCGTAAGTACTTAAGAATGTCCTTCACGGCTTTCCAATGCATTTGACCGGGATTAGCTTGATATCTGCTCGTGACACTCAGAGCAAATGCTACATCCGGTCTGGTAGATATCATCCCATACATGATACTACCTATGGCTGACGCATATGGTACATGTGTCATTTTCTCTATCTCTTCATCAGTCTTGGGACACATAGACTTGGATAGAGAAACTCCATGACACATGGGTAGATGTCCTCTCTTGGACCCATCCATTGAAAACCTTTTCAATATGGTTTCGATGTAAGTTGGTTGAGTGAGTCCTATCATTCTCTTAGATCTATCTCTATAGATCTGTATCCCTAGAATATAGGATGCCTCACCCAAATCCTTCATCGAGAATCTACCTGATAACCATATCTTTGTTGACTGCAACATCCCTACATCATTCCCAATGAGTAGGATGTCATCAACATAAAGTACTAAGAATGTCACAGCATCCTTAACTACTTTCTTGTACACGCATGGTTCCTCCGGGTTCTTGATGAAACCAAAATCCTTTATTGTTTCATCAAATTTCTGGTTCCAACTTCTTGATGCTTGTTTTAGACCATAGATTGATCTCTGAAGCTTGCATACCTTATGCTCGCTTCCCATGGATGTGTGTATCCCTCAGGCTGCATCATATAGATCTCTTCCTTAATGTTTCCATTAAGAAATGCAGTCTTCACATCCATTTGCCATATCTCATAGTCATACCATGCAGCTATGGCACTAAGGATTCTTATGGACTTGAACATTGCAACTGGTGAAAAGGTTTCATCATAGCCAACTCCTTATCTTTGAGTATACCCTTTTGCCACCAATCGTGCCTTGTAGGTCAATACCTTACCATCAGGCCCAAGCTTTCTCTTGTAGATCCATTTACACCCTATTGGAACAATTCCATCGGGAGGATCTACTAAAGACCAAACTTGGTTTGTATGCATCGAATCTATTTCCGACTGCATAGCTTCAAGCCATAAATTTGAATCCGCCTCAGAAATTGCTTCCTTGAAGTTTCTTGGATCACATCCAATGTCGGGATCATCTTGATCCCCTTCAAGAAGAAGACCATATCGAATAGGAGGTCTAGAAGTCCTCTCGGATCTTCTAGGTATAGGCGTGTCCATCAATGGTTCGTGAGGTGTAGGATCATTATTTTGTATTTCGGGTTCTTCTCGAATTTCTTCGAGTTCCATCATCTCGCCTTTCTTATCCAATAAGAACTCCTTCTCCAAGAAGGTGGCATTCCTTGAAACAAACACTTTTGTTTCATTAGGATGACAGAAATAATATCCGATTGAATTCTTCGGATACCCTACAAAATAACATAAGGTGGATCGAATATCCAACTTATCTTCCACTGTCTGCTTCACGTAAGCAGGACATCCCCAAATCCTCAAGTACGAATAATTAGGAGCTTTGCCATTCCATAACTCGTATGGTATTTTGTCCACTGCTTTGGTGTGGACGTTGTTCAACAACAACACCGCCGTTTCAAGCGCGTAGCCCCAAAACAAAGGTGGAAGCTCAGTGAAGCTCATCATGGATCGAACCATGTCCAACAAAGTTCGATTACGACGCTCCGATACACCATTCAGCTGTGGTGTCATAGGAGGAGTCCACTGAGAGAGAATCCCATTCTCTTTCAGATAGTACAAAAACTCGGTACTTAAGTATTCTCCACCTCAATCTGATCGAAGTGCTTTAATACTTTTACCTAGTTTGTTTTCTACTTCAGCCTTGAATTCTTTGAACTTTTCAAATGCTTCAGACTTATATTACATTAAATATAAATACCCATACCTAGAATAATCATCAGTAAAGGTAATGAAGTAGGTGTGGCCATATTGAGTACCAATTCTAAATGGACCACAAACGTCTGTATGGATCAAATCCAACAGATTTTGACTACGCTCAGGTTTCCCCTTAAAAGGAGATTTAGTCATTTTTCCTTTCAGGCAGGACTCACAAGTTGGTAGAGAGTTAATATCAGACATATCAAACATGCCCTCTCCCACTAGCTTGTTCATCCTCCTTGAGGAAATATGACCTAGCCTAGCATGCCAAAGGTTTGCCGGGTTTTGACTATCGATTTTCCTTTTGTTTGTTGTTACCGGTTTATCAACATAATTTATTGGAACATCTTTTAATTTTAAGTTATATAGATCTTTTTCAAGTTGTCCATTTCCAATCAAACATTCATTCTTGTAAATATTGCAAATCCCATTCACAAAATTGCAAGAAAAACCATCTCTATCAAGCATAGAAACAGAAATAATGTTTTTAATCAAATCTGGAACAAATAAAACATCTCTCAAAAGTAACTTAAAATCGTTCTGCAAAATTAAATAAACATCTCCCACAGCTTTAGCTTCAACTCTGGAACCATTTCCGAGCCTCAGCTGGGTCTCACCCATTCTAAGCTTGCGACTTCTTGTCATCACCTGCAAATCATTGCAAATGTGAGATCCACATCCGGTATCCAATACCCAAGAAGTAGTGTTAAGTGAAACATTTATTTCAATATAGAACATACCCTTCGCAGTTCGCAACTGCTCTAGATATTCCTTGCAGTTACGTTTCCAATGACCGGGCTTCTTGCAGTAATGGCAAACATCCTTGGACTTTTCCATGTTTGAAGCCTTTGTCTTGTACTTCTTCTCGGGTTCGGTTTTCTTGGGTGGGGCAGAACGTTTCTTACCCTTTGTACTTGGCCCCTTCTTAGCAGAAGAAGAGGAGCCCACCAAGAAAGCCGGTTTATCCTTCTTTAAAGTGGATTCATATGTTACAAGCATATTGACCATCTCTTCAAGGGAGGCCTCTATCTTGTTCATATTGAAATTCACCACAAATCCGTCAGACGAAGAAGGAAGAGATAGAAGTAATAAGTCCACGTTGAGTTCATGCTCCAACACCAAATCAAGCGTTACCAACTTCTGTATGAGCCAAATCACTCGTACCTCATGATCACGGACCGAAGTCCCTTCACGCATGCGACACGTCATTAGCTCTTTTACAGTAGCGAACCTTTCAGTTCTCGATTGAGCCCCAAAAAGTTCCTTGAGTTGTACGTGAATGTCAGCAGCATTCACGGTATCCTCAAATCGCCTCTGGAGTTCATCAGACATCGAGGCTTGCATATAGAATTTGGCCTTGATATCATGGTCCCACCATGTATCAAGTTTGGCCAACTCTTCTGGACTTATATCAGCTGGTGCTTCCTTCGGAGGAGATTTTTCTAACACGTAGAGCATCTTCTCCGAGGTCAAGACAATCTTCAACTTACGGAACCATTCCGTATAGTTTGCGCCAGTCAATTTATTTTGTTCGAGGATAGAGAATAGTGGATTGCGCGAATTCATCTTTATGAAATAGTGAAAAGAAACAGACAATTATCAGTGATTGTTTAATTAATTTACTAAGACATAAAATAGGCGAAATTTATTTTATGAATCTCACTCCCACTATTTTAACGATTTCACTACCCTCTAGTGAAAACGGGAAACTGTTTTCCTTAGTGAGAACATAGAGTCCAATTGACAAACTATGGTCCCGAATAATATCAGCCAACCATAATTTTCAAAAGGTAGAGCCCAATTGCTTCCAAAGCAACCTCCACGTTTTTACCTCATTTCCAATAAGGGCCCAATAATATGACGTCGTTTATTCAGACATGTCAAGATGACCCATCAATATTAAGTTGTGATGGACGGTCGCCATGTGGATCCCCCAATAATATGAGCCGATCCCATGGGAGTTCCACCCAAATTACAACATGTGTCGATTCAATGTACAACTTTCCGACGAACGGGCCCCCCCAATAATATGAGCCGGACCGTATCCGCGGGTAGCATCTCATACATTGATCGTTGATGGAAGGTAGGAACATTTAAACAATTTTAAATTTCCTTTATTTATCTTGATATCAATTTTAAATCATATTTAAAATGAGGGATTTTAATTTTGAAAATTTGTCTCATCATTTTATAAATTTGTATGCTTGCGCGATTCATACAATTTTGTCTAAAACATGCATACAACGATAATATCATATATTATATAGGATGATCGATTCCATTTCTAATCGACCCGTGGTTGCCAATCACGAGTCTTAGTCTAATCCTAGGTAATATGCAGTATGCAATGCAATCCTATTACATTGAGCTTCCAATTTACATTTCTTCTGTCTTTATTGTCTGTTGGGCCCACTTCCATCTTCAAATCTTCATCTCCCACTAAGTCTAATGTATTTACAATAAATAACCATGACAAGTAGGGGATACATTTCAAGGGGTGGGAACGGGCCATAAACCAGGCCCACTTTTATTACATATGACAATTCATATTGGGCCATAAACCAGGCCCATTAATAAATCCAACAACAATAAAAACAAATGTAAATTCCTAACATACACCTACAAAATTGGTCATGGCAATCGATCATCCTTATCCAATAATATTTAATTCAAAATTAATTTATTGGATAACATGCAATGGCAATTTAAATTAAAAGGATAAAATCATATTCCATATATAAAATCTTATTTTACATACAAAATCATATTTTATCTTTTTATCAAATAAAATCATATTTTACATATAAAATCCAATTTTATTCATAAAATCATATTTTACTCAATATTTCCATAAGATCATATCTTATCATCAATTGTACCAAAAATAATTAATTTCATAAAATCTGATTTAAAGGATAAAATATATAAATTTTCCAAAAATTCAAATTTATCCAAAAATCAATTTTAAAATTTTCGGACTCGAACAATTCGATCCGACGCCTCATGGACCAATCAAAAACAATTTTCGATCGGACCAAAAATAGAATTTTAACATATTAAAATTTTAATATTAAAAATTAAAAATTAATTTTTTTTTCGCGGGCCGCCCGGGACGCTCCCGGGCTGCCCGCGCCCCAAAAAGGGCTCGGGCCGGGCAGCCTGGCTGCCCCTAGGGCAGCGACGATCGCTCGGCGCTGCCCTGGGCAGCGATCACCTCGCTGCCCGGGGCAGCGACTCTCGCTGCCCCCCCCGGGCAGCGATCCAATCGCTGCCCGTGTTTTTGCCCGAAAAATTTTTAATTTTAAAAAATATATTTTGTTTCAAAAAAACCGAGGCTAAAAAATTTTTGTACAATCGATTAATTTAATCGCTTGATCTGAGCAACCTGTCTCTGATACCACTGATGGAGAACTGTGATCAGATCAATCAGAATTGATACCCGGTGCAGCGGAAGTTTAAAAATTTTATATGGAACGATTCCATAATGGGTATCAAAACTTTACGATTAAATTGTGTGTGTAAAAATTAAATAACAATTATAAATTTTTACCTCCAATCTCGAATCGAGATTATGGACACCAACAGATTACTCTGCTCTTGTTGTATATCCCAGGAACTGATGGACGAACTGTTCTTCAATCAGGTCCACGAACAGAGATTTAATCCCTCTGATAGATTGCACTAGAAAATCTATCAGAAGTTTCTACGAAGAGAATTAACGAATTTGATCCGTTAAACCAGACTGTAATTCAAAATTCACAGGTTGGATTTTTCCCGAGCAGAGGGGAGGGGGGGCGGCCACTTTTAGAGAGAAAACTAGGGTTTTTTCGAAAATTGTGACCTGTGATGTGTAATTTCTGTACTGCAATAACTTATTTATAATGTAGGCCGCTAACAGCTTAGGGCCCATTAGTCATAAGTTCAAGCCTGACAAGCAAAACCCGCATGTTCAGAAATTAATATAAAATTCATCGTGACTCTGATTGATAAACCGATTTTACCAATGTTCACAGAAACCATTTCTGCACCTTTTAAAGTCAAGATAAATTTTTCTGAGTCCAAATTCAGTGATTTCCAAAAATGCCCATCCCTATGTCATTTTAGGAAATCTTACTCCTCTACTCTTAAATAAGAAGTCTCACTTCTTTGTTCATTAAATTTAACTCTTTAAATTTAACTATCTCAACGGAGATTAAAAATCCATTACTCTGTGTGACCCTCAATAGTTCAGGGATACAGCTAGCCGTGGGCTCACAACTCCTTGTGACTCGGAACAACAATTTCCGACTTGCCCATCGAATCATCGTAAGAGCGCCTAGCAACATCGCCCCATGATTCCCTAGGTATCACTGATAGTGCCTGCAAGAACCAATATATTTTGGTTAGCGTACAGTACGGTCCCTTCATCCATATATCCCGATCGAATCAACAACCATTGGTAAATCGAGAGTCGTTCGAGATTCGATAACTATGCAATGCATCTTGAAGATCAAATAGTGACATCGCATGTGCTACTAAGAAACCATTTCTTAAAACACATCATGTAATCTGGCCAGAGATTCGTCACACTAATATCTCCTCAGATTGCATAGGATATCCACACTCGCAAGTATGTGGTGAATCCTTGACAACAAAGCATCGACTCCTATATGTGTCGTAACTGTACCCAATCCCGACACCTGATGACCCCAATAGAGTCGGTAAACGAGTCAAAGCACAGTACTAGCATATAGAGTCTCAATGATGTTTCAAGTAGTAAGGACTAATGATGTACAACCAAAACCGCGGAGTTTATCCACTCGATAAGTGATAACCACTTGGAAAGTCCGGATAGGGTAGTTCGATCATTCATTGTATGAATATCCATTTGCATGCTTTGAACATCTCTATGTTCCATACCAATGAAACGTGGTATTCGGCATCGCAAATTCTAGTCTCAATCTCGAGCGATCCTTATCCTTATTCATGGACGGCTCAATCGACTAGGAATTGTTTAGAATATACAGTGACTATAAAATGTGTTTCATGATAGTCATCCCCATGTACTACCACATCTTACATACACTATAGTATATTCAAGGTCTTTATCAAAATAACAATAGTATATCACAATATAACAATATGAAGAAAGATAAAGTCATTGCCATTATAAAAGTAAAAATTATATTAAACAAAAGATTGTTTATACAAAGAGTCATCAAAGCCCTTAGCCACAAGTTGGCTCACCGGGCACCCACTCTTTCATTACCGGAGCTTGGTTGGATCCGATCATTTTCAAATGCTTCAAAGAGAAATATCTTTTTGTGGGTCCGTCTACCTGGTACACATTCCTGTGCCGCCGTCTGATGCCAATCTCACACACGAGTGAAGTGCATGTTGAGCGTGCTGTGTTGCTATACGCTCTCGATGTCGGATTCCCGGTTAATGTGGGCCGAGTTATTCATGATCAGATACAGCGGTCGATCACTTCTAGGATAGCCGGTCTTTTCTTTCCCATGATCATTACATAGTTATGCATGCGAGCAGATATGCAAGCTAGAGCGGACGAGGAATGGTTGCAGCCAATGCGACCCATTGACCAAGAAGTTGTTGATTCCAAGAGGGCTTATAGGCGGAGCCAATTTGTGGTGGATGACAAGTTTGTGGCGGTCCACGATCCGGTGCGTCCTATTCCACCTCAGCGCCGCCCTACTGCAGTTACTGTTCAAGAGATGGCTACCTTTACTCATCACCAGAATACCTTCAACTCGGCCACGGCTGCAAATTTTCAGGTGTTGGACTACATATCTCGTGGCATCTCCGAGAGGCTAGGGATTGATCTTACCACGCTCCCCCCAGCTGTTCCTTTCCCGCCACCTTTTGAGTTTCCTTGGGTCGACCCAATGCCACCGCCAGAGCATGATGAGGACGGGGCGGATGCAAATCCATAGATCTAGGAAGTTTTTTTTTTACTTTTTGCATTGCATCATTTTGTTTTTTTTTTTGTTTTTATTGCTACTTGTTTTGTTGTGTGCTTTTGTATAGTTTAGTTCTCAATCGTTGAGGGCAATGTTTCGTTTAAGTGTGGGGGGTGCATTCATGCATTGCATTTCATTGCATTGTTGTTTTTGTTGCTTTGTTGCATTTAGTTCATTTTAGTATTTTAGCATTCTGTTTCATTTTGTATTGAGTTGAAAAAGAAACGGGTAGCCTGGCCAATGATGAAGCTTTGTTTGTGAATTCCATGCCTATCTGACAAATTTTTGCACTGATGGAACTCAGTAGACGAGTGAACTCCTACATACTCTGTGAATTATACTCAAATCTGAATTTTGAAACATACAAACATGGATAGGATTGAGGCATTGTTTGGATTATTTGAGCCTAAATTTTCTTGAATCTTTTGTCCTTAGATGCCCTTTGAGCTTTCATATATATATGAGCGCATGAGGTGCATATTTCTGAATTTTGTGCAAAATCATCGTTTACTGTTGATGATTTCTCTTTTCTGCACTGATTAATATTTGTATGATTTGATTGTGAATTGAGACATGTCCAAAACTTGTTCAAACACCCCTCCAGGCAAAATACGGGTAAACTGTGACTTAGGAGTGATGTAGGCAATTTTTCTGAATTCGTTTGAGCTTTTCAAGCCACCCACTTTATTAATTATCCCTAGTACCTTGTTTGAGCCTGATTGAAAAACGAATGGCATGCGTACAAACGTGTGGTAAACCCCCATTCGGCATTATTTCAAGGTCTTACAACTACTACCCATAGCCTAAACACTGTTTCCTACCTTTAAGGGAGTGAATTGAATGTTAAAATTATTTTATGCTCCTGCATTGAATGGTTAATATGGAATGGTGTGATGATAGCTTGAAAGAAAAGAAAAAAATAGTAGTGAAAAAGGGATGGAAAAAAAATGATGAAAAAAGTGGTGAAAAAGAAGGAAAATTTAATGGTGAAAAGCATTAGAAAAGAAAAAAATGGAGATCAATGAAGTGAAAAGCGGTGTGAAAACTGAATGAAAAGGAGTGAACTCTAAAGATAGACATAATTTACTCCCTCTTTGAATTATTTTCCTTTATTGTAGCTATAAGCCAAGCCTACATTATAAGCTAATTCAGACCTATTGACTGAGTCACAGTCACCCAATATACTAGTGGAGAGGGTTGCGAGAATTTTTTGCCTATGGACTGTCGATTGACACTATTAATGGGTATGAATTTTTGATCAAAACACGCACACACTAGATTTCTTTGTGTTTAACCGATTGTGAGTGTGTTGATTTGATTTCTATTCATTGTAATCCTGTGAAACCATGAAAAGTCCTCATGATCTATGAATGTGTGAATTGGATTTGAGGCGAGTGTTTTGAACTTGAGTTGCGGGGTTTATAAGTTTGTGAGGTGAAATCAGTCTGGTTTTAAAATTTTCAAAACAATGTGAGTTGGATGGATGGATGTGAAAATTTTGAAAGATGAACTGAGGCCAGTGCTTCGTAGAATTTCTTGATTCTTGTTTGCATATTTTGTTTTGTATAACTTGATCGAGGGCGAGCAAGGTTCAAGTGTGGGGGAATTTGATAGTATTATTTTGTTGGAATTTTTAGTGTCATTTTGTTAAGTGTTTTTCATGCATTTTGTGTCATTGTTCATGTTTTATTCTAGTTTTATTTTATGTCATGCATTGAGCTTCTTAACTTAGTTTTGATTTATTGTGTAGGAATTACCATGTTTTGATTAAAGAAATCGAAGTGCGTCGATGCGTCCAAAGAAAGGAGCAGAGCAGATTTTTCATCACAGAAGCATGCGCTCGATCCTGACATTTTTCCAGATCGAGCGCGGTCATGAGATTTTCAAGACAGTAGGCTGCCTCAACTCGCCCGCTCGATCACACATTCTTCCCGGATCGAGCGCGCCCAAGGAATTTTCAAGGCAAAACACCTCAACTTTCCAATCACAATCACCATGTAACCCCTTAAACTTAACGCATACACCAATTTTCGAAAATAACATATCACCATGCTGAAAAGTATGAAAAAATCGAACTTAACATACTGAAATTCTTAAGCATTTCGAAAATTTAATGAAAAAATAGGCACAAGAACATAGATAGCTTGATTGAGAGCCCAAGAAAAGCTTATATTTGCCTTCAACCTTTGCTACAAAAAAAAAACAAAATCAAGAGAGAATGAGGGCTGAAACTTCAAACCAACACCAAGGTGGACCTTCCAAGGTGGTCCTCCGGCGACGATGGCGGTGTTGGAGGGCGACAGCGGCCGGAAAGATGAAGGGGAGTGGTGGCCGATGGGAAACAAAGAAATTAGATGGAGGAGGGGGGGGGGGGGCCTCCTTCATGAAAAATAGGGCTAGGGTTTGAAACAAATGATTTATTTTAGGTTAAAAGTTTTAGTGTGTAGTGTGTAGGTATATTTTAAAAGTGCTACTACACTTGTAAAAGTGCTAGTCTAAGTATTACAACTTTACCTCAACAACTTTGCACCTTTAAAATACTTAAATTTAAAAATTCCAAGTCAAGGTATTTAAATTGAGTTTTTACTAATTCGGATTTAATAAAATCCTAACTTTTGAAAAAGTTAAAGAATAAACTCAAGAAAATGATAAAAGTGGTTTTTGATGCCCGAAAACTCAAAAATCAAACTTCTAGTCTAAACTCCTCATTTCTCTCACTTCAAAATTTTAGAAATAAAAATCTTGGAAACTTATCGCCAAAGTCCACCATCGTCGTTTGCCAGAAATGGAAATTACTAACTCAAGTATCTCAAGATAAATAACTTAATAAATTGAGAAACTATAATTTTAAAAGAAACTTAAGCAATTTAAATTCAAGAAATTAAAAGTATAAATATAAAAAAATGAATTTAGGCACTATCTTAGGAATTAAAAATCAACACTTAAAAAGAGAGCGATTAGAAAATAATTTAAACAAACTAAACGAACGTTTAAAAATAATTTAAATAAATACACAAGCAGTATAAGAAACCTTTTAAAATAATTTGGACAGATAAAAAACATTTAAATAAATAAGCTAGACATTTAAAATAAATTAAATAACTAATCGATAAATTTTAATTATTTTAAATAAATAAACTGGGCAATTCAAATAATTTAAATAGAAAAATATTAAACGTTTAAAAATTACTTAAATAAACAAATCTTATATCTTAAAAATCTTTAAAACAAGTAAATTACGCAATAAAATCATTTAAATAAATAAACTTAAACAATTAAAACATTAATTAAATAGTTAGTACAAAAGAATCATTTGAATAAATAATTAATATTTTATTAACACATAATTCACATAAAGAATTTAACTCAATAAAACTTAAAAATAATAATCATAATATTTATTTAATTTAATTAACGCAATTTAGTAGATTGGATTTTAGGTGCTACAAATTCTTTATTCTATCTTATGTGATTGATTTGATTTGATTTCGAGGACGAAATCTATTCTTAGAGGGGGAGAATTGTAACGTCTCGAATTTGTCTTAAATGAGTTTATTTTAGATAACCGGAGATTTAATTACTCGAGTGCCGTTTTGATTTATATCAAGGACCATTTTGCAATTTTCGGATTTTTAGGGACTAAAATGCAAAATTGGACTTTAACATATATATAAGCATGACTTAACTTTTTTTTTATCATTCAATCTTCTTCCTCCTTGCCATGTTCCTCCATTGAAGGCGTGGGAAAAGCTTTTCAAGCTTCTGAATGTTCGGTTTTGACTCGATCCGTCCGATAGGAATTATTTCTGAAGTTATATTAACGATCACGACTGAGAGAGCTCCGTTCTGAATTAAGTTTCTATTATTTATTTGAAGTTTGATTTTTTTGAAGTTTATAGAATCGAACGATAATCGGGGACGTTGTTCTTGAACTAATTGGTAGTGTTTATTCTCTGTCGGATCGGAGTTAGAACGTCGTTCGGAATTATTATGATTTTATTGATGATTTTCGATATTTTGAGTTTTGGATTTGTTGGATTTGAGTTGTATTGGATGATTGATGTTTGATATGAGTTTATTGGATCGATATTATGTTGTCTGTGTTTTCTGTTGATCAGAATATAGTCGTTATGCCGTCATTTTGAGTTTTGAATATCGTTTCGTCGATTTGATTGAACCATGTTTGCTTGGAGTTTGGATTGTCGATATTGATATTTGTGGCTTCTTTTATAGATTGAATTGAACCCAGTGGAGTTGCGAGGTTGCAGCTTTGGATTGTTTTAAAGATCGAAGCCGATTGAAGATTGTGAATCAACGAGAAGGTATAAGACGATATTGGAAAGAATAGGACGATTAACTAGAATCCGGATTGATTCGAGTGTCCTCGAGAAATCACATACTTTCATGTTTATGTGAACTAATTGATTTTATTGATTGAATGTATTAGAATTCACATGCATTCATATTGAGCCAAATGATTGTTTCATTTTGAATTAGACGTTCTGGGGATTATAGTTGAGTGGCTTTGTAGGCGAATTACTACAATTGCAAGATTTAACTCTCTATAATGCTCCGGAGTCTAGAGGATTGATGTAGTGACCCTTACCCGAATCACCAACTAAACAGAACTTAGGCATGCAATTAACTTAATAAAACAGATATCAGAATAAACTGCGGAAACCATAAATATTATACAATCCCAAGTAAAGGAATCTGTAAATACCCAAATATTATACAACTCAATCGAATAGTTGTATCAACAACAGAATAAAACCTAGGCAAAGCTCCAACTGGTCGACAATTGCCTAGCCCCTCTTGGATCCACCCGCCTCATCCAATCGCAAACCTGCCCCATGGAATAGGGTGTCCAGAAACACAGAGTACGAGACGTGAGCATAAAACGCTCAGTACGAGAGTATGAGTATACATGCATGCAAAGTGAACTCCCTATAAACTCGAGGTCAAGTATCAGATAACAGAGACAGACCGGGCCTTGGTATGTAGCACGCTGTGCCGTCGCTTCAGGAGGTGGCTCCCATACCATAATACCAGTGGATTTACCGGACCCAAAGCCATGGAAGTCCATCCACTAACATGATATCTCGAAGGAGATAGCTCAGTATGCAAATGAATGCAACATAAATAAATGACATATAAACCATGCAGTCACATAATACATGCATATTCAGTCAGGATATCTCGAACAGTACTTTCGTACCTCAAATCAGTGCAAGCTCTATCAACTCTAGGTCCACGCCTATAGTCTGCTCTACACTACCAAATGATACTACTATCATTAAAGAACTCTAAAAGCCTTAACTAAGCTAAAACATACTCCTAAATATTTTTAGAAAGCAAAAGTTATACCTTCGTCCGTCGTTAGCCCTTTGTTGTAGATAGCCTCAAAACTTGGCCACAACTCCGCTACGATGCCTGGATTGCTATGCCACTTCCGGATTCCCCATGGAACGCCTAGAATGCCCTAAATCTAAACTCAAAGGCTAAGGAATCGAGAGAGAAAAGGTGAGTGGTGCACTTCAAAAATGAGCTCGGCACCCCCTATTTATAGACGGCGACCAGAGCTTCCGAACTGCGATCGGAACATCCGAACACGATCGGAACGTCCGATCCTGCCATCGGAGCTTCCGATCTGCATTATCCGCCACGTGTCAAAATATCACTGGTTGACTTCGGATAGGGCGATCGGAGCTTCCGATCCTGCCACACTTCATGCATGACGTAATATCGATCGGAGCTTCCGATCCTGCATCGGAGCTTCCGATCTCACCTTCGGAGCTTCCGATTCGTCCGATACCAAATTGGTTTAATTAACATAATTAATCTCTTAATTACCAATTTTGGGTACGAAGTACTATATTCTCCCCCACTTAAGATATTTCGTCCTCGAAAATAGATCTTAAGTACTGAATGCAATACAAGGTACAGAAACATTCTTTATTCAAATCAAACGTTTACAGAGTTTGCAACTGAATACAACTTTAAGAATGAAATCAAAACAACTCAGGATGGTCTTCACGCATACTGTCCTCAAGATCCCAAGTAGCTTCCTCGGTGCCTCGGCGCTGCCACTGAACTAAAACCAAAGGAATGACTTTGTTCCGCAAAACCTTATCCTTATAATCCAGGATACGAATAAGTTTCTCAACATAGGTCAAATCTTTGTTCACCTGAACCTCAGACCGCTGCAGAATATGAGATTCATCCGCCATATACCGTCGCAACAGAGATACGTGGAACACGTCGTGAATATTGGATAGATGCGGTGGTAAAGCTAGTCGATAAGCCAAATCGCCGATGCTCTTCAAGATCTCAAACGGACCGATAAACCTGGGAGACAACTTGCCCTTAAGACCAAATCTGAGAATCTTACGGAAAGGTGACACTCTCAAAAATAATTTCTCCCCGACATCGAACTACAAAGGCCTACGCTTGATATTAGCATAGCTGGCCTGACGATCCTGTGAAGTCTTAATCCGTTTCTTGATCTGATCAAAAATGTCTATCGCCTGCTGGATAAACTCCGGTCCCTCAGCCTGTCTCTCCCCCACTTCTTCCCTGAAGAGTGGAGTACGACAACGTCGCCCGTACAACGCCTCAAAAGGTGTCATCCCAATACTAGTATGATAGCTTTTGTTGTACGCGAACTCGATCAATGGAAAATGATCCTGCCAGGCTGAACCAAAATCCATGACGCACGCTCTAAGCATATCTACAATGTACGGATAGTGCGCTCCGACTGACCATCAGTCTCCGGATGATAGGCAGTACTCAAACTAAGAGTAGTACCCATCGCATGCTGAACACTCCCCCAGAATCTAGAAGTAAACCTGGGGTCCCGATCGCTGACAATGCTCACAGGCACTCCATGAAGTCGAATGATCTCCTGAATGTACATCCGTGACATGCGATCCACAGAGTAATCTCGGCTATAGGCAATGAAATGCGCTGACTTGGTGAGTCGGTCCACCACAACCCAAATAGCATCACAGTTCCTCGGGGATACCGGCAAATGGGTCACAAAGTCCATTGTGATAAACTCCCATTTCCATTCAGGAATAGGCAGACTGGGAAGCAATCCTCTAGGTCGTCGGTGTTCTGCCTTGACTTGTTGACACACCAAACATCTTGAAACAAACTGATAAACACTGCGTTTCATTCCCTTCCACCAAAAACGAGTGCGTAGATCCTTGTACATCTTGTTGCTCCCAGGATGAATACTCAACTTAGTGCGATGTGCCTGAGACAAAATCTTCTCTCTCAACTCTTCATCCTGCGGAATCACAAGTCTACCAGAAAAACACAGAAAGCCATCTGATTGATAGTGAAATCCAGATGAGCTACCCTCGTTAGCTAGATGAGCCAAACGCTGGGTCTTTGAATCAGACATCTGAGCATCTCGAATCCGTGAATACAAAGCGGGATCAGATAGTATTGCAAACATCTGGATACTCTGCATACCTTTCTTATGCTTGAAGGTATATCCCAAAGTAAAACAGTCACTGATCGCACTAGACATCGAACAAGTCTGAAGTGCGGATAGTCGCACCTTGCGACTCAAAGCATCAGCGGTGAGATTAACAGCTCCCGGATGGTACTTAATCTCGCAATCATAGTCCTTAAGCAAGTCCATCCAACGTCTCTGCCTCATGTTCAACTCCGCCAGAGTGAACAAATACTTGAGACTCTTATGGTCGGTAAAGATCTCAAATTTCTCGCCATATAGATAATGACGCCTGATCTTCAAAGCGAACACAATGACTGCCAATTCCAAATCATGGACTGGGTAGTTGTCCTCGTGAAGCTTCAGCTGTCTGGAAGCGTATGCGATCACATGCCCATTCTGAGTTAGGACACAACCAAACCCCTGAAGAGAAGCATCAGTGTACACCACATACCCTCCAGATCCTGACGGTAATGCCAACACTGGCGCAGAAGTCAACCGTCGTCGAAGCTCACAGAAATTCTCCTCACACTCGGAGGACCACTCGAAATCCACACCCTTGCGGGTAAGCTGCGTCAAAGGTTGAGCTAGTTGAGAGAAGTTCAGAATGAAGCGACGATAATACCCTGCTAGACCCAAAAAACTACGGATCTCAACAACTTTCGTCGGACGCGACCAATTAAGTACTGCTTCAATCTTGCTTGGGTCAATAGAAATCCCCTCCCTGGATATGATATGGCCAAGAAAGACCACTCGATCCATCCAGAACTCACACTTGCTCAGCTTGGCGTACAATTGCTCATCTCGAAGAGTCTGCAGTACCAACCGCAAGTGAGAAACATGCTCTTCCGTATTATGCGAATACACCAAGATTTTGTCAATGAAGACTACGACAAACTTGTCCAAATACTCCCTGAAGACACGGTTCATCAGATCCATGAACATAGCCGGCGCATTAGTCAAACCAAATGGCATCACTAGGAACTCGTAATGCCCATAGCGAGTAAGGAATGCAGTTTTGGCTACGTCCTGATCACGGACTCTCAACTAATGATACCCAGATCTCAAGTCAATCTTGGAGTAAACTGACGTGCCCTGCAGCTGATCAAACAAGTCATCAATGCAAGGCAACAGATACTTATTCTTCACTGTAACACGATTCAGCTGCCTATAGTCAATGCACAGCCGCATCGACCCATCCTTCTTCTTCATGAAGAGAACAGGAGCTCCCCAAGGAGATACACTAGGATGAATGTATCCCTTGTCCAAAAGATCCTGTAGCTGATTCTTCAACTCACGCATCTCTGATGGAGCCAGACGATACGGTGCTTGAGAAATAGGTGAAGTACCCGGCATCAACTCTATGCCAAACTCGACTTCCCTAGCAGGAGGAAAACCCAGAATCTCATCAGGAAATACATCTGGAAATTCATCCCCAACAGGAATGCTCTCTATCCCAATGCTCTCAGCGGACAAATCAACTGCATAGATAAGGTAGTCTTCCCCGCCAGACTCTAGAGCTCGACAGGCTCTCAAAGCTGATACCAAAGGCATCGGGGGTCGCGCTCCCTCTCCATAGAAAAACCAGCTCTCACTCCCCTCCGGATGAAAGCGTACTAATCTCTGATAGCAGTCCACTGAAGCTCGATAGGTAGTCAATATATCTATTCCAAGAATGCAATCAAAGTCGTCCATCACCAGGACCATGAGATTCGCTAACAGAATGTTCCCTTCGAACTCTAAAGGACAACCCATCACTAGACGTTTAGCCAAAGCAGATTGGCCCATCGGAGTAGAAACAGACATCACTACGTCTAGTGCAATGCATGGTAATTTGTGCTTCTTAACAAAACTGTTGGAAAACTGGCGAGTTCCCAGACCAATTACGATTGATACCCGGTGCAGCGGAAGTTTAAAAATTTTTCATGGAACGTTTCCATGGTATGGGTATCAACCGTTCATCGATTGAATTACGTGTGTGTAAAATTTAAATAACAATTAAATAAATTTTACCTCAAATCTCGCAACGAGATTAATGGACACCAACAGAACAATTCTGCTCTTGTTGTCTCTCCCTGGAACCGATGAACGCCTTCAATCAGGTCCACGAACAGAGGTTTAATCCCTCTGATAGATTGCACTAGAAAATCTATCAGAAGTTTTCTGCGAAGAGAATACACGAATTTGATTCGTTATTCCTAACTGCAATTCAAAATCACAGACCGGAATTTCTCGGGCAGAGTATGGGGAGGGTTCGGCCGAATTGTGAGAGAATAGGGGCTAGGGTTTTTCGAATTTTTGTCTCTCAAAATAATGACCTGTTGTTGTCTAATTTCTGTACTGAAATAACTTATTTATAATGCAGGCCACTAACACCTTAGGGCCCATTAGTCATAAGCTGGGGCCCGACAAGCAAAGCCCGCTCGTTCAGAAATTAATATAAAATTCATCGTGACTCCGATTGCTGAAACGATTTCACCAATGTGCACAGAAACCATTTCTGCACGTTTTAAAGTCAAAATAAATTTTCCTGAATCCGAATTCAGTGGTTTCCAAAAATGTCCATCCCTATGTCATTTTAGGAAATCCTACTCCCTTACTCTTATTTAAGAAGTCCAACTCCTTAGTTCATTAAATTTAACTCTTTAAATTTAACTATCTCAACGGGGATTAAAACTCCATTACACTGTGTGACCCTCAATGGTTCAGGGATACAGCTAGCCGTGGGCTCACAACTCCTTGTGACTCGGAACAACACTTTCCGACTTGCCCAACGAATCATGGTAAAGCGCCTAGCAACATCGCCCCATGATTCCCTAGGTATCACTGATAGTGCCTACAAGAACCAGTAGATTTTGGTTAACGTACAGTACGGTCCCTTCATCCATATATCCCGATCGAATCAACAACCATTGGTATATCGAGAGTCGCTCAAGATTCGATAACTATGCAATACATCTTGAAGATCAAATTAGTGACATCGCATGTGCTACTAAGAAACCATTTCTTAAATCACATCAAGTACTCTGGCCAGAGATTCGTCACACTAATATCTCCTCAGATCGCATAGGATATCCACACTCGCAAGTATGTGGTGAATCCTTGACAACAATGCATTGACTCCTATATGTGTCGTAACTGTACCCAATCTCGACACCTGATGACCCCCTCAGAGTCGGTAAACGAGTCAAAGCACAGTACTAGCATATAGAGTCTCCATGATGTTTCAAGTCGTAAGGACTAATGGTGTACAACCAAAACCGCGGACTTTATCCACTCGATAAGTGATAACCACTTGGAAAGTCCGGATAGGGTAGTTCGACTATTCATCCTATGAATATCCATTTGCATGCTTCGAACATCTCCATGTTCCCTACCAATGAAACGTGGTACTCCGCATCGCAAATGCTAGTCTCAAACTCGAGCGATCCTTATCCTTATTATCGGACGGCTCAATCGACTAGGAACGGTTTTAGAATATACAGTGACTATAAGATGTATTTCATGATAGACATCTCCATGTTCTACCACATCTCACATACACTATAGTATATTCAAGGTCTTTATCAAAACAACAATAGTATATCGCAATATAACAATATGAAGTAATATAAAGTCATTGCCATAAAAGTGTAAATAATATTAAACAAAAGATTGTTTATACAAAGAGTCAACAAAGCCCATAGCCACACAGTTGGCTCACTGGGCACCCACTCTTACAATCTCCCACTTGCCCTATAGCCAACTAGTCATACTACGTAGACCCATTGCTTCGCGATGTTTGTCAAACAATGGTCCTGGCAAAGGCTTAGTAAGTGGATCAGCGATATTGTCTGCAGAGGCCACTCGTTCGACACTGATGTCTCCTCTTTCCACAATCTCCCGGATTATGTGGTATTTCCTCAGTACGTGTTTGGATCTTTGATGAGACCTTGGTTCCTTTGCTTGAGCAACGGCACCCGTGTTGTCGCAGTACACCGGGACTGGACCAACAAATTCAGGAATGACGCCCAACTCTTGGACGAAATTCCTCATCCAAACGGCCTCTTTAGCAGCAGCTGATGCTGCAATGTATTCAGCCTCAGTGGTGGAATCCGCTGTGGTGTCCTGCTTGGAACTCTTCCAAGAGACAGCACCACCATTGAGCATGAACACAAATCCAGAGGTTGACTTCGAGTCATCCACATCACTTTGGAAGCTAGAGTCGGTATAGCCTTCCAGTTTGAGTTCTCGTCCTCCATAAACCATGAACATATTCTTAGTCCTTCGCAAGTACTTAAGAATGTCCTTCACGGCTTTCCAATGTATCTGACCAGGATTAGACTGATATCTGCTCGTGACACTCAGAGCAAATGCTACATCCGGTCTGGTAGATATCATCCCATACATGATACTACCTATAGCTGACGCATATGGTACATGTGTCATATTCTCTATCTCTGCATCAGTCTTGGGACACATAGACTTGGATAGAGAAACTCCATGACACATGGGTAGATGTCCTCTCTTGGACCCATCCATTGAAAACCGTTTCAATATGGTATCGATGTAGGTTGATTGAGTGAGTCCTATCATTCTCTTAGATCTATCCCTATAGATCTGTATCCCAAGAATGTAGGATGCCTCACCCAAATCCTTCATCGAAAATCTACCTGATAACCATATCTTTGTTGACTGCAACATCCCTACATCATTCCCAATGAGTAGGATGTCATCAACATAAAGTACTAAGAATGTCACCGCATCCTTAACTACTTTCTTGTACACGCAAGGTTCCTCCGGGTTCTTGATGAAACCAAAGTCTTTAATTGTTTCATCAAATTTCTGGTTCCAACTTCTTGATGCTTGTTTTAGACCATAAATTGATCTCTGAAGCTTGCATACCTTATTCTCGCTTCCCATGGATGTGTACCCCTCAGGCTGCTTCATATAGATTTCTTCCTTAATGTCTCCATTAAGAAAAGCAGTCTTCACATCCATCTGCCATATCTCATAGTCATACCATGCAGCTATGGCAATTAGGATTCTTATGGACTTGAACATTGCGACTGGTGAAAAGGTTTCATCATAGTCAACTCCTTGCCTTTGAGTGTAACCTTTCGCCACCAATCGCGCCTTGTAGGTCAATACCTTACCATCAGGCCCAAGCTTTCTTTTGTAGATCCATTTACACCCTATTGGAACAATTCCATCGGGAGGATCCACTAAAGTCCAGACTTGGTTAGTATGCATCGAATCCAATTCTGATTGCATAGCTTCAAGCCATAAATTCGAATCCGCATCAGAAATTGCTTCCTTGAAGCTTCTTGGATCACATCCAATGTCGGGTTCATCTTGACCCTCTTCAAGAAGAAGACCATATCGAACTGGAGGTCTAGAAGTCCTCTCGGATCTTCTAGGTGCAGGCGTGTCCAGCAATGGTTCCTGAGGTGTGGGATCGTTATTTTGTATTTCGGGTTCTTCTCGAACTTCTTCGAGTTCCATCATCTCGCCTTTCTTATCCAATAAGAACTCCTTCTCCAAGAAGGTGGCATTCCGTGAAACAAACACCTTTGTTTCAGCAGGATAATAGAAATAATATCCGATTGAATTCTTCGGATACCCCACAAAATAACACAAGCTGGATCGACTATCCAACTTATCTCCCACTGTCCGCTTCACGTAAGCAGGACATCCCCAAATCCTCAAGTATGAATACTTAGGAGCTTTGCCATTCCATAACTCGTATGGTGTTTTGTCCACTGCTTTAGTGTGGACGTTATTCAACAACAATACCGCCGTTTCAAGCGCATAGCCCCAAAACGAAGGTGGAAGCTCAGTGAAGCTCATCATGGATCGAACCATGTCCAACAAAGTTCGATTACGACGCTCCGATACACCATTAAGCTGTGGTGTCATAGGAGGAGTCCACTGAGAGAGAATCCCATTCTCTTTCAGATAGTCCAAAAACTCGGTACTCAAGTATTCTCCACCTCGATCCGATCGAAGTGCTTTAATACTTTTACCTAGCTTGTTTTCTACTTCAGCCTTGAATTCTTTGAACTTTTCAAATGCTTCAGACTTATATTTCATTAAATATAAATACCCATACCTAGAATAATCATCAGTAAAGGTAATGAAGTAGGTGTGGCCATGTTGAGTCCCTACTCTAAATGGACCACAAACATCTGTATGGATCAAATCCAACAGATTCTGACTACGTTCAGGCTTCCCCTTAAAAGGAGATTTAGTCATTTTCCCTTTTAGGCAGGATTCACAAGTAGGTAGAGAGTTAATATCAGACATATCAAACATGCCCTCTCCCACTAGCTTGTTCATCCTCCTTGAGGAAATATGACCTAGCCTAGCGTGCCATAGGTTTGCCGGGTTTTGACTATCGATTTTCCTTTTGTTTGTTGTCGCCGGTTTGTCAATACAATTTACTGGAACGACTTTTAGTTTTAAATTGTATAGATCGTTTTCAAGTTGTCCATTTCCAATTAAACATTCATTCTTGTAAATACTGCAAATCCCATTCACAAAATTACAAGAATAACCATCTCTATCAAGCATAGAAATAGAAATAATGTTTTTAATTAAATCTGGCACAAATAAAACATCTCTCAACAATAATTTAAAACCGTTCTGCAAAATCAAACAAACATCTCCAATGGCTGTAGCTTCAACTCTGGAACCATTCCCGAGCCTCAGCTGGGTCTCACCCATTCTAAGCCTGCGACTTCTTGTCATCACCTGCAAATCATTGCAAATGTGAGATCCACA
Source organism: Henckelia pumila (assembly GCF_033568475.1). NCBI lineage: Eukaryota > Viridiplantae > Streptophyta > Magnoliopsida > Lamiales > Gesneriaceae > Henckelia > Henckelia pumila. The sequence continues at coordinate 175,083 of NW_027331824.1, forward strand.
TCCGGTATCCAATACCCAAGAAGTTGTATTAAGTGACATGTTTATTTCGATATAGAACATACCCTTTGCAGTTCCCAACTGCTCAAGATACTCCTTGCAGTTGCGCTTCCAATGACCCGGCTTCTTGCAGTAATGGCAAACATCCTTGGATTTTCCATCGTTTGAAGCCTTTGTCTTTTGCTTCTTCTCGGGTTCCACTTTCTTGGGTGGGGCAGAACGTTTCTTGCCCTTCATACTTGGCCCCTTCTTAGCAGAAGATGAGGAGCCCACCAAGAAAGCTGGCTTATCCTTCTTAAGTGTGGATTCATATGTAACTAGCATATTGACCATCTCTTCAAGGGTGGCCTCTATCTTGTTCATATTAAAATTTATCACGAATCCATCAAATGAAGAAGGAAGAGATAGAAGCAGCAAGTCCACATTGAGTTCATGCTCCAACACCAAATCAAGGGTCGCTAACTTCTGTATGAGCCAAATCACTCGTACCCCATGATCACGGACCGAAGTCCCTTCACGCATGCGGCACGTCATCAACTCCTTAACAGTAGAGAACCTTTCAGCCCTCGACTGAGCCCCAAAAAGTTCCTTGAGTTGCGTGTGAATGTCAGCAGCATTCACCGTGTCCTCAAATCGCCTCTGGAGTTCATCAGACATCGAGGCTTGCATATAGCATTTGGTCTTGATGTCATGGTCGCACCATGCATCAAGTTTGGCCAATTCCTCCGGACTTATGTCAGCTGGTGCTTCCTTCGGAGGTGCTTTCTCTAACACGTAGAGCATTTTCTCCGAAGTTAAGACAATCTTCAACTTCCGGAACCATTCCGTATAGTTGGCGCCAGTCAGCTTGTTTTGTTCGAGGATCGAGAATAAAGGATTTCGCGAATTCATTGTATGAAATACTGAAAAGGAAAAACAGACATATATCAATGATTGTTTAACAATTTACTAAGACATAAAATAGGCGAATTTAATTTTATGAATCTCACTCCCACTATTTTAACGATTTCACCACCCTCTAGTGAAAACGGGAAACTTTTTCCTTAGTGAGAACATGGAGTCCAATTGACAAACTTATGGTCCCGAATAATATCAGCCAACCATAATTCTCAAAAGGTAGAGCCCAATTGCTTCCAAAGCAACCCCCATGTATTTACCTCATGTCCAATAAGGGCCCAATAATATGACGCCGTTTAAAGTGACATGTCAAGATGACCCATCAATATTAAGTTGTGATGGACGGTCGCCATGTGGATCCCCCAATAATATGAGCCGATCCCATGGGAGTTCCACCCAACTTACAACATTTGTCGATCCAATGTACAGCTTTCCGACGGACGGGCCCCCCCAATAATATGAGCCGGACCGTATCCGCGGGTAGCATCACATACATTGACCGTTGATGGAAGGTAGGAACATTTAAACAATATTTAAATTTCCTTTATTTATCTTGATATAAATTTTAAATCATATTTAAAATGAGGGATTTTATTTATAAAAATATTTGTCTCATCATATTTAATTTATTGCATGCATTGCCGGATTCACGCAATTTATGTCTAAACATGCATACAATCATAATATCACATATTATATAGGATGATCGATTCCATTTCTAATTGACCCGTGGTTGCCAATCACGGGTCTTAGTCCAATCCTAGGTAATATGCAGTATGCAAATGCAATCCTATTACATATGCTTCCAATTTACATTTCTTCAGTCTTCATTGTCTGCTGGGCCCACCATCTTCAAATCTTGATCTCCCACTAAATCTAATGTATTTACAATTAAATAACAATGACAAGTAGGGGATACATTTTTAGGGGTGGGAACGGGCTATAAACCAAGCCCACTTTTATTACATATGACATTCATATCGGGCCATAAACCAGGCCCATTAATAAAACCAACAACAATAAAGACAAAATGTAAATTCCTAACATACACCTACAAAATTGGTCATGGCAATCGATCATCCTTATCCAATAACATTTAATTCAAAATTAATTTATTGGATAACATGCTGTGGCAATTCAAATTTAAACAAGATAAAATCATATTTTATATATAAAATCACATTTCACATATAAAATCATATTTTATCTCCATATCAAATAAAATCATATTTTATCTATAAAATCCAATTTTACAAATAAAATCATATTTTATCTAATATATCATAAGATCATATCTTATCATCAATTGTACCAAAATAATTGATTTCAAAATTCAATTTACGGATAAAATATTAAAATTTTCCAAAAATTCAAATTTATCCAAAATCAATTTTAAAATTTACGGACTCGAACAATTCGATCCGAAATCTCGTGAACCAATCAAAAACAATTTTTGACCGGACCAAAAATAAAATTTTAAATATTAAAATTAAAATATAATTTTTCCCGCGGGCCGCCTGGGACACTCCCGGGCCGGCCCGCACCCGGGGCGCGGGCCGCCGGGCAGCCCGGCTGCCCCCTTAGGGCAGCAACGTTTGCTGCCCTGGCGGCGCCTGGCGCCGCCGCTGGGCGGCGCCGTGCGTCGCCCTGGGCGGCGCCGAGCGCCGCCCCTGGGCGGCGCTGTGCGCCGCCCTGGGCAGCGCCGAGCGCTGCCCTGCGCAGCGCCCAGCGCTGCGCTGGGCAGCGCACAGCGCTGCCCTGGGCAGCGCCGTGCGCCGCCCCGGGCGGCGACGGTCGCCGCCCTAGGCGGCGCCGTGCGCCCCCTTTGGGCGGCGCCGTGCGCCGCCCCTGGGGGCAGCGACCATCGCTGCCCCCTCCGGGCAGCGATCCAATCGCTGCCCGGGTTTCGCCCCCCGGAAAAAAAAAATTTTTTTATTAAAAATATTTATTTTGTTTCAAAAACCGAGACTCAAAAATTTTGTACAATTGATTATTCAATCGATTGATCTGAGCAACCTGGCTCTGATACCACTGTTGGAAAACTGGCGAGTTCCCAGACCAATTACGATTGATACCCGGTGCAGCGGAAGTTTAAAAATTTTTCATGGAACGTTTCCATGGTATGGGTATCAACCGTTCATCGATTGAATTACGTGTGTGTAAAATTTAAATAACAATTAAATAAATTTTACCTCAAATCTCGCAACGAGATTAATGGACACCAACAGAACAATTCTGCTCTTGTTGTCTCTCCCTGGAACCGATGAACGCCTTCAATCAGGTCCACGAACAGAGGTTTAATCCCTCTGATAGATTGCACTAGAAAATCTATCAGAAGTTTTCTGCGAAGAGAATACACGAATTTGATTCGTTATTCCTAACTGCAATTCAAAATCACAGACCGGAATTTCTCGGGCAGAGTATGGGGAGGGTTCGGCCGAATTGTGAGAGAATAGGGGCTAGGGTTTTTCGAATTTTTGTCTCTCAAAATAATGACCTGTTGTTGTCTAATTTCTGTACTGAAATAACTTATTTATAATGCAGGCCACTAACACCTTAGGGCCCATTAGTCATAAGCTGGGGCCCGACAAGCAAAGCCCGCTCGTTCAGAAATTAATATAAAATTCATCGTGACTCCGATTGCTGAAACGATTTCACCAATGTGCACAGAAACCATTTCTGCACGTTTTAAAGTCAAAATAAATTTTCCTGAATCCGAATTCAGTGGTTTCCAAAAATGTCCATCCCTATGTCATTTTAGGAAATCCTACTCCCTTACTCTTATTTAAGAAGTCCAACTCCTTAGTTCATTAAATTTAACTCTTTAAATTTAACTATCTCAACGGGGATTAAAACTCCATTACACTGTGTGACCCTCAATGGTTCAGGGATACAGCTAGCCGTGGGCTCACAACTCCTTGTGACTCGGAACAACACTTTCCGACTTGCCCAACGAATCATGGTAAAGCGCCTAGCAACATCGCCCCATGATTCCCTAGGTATCACTGATAGTGCCTACAAGAACCAGTAGATTTTGGTTAACGTACAGTACGGTCCCTTCATCCATATATCCCGATCGAATCAACAACCATTGGTATATCGAGAGTCGCTCAAGATTCGATAACTATGCAATACATCTTGAAGATCAAATTAGTGACATCGCATGTGCTACTAACAAACCATTTCTTAAATCACATCAAGTACTCTGGCCAGAGATTCGTCACACTAATATCTCCTCAGATCGCATAGGATATCCACACTCGCAAGTATGTGGTGAATCCTTGACAACAATGCATTGACTCCTATATGTGTCGTAACTGTACCCAATCTCGACACCTGATGACCCCCTCAGAGTCGGTAAACGAGTCAAAGCACAGTACTAGCATATAGAGTCTCCATGATGTTTCAAGTCGTAAGGACTAATGGTGTACAACCAAAACCGCGGACTTTATCCACTCGATAAGTGATAACCACTTGGAAAGTCCGGATAGGGTAGTTCGACTATTCATCCTATGAATATCCATTTGCATGCTTCGAACATCTCCATGTTCCCTACCAATGAAACGTGGTACTCCGCATCGCAAATGCTAGTCTCAAACTCGAGCGATCCTTATCCTTATTATCGGACGGCTCAATCGACTAGGAACGGTTTTAGAATATACAGTGACTATAAGATGTATTTCATGATAGACATCTCCATGTTCTACCACATCTCACATACACTATAGTATATTCAAGGTCTTTATCAAAACAACAATAGTATATCGCAATATAACAATATGAAGTAATATAAAGTCATTGCCATAAAAGTGTAAATAATATTAAACAAAAGATTGTTTATACAAAGAGTCAACAAAGCCCATAGCCACACAGTTGGCTCACTGGGCACCCACTCTTACAAAAACGTGCAGAAATGAAGGAATGAGATGCACCAGTGTCAATAAGTACAAGAGCAGGTATACCATAAAGCAGAAATGTACCTGCGATGACTTTCTTATTCTCATCCACAGCCTGATCATGCCTCAAGGCAAACACCTGGCCAGAAGGTTGTGGCCTCAAATGAGAACTCCCAGCAGGCTGTCCCTACGACCTCTGCTGAGCGGTGACCTGAGAACCAGATCCTGAACTGCCTCCCTCAGATAGTGAACAATCCCTCCGGATGTGACCCACCTCGCCGGAATGAAAACAAGCTCCAGAAGCTCTACGGCACTTATCGGATGGATGGTTCTTCCCACAGTGATCACACTTGTCCTTCCTACCAAAACGAACAACACCAGCAGAGCCAGAGGAAGAAGAAGTAGATCCAGACTTCTTGAAAGATTGGGCACGGGGACCCAAAGAACTAGCAGGTCTTGACTGAGAGAAAGACCTGTTCCGCCGAATACTGTCCTCCGCCTGGTGACAACGGCTCACCAAACCCTCGTAGGACATGTCGTCTCCAACTGCCACACGGTCATGGATCTCAGGGTTAAGGCCTTGAAGGAACATGTTATACTTCATATGGGAGCTGTCAGCAATCTCCGGACAATAAGATAACAGATCGAGAAACTTCTGCTGATATTTCTCGATGTTCATGGCTCCCTGACGCAGACTCAGAAGTTCACCTGCTTTTGCCTGTCGGAGAGCAGGAGGGAAATACATCTTATAGAAAGTTGTACGAAACTCGGCCCAGGTGGCCACTCCTCTAGCCGAAACCAAAGGTGCAGAAGTAATCCTCCACCACCTGCGCGCACGTCCATCCAGAAGATAACCCAGGGTCTCCATCTTCTGCTCCTCGGTGCATTGGAAAGTCTGAAAAGTTGTCTCCATGCTGTCTAACCAATTTTCCGCATCCTCCGGAGACTCACCTCCAACTAAGGGCTTAGGACCCATACCTAAGAATCGACGCACAGTAAAACGCTCATCATCATCATGACGATGATGCCGTTCTCAACGACGCTCTCGGTCGGCATCGCCCCAACGACCGCCTCAACTTCCGTGGCTACTCTCATCATCGTATTTTGCCATCTACAAAAATACCTCATGATGAGACTAAATCCCAAGAATACTTTTGCATGCTCTGATACCATAAATGTAGTGACCCTTATCCGGATCACCTACTAAACAGAACTTAGACATTCAATTAACTTAATAAAACAGATATCAGAATAAACTGCGGAAACCATAAATATTATACAATCCCAAGTAAAGGAATCTGTAAAAACCAAAATATTATACAACCCAATCGAATAGTTTTATCAACAACAGAATAAAACCTAGGCGAAGCTCCAGCTGGTCGACAACTGCCTAGCCCCTCATGGATCCACCTGCCTCGTCCAATCGCAAACCTGCCCCATGGAATAGGGTGTCCAGAAACACAGAGTACGAGATGTGAGCATAAAACGCTCAGTACGAGAGTATGAGTATACATGCATGCAAAGTGAACTCCCTATAAACTCGAGGTCAAGGATCAGATAACAGAGACAGACCGGACCCTGGTATGTAGCACGCTGTACCGTCGCTTCAGGAGGTGGCTCCCATACCATAATACCAGTGGATTTACCGGACCCAAAGCCATGGAAGTCCATCCACTAACAGGATAGGGTACAATCCTACTAACAGACATCTGGAAGGAGATAGCTCAGTATGCAAATGAATGCAACATAAATCAATGACATATAAACCATGCAGTCACATAATACATGCATACTCAGTCAGGATATCTCGAACAGTACTTTCGTACCTCAAATCACTGCAAGCTCTACCAACTCTAGGTCCAGGCCTATAGTCTGCTCTACACTACCAAATGATACTACTATCATTAAAGCGCTCTAAAAGTCTTAACTAAGCTAAAACATACTCCTAAATATTTTTAGGAAGCAAAAGCTATACCTTCGTCCGTCGTTAGCCCTTTGTTGTAGATAGCCTCAAAACTTGGCCACAACTCCGCTACGACGCCTGGATTGCTATGGCACTTCCGGATTTCCCACGGAACGCCTAGAATGCCCTAGATCTAAACTCGAAGGCTAAGGAATTGAGAGAGAAGAGGTGAATGGTGCACTTCAAAAATGAGCTCGGCACCCCCTATTTATAGACGACGATCGGAGCTTCCGAACTGCGATCGGAACGTCCGAACACGATCGAAACATCTGATCCTACCATCGGAGCTTCCGATCTGCATTATCCGCCACGTGTCAAAATATCACTGGTTGAATTCGGATAGGGCAATCGGAGCTTCCGATCCTGCCACACATCATGCATGACGTAATATTGATCGGAGCTTCCGATCCTGATCGGAGCTTCCGATCTCACCTTCGGAGCTTCCGATCCGTCCTATACCAAATTGGTTTAATTAACATAATTAATCTCTTAATTACCAATTTCGGGTACGCGGTACTACAATTGAAATATTCATAATCCGCCTCGAAATGGGAGTTCGATGTGATCGTTGTGATATGTAGTAGCCCGTGCCCTAATTGAGTAATTAAAGGATTAATGCTAATTAATTGAATTAGGTATCGGACGGATCGGAAGCTTCGAAGGCACGATTGGAAGCTCCGAACAGGATCGGAAGCTCCGATGAGCGATCGGAGGCACCGATGTTATTACGTCAGGCATGACGTGTGGTTGGATCGGAAGCTCCGATCAGGACCGGAAGCTTCGATCACCCCTATCCGGAGTCAACAAGTGATATTTTGACACGTGGCAGATCAGGATCTTCGGAAGCTCCGATGGCAGGATCGGACGTTCCGATCGAGGTTCGGACGTTCCGATCAAGGATCGGAAGTTCCGATCGTTGTCTATAAATAGAAGGCCGAGGCTTCACTTTCATTTGCCAATTCCGAGTTCTCCTTTCCTTTCTAGTCCTTTTGGAGCTGTTCTAGTCTTCTTAGGCTTGGTCCGGAGGTCGGAGAGGCATTCGGTAGTCGTAGCGGAGTCGTGCCCAAGTTCTGGAGGCATCGACATCAAAGGGCTAACGACGGACGAAGGTATAGCTTTGCTCCCTATAAATATTTAGGAGTATGCAATAGCTTAGTTAAGGCTTTTAGAGCACTTTAATGATAGTAGTATCATTTGGCAGTGTAGAGCAGACTATAGGCGTGGACCTAGAGTTGGTAGAGCTTTCACTGTTTTGAGGTACGAAAGTACTATTCGAGATATCCTGACTGAGTATGCATGTATTATGTGACTGCATGATTTATATGCCATGATATTATGCTGCATTCATTTGCATCTTGCTGTATCTCTTTCGAGATGTCTGTTAGTAGGGTTGTACCCTATCCTGTTAGTGGATGGACTTCCATCGATTTGGGTCCGGTGTATCCACGGTTATCTCGGTATGGGAGCCACCTCCTGAAGCGACGGCACAGCGTGCTACATACTAGGGCCCGGTCTGTCTCTGTTATCTGATCTTTGACCTCGAGTCTATAGGGAGTTCACTTTACATGCATGTATACTCATACTCTCGCACTGAGCGTTTTATGCTCACGTCTCGTACTCTGTATTTTTTGGACACCCTATTCCATGGGGCAGGTTTGCGATTGGACGAGGAGGGTGGATCCAGGAGGGGCTAGTCAGTGGTTGGCCAGCTGGAGCTTCGTCTAGGTTTTATTAATGTTGTTTGGGTTTATACAGCTATTCGATTTGATTGTATATTATTGGATAAATTACAGATTCCTATTCTTGGGATTGTATAATGTTTATGGTTTCCGCAGTTTTATTCTGATATCTGTTTTATTAAGTTAATTGCATGCCTAAGTTCTGTTTAGTAGGTGATCCAGGTAAGGGTCACTACATTTATGGTATCAGAGCATGCAAAAGAATTCTTGGGATTTAGTCTCATCTTGAGGTATTTTTGTAGATGTCAAATCGTGACGACCAGAGTTCTCATGGCAGTGTTGGTGGGCGTTGGGGTGATGCCGACCGGGAGCCTCGTCGAGAACGGCGTCATCGTCACCATGACGACGAGCGTTTCACTGTGCGTCGGTTCTTAGCTATGGGTCCTAAGCCCTTAGTTGGAGGTGAGTCTCCGGAGGATGCGGAGAACTGGTTAGACCGCATGGAGACGACTTTTCAGACTTTCCAATGCACCGAGGAGCAGAAGGTGGAGACCCTTGGCTATCTTCTAGATGGGCATGCGCGCAGGTGGTGGAGGTTTACTTCTGCACCTTTTGTTGCGGCGAGAGGAGTGGCCACCTGGGCCGAGTTCCGCACAGCTTTCCAAAAGCGGTATTTTCCTCCGGCACTCCGTCAGTCGAAGGCAGGCGAGCTACTGAGTCTGCGACAGGGAGCCATGTCTATCGATGAGTATCAGTAGGGGTTCTTTGATCTGCTATCTTATTGCCCCGAGATTGCTGATAGCTTAGATATGAAGTATAATCTGTTCCTTCAGGGCCTTAACCCTGAGATCCATGACCGTGTGGCGGTTGGTGACGACATGTCCTACGAGGGTTTGGTGAGCCGTTGTCATCAGGCAGAGGACAGCATTCGGCGGAACAGGTCTTTCCCTCAGTCGAGGCCTGCTAGTTCTTTGGGTCCCCGTGCCCAAACTTTCAAGAAGTCTGGATCTTCTTCTTCCTCTGGTTCTGGAGGTATTGTCCGTTATGGTAAGAAGGACAAGTGTGATCACTGTGGAAAGAACCATCCATCCGACAAGTGCCGTAGAGCTTCTGGAGCTTGTTTCCGTTGTGGAGAGACTGGTCATATCCGGAGGGATTGTCCACTGTCTGGGGGAGGCGGTTCTGGTTCTGGTTCAGGATCGGGTTCTCAGGCCACCGTTCAGCAGAGGTCGCAGGGACAGTCTGCTGGGAGTTCTCATATGAGGCCACGAGTTTCTGGCCAGGTGTTTGCCCTGAGACATGATCAGGCTGTGGAGGAGAATGAGAAAGTCATCGCAGGTACATTTATGCTCTATGGTATACCTGCTCTTGTACTTATTGACACTGGTGCATCTCATTCCTTCATTTCTGCACGTTTTGTTAAGAGGCATAAGTTACCATGCATTGCACTAGACGTAGTGATGTCTGTTTCTACTCCGACGGGCCAATCTGCTTTGGCTAAGCGTCTAGTGATGGGTTGCCCTTTAGAGTTCGAAGGGAACATTCTGTTAGTGAATCTCATGGTCCTGGCGATGGATGACTTTGATTGCATTCTGGGAATAGATGTGTTGACTACCTATCGAGCTTCAGTGGACTGCTATCAGAGATTAGTACGCTTTCATCCGGAGGGGAGTGAGAGCTGGTTTTTCTATGGTGAGGGAGCGCGACCCCCGATGCCTTTGGTATCAGCTTTGAGAGCCTGTCGAGCTCTAGAGTCTGGCGGGGAAGGCTACCTTATCTATGCAGTTGATTTGTCCGCTGAGAGTATTGGGATAGAGAGCATTCCTGTTGTGGATGAATTTCCAGATGTATTTCCTGATGAGATTCCGGGTTTTCCTCCTGCTAGGGAAGTTGAGTTTGGCATAGAGTTGATGCCGGGTACTTCGCCTATTTCTAGAACACCGTATCGTCTGGCTCCGTCAGAGATGCGTGAGTTGAAGAATCAGCTACAGGATCTTTTGGACAAGGGGTATATTCGTCCTAGTGTATCTCCTTGGGGAGCTCCTATTCTCTTCGTGAAGAAGAAGGATGGGTCGATGCGGCTGTGCATTGACTATCGGCAGCTGAATCGAGTCACTGTGAAGAACAAGTATCCGTTGCCTCGTGTTGATGACTTGTTTGACCAGCTGCAGGGCACATCAATTTACTCCAAGATTGACTTGAGATCTGGGTATCATCAGTTGAGAGTCCGTGATCAGGACGTAGCCAAGACTGCATTCCGTACTCGCTATGGGCATTACGAGTTCCTAGTGATGCCATTTGGTTTGACTAATGCGCCGGCTATATTCATGGATCTGATGAACCGTGTCTTCAGGGAGTATTTGGACAAGTTTGTCGTGGTCTTCATTGACGACATCTTGGTGTATTCACGTAATACGGAAGAGCATATTTCTCACTTGCGGTTGGTTCTACAGACTCTTCGAGATGAGCAGTTATACGCCAAGCTGAGCAAATGTGAGTTCTGGATGGATAGAGTGGTCTTTCTTGGCCATATCATATCCAGGGAAGGGATTTCTGTTGATCCAAGCAAGATTGAAGCGGTACTTAATTGGTCGCGTCCGACGACGGTTGCTGAGATCCGTAGTTTTCTGGGTCTAGCAAGGTATTATCGTCGCTTCATTCTGAACTTCTCTCAGTTAGCTCGACCGTTGACGCAACTTACCCGCAAGGGTGTGGATTTTGAGTGGTCCTCCGAGTGTGAGGAGAATTTCCGTGAGCTTCGACGGCGGTTGACTTCTGCGCCGGTGTTAGCATTACCGTCAGGATCTGGAGGGTATGTAGTTTACACGGATGCTTCTCTTCAGGGGTTAGGTTGTGTCCTGACTCAGAATGGGCATGTGATCGCATACGCTTCTAGACAGCTGAAGCTTCACGAGGACAACTACCCAGTCCATGATTTGGAGTTAGCAGCCATTGTGTTCGCTTTGAAGATCTGGCGTCATTATCTGTATGGCGAGAAATTTGAGATCTTCACCGACCATAAGAGTCTCAAGTATTTGTTCACTCAGGCGGAGTTGAACATGAGGCAGAGACGTTGGATGGACTTGCTTAAGGACTATGATTGCGAGATTAAGTACCATCCGGGAGCTGCTAATCTCACCGCTGATGCTTTGAGTCGCAAGGTGCGATTATCCGCACTTCAGACTTGTTCGATGTCTAGTGCGATCAGTGACTATTGTACTTCAGGTTATACCTTCAAGCATAAGAAAGGTATGCAGAGTATCCAGATGTTTGCGATATTATCTGAGCCAGCCTTGTACTCGCGGATCCGAGATGCTCAGATGTCTGATTCGAAGACCCAGCGTTTAGCTCGTCTAGCTAACGAGGGTAGCTCGTCTGGATTTCATTATCAGTCAGATGGCTTTCTGTGTTTGTCTGGTAGGCTTGTGATTCCACAGGATGAAGAGTTGCGAGAGGAGATTTTATCTCAGGCACATCGCACTAAGTTGAGTATTCATCCTGGGAGCAACAAGATGTACAAGGACCTACGTACTCGTTTCTGGTGGAAGGGAATGAAACGCAGTGTTTATCAGTTTGTTTCGAGATGTTTGGTGTGTCAACAGGTCAAGGCAGAGCACCAACGACCTGGAGGATTGCTTCACAGTCTGCCTATTCCTGAATGGAAATGGGAGTTTATCACAATGGACTTTGTGACCCATTTGCCGGTATCCCCGAGAAACTGTGATGCTATCTGGGTTGTGGTGGACCGACTCACCAAGTCAGCGCATTTCATTGCCTATAGCCGAGAGTACTCTGTGGATCGCATGGCACGGATGTACATTCAGGAGATCGTCCAACTTCATGGAGTGCCTGTGAGCATTGTCAGCGATCGGGACCCCAGGTTTACTTCTAGGTTCTGGGGGAGTGTTCAGCGTGCGATGGGTACTACTCTCAGTTTGAGTACAGCCTATCATCCGGAGACTGATGGTCAGTAAGAGCGCACTATCCGTACGTTAGAGGATATGCTTAGAGCGTGCGTCATGGATTTTGGTTCAGCCTGGCAGGATCATTTGCCGTTGATCGAGTTCGCTTACAACAACAGCTATCATACTAGTATTGGGATGGCACCTTTTGAGGCGTTGTATGGGCGACGTTGTCGTACTCCACTCTTCTGGGAAGAAGTGGGGGAGAGACAGGCTGAAGGACCGGAGTTTATCCAGCTGGCGATAGACATTGTTGATCAGATCAAGAAACGGATTAAGACTGCACAGGATCGTCAGGCCAGTTATGCTAATATCAAGCGTAGGCCTTTGCAGTTCGAGGTCGGGGAGAAAGTGTTTCTGAGAATGTCACCTTTCCGCAAGATTCTCAGATTTGGCCTTAAGGGCAAGTTGTCTCCCAGATTTATCGGTCCGTTTGAGATCTTGGAGAGTATTGGCGATTTGGCTTATCGACTAGCATTGCCACCGCATCTATCCAGCATTCACGACGTGTTCCAAAATATCTCTGTTGCGACGGTATGTGGTGGATGAATCTCATATTCTGCAGCGGTCTGAGGTTTAGGTAGACAAGGATTTGACTTATGTTGAGAAACCTCTTCGTATCCTGGATTATAAGGATAAGGTTTTACGGAACAAAGTCATTCCTTTGGTTTTAGTTCAGTGGCAGCGCCGAGGCACTGAAGAAGCTACTTGGGAACTTGAGGACAGGATGCGTAAAGACCATCCTGAGTTGTTTTGATTTCATTCTTTAAGTTGTATTCGGTTGCAAACTCTGTAAACGTTTGATTTGAATAAAGAATGTTTCTGATTTCTGTATTTGCATTCGGTACTTAAGATCTGATTTCGAGGACGAAATATCTTAAGTGGGGGAGAATGTAGTAGCCCGTGCCCTAATTGAGTAATTAAAGGATTAATGCTAATTAATTGAATTAGGTATCGGACGGATCGGAAGCTCCGAAGGCACGATCGGAAGCTCCGATGAGCGATCGGAGGCACCGATGTTATTACGTCAGGCATGACGTGTGGTTGGATCGGAAGCTCCGATCACCCCTATCCGGAGTCAACAAGTGATATTTTGACACGTGGTAGATCAGGATCTTCGGAAGCTCCGATGGCAGGATCGGACGTTCCGATCGAGGTTCGGACGTTCCGATCAAGGATCGGAAGTTCCGATCGTTGTCTATAAATAGAAGGCCGAGGCTTCACTTTCATTTGCCAATTCCGAGTTCTCCTTTCCTTTCTAGTCCTTTTGGAGCTGTTCTAGTCTTCTTAGGCTTGGTCCGGAGGTCGGAGAGGCGTTCGGTAGTCGTAGCGGAGTCGTGCCCAAGTTCTGGAGGCATCGACATCAAAGGGCTAACGACGGACGAAGGTATAGCTTTGCTCCCTATAAATATTTAGGAGTATGCAATAGCTTAGTTAAGGCTTTTAGAGCACTTTAATGATAGTAGTATCATTTGGCAGTGTAGAGCAGACTATAGGCGTGGACCTAGAGTTGGTAGAGCTTTCACTGTTTTGAGGTACGAAAGTACTATTCGAGATATCCTGACTGAGTATGCATGTATTATGTGACTGCATGATTTATATGCCATGATATTATGCTGCATTCATTTGCATCTTGCTGTATCTCTTTCGAGATGTCTGTTAGTAGGGTTGTACCCTATCCTGTTAGTGGATGGACTTCCATCGATTTGGGTCCGGCGTATCCACGGTTATCTCGGTATGGGAGCCACCTCCTGAAGCGACGGCACAGCGTGCTACATACCAGGGCCCGGTCTGTCTCTGTTATCTGATCTTTGACCTCGAGTCTATAGGGAGTTCACTTTGCATTCATGTATACTCATACTCTCGCACTGAGCGTTTTATGCTCACGTCTCGTACTCTGTATTTTCTGGACACCCTATTCCATGGGGCAGGTTTGCGATTGGACGAGGAGGGTGGATCCAGGAGGGGCTAGTCAGTGGTTGGCCAGCTGGAGCTTCGTCTAGGTTTTATTACTGTTGTTTGGGTTTATACAGCTATTCGATTTGATTGTATATTATTGGATAAATTACAGATTCCTATTCTTGGGATTGTATAATGTTTATGGTTTCCGCAGTTTTATTCTGATATCTGTTTTATTAAGTTAATTGCATGCCTAAGTTCTGTTTAGTAGGTGATCCGGGTAAGGGTCACTACATGATATTTTATCCTCGGGATCCCAACCGAAGAAAAGAAGAGACGAGATGAATTTTGATTATCTGAGCTTGATAATCTAGAGATTTGAAGTAATGCATTCATTGCACTTTCATTTGATTATGTGAAAGTTGTTTATATCATTACTTGAGATGGTTATTTGATATAGCATGTTTGTATCTTATACTGGGAGTTATTCTCACCGGTTTATCTGGCTGTTGTCTTATCTTTGTGTGTGTGCTTGGCAACAGGTGGGGCAGGACCGAGTCAGAGATCGCATAGCTAGGTGTTGAGATGATAGAAGTGAGGACTCGTTGTTGTTAGAAGTTGAACTCTTGTATTCGAACATGTATTTGTATTGTATTGAGAACTTAGAGCTTGAGCATGTTCTATTAGTTCGAATATTGTATAACTCTATAACTACATATGTATTGAATTATGCATGTCGTTGGAGTGAGTTATGCTTTTGAATTGTTGTACTTTGGAGTTGAATTTGTATGAGAGAAACTCTGATTTTTTGGTTCAGAGCATACCTGTGCAGAATCAAAAAATGGGCATTTTTGTGTCCGCTCGATCGGTAAGATATTACCGATCGAGCGGGGGCCTTAAAAATTCTGGGAAGAACTTTGATTATTTTCGGCCGCTTGATCGGTTAGATTTTAACGATCGAGCGAGCACTGTTCACCAGCAATTAATTTTTTTTTTAATTTGGGTTTCCAACTTGACTCTTGATTGATTATCGACATGATTAATTCTTGATTAGATGATTAAAATCGAGGCCTCACACATAATTTATGCCGTTGAAAAGAGGAGGACGATTGGTAAATTGCCTTTGAGCATAATCACTCGCTAGATTTGCCATAGAGCCTTTTGAAAAATTAAAAAAAAAAAGTGGGCTCTGATACAACTTTGTAGAACCTAATGGGGGGGCGAATTAGGTTCTATTGGCAAATTTAGCAATTTAAAATAATTTTGTAAAAACGCAATCGGAAGACTTAGGGCAATTAAAATAAATGCGGTAAGTAATTGACAGAAAGTAAATAAAGCGATAAATATGAGAGGATATGTTTATGGAATTTTGATGATAAATCATCTACGTTTCTCCTTCTTGGTTAAGGTCGAATAACCAAGGTATCACTAGCACTTCATATTGGCTTTGGTGGCTCAAAGTAACCGATACAATGACAACACGATCACCGCGTCTCTTGGCCTTGAGGGCTCCAAGGATAGCCTTACAACAACTCAACACACTTATTCTTAAGGTCTCCAAGGATAGCCACAAAAACCCGATAAACTCGGCTTCACACTTGAGTATACACAACTACAATTTTTCAAGCAATTATACAACTTGATACACAAATATATATTGAGGGAATTTGAAATAGGCTTAGAATGCTTGAAGAATCGCTCAAATGGTGCTTTAGAGGATGAGAGGATGAATGTTTGAGTTGTGTCTTCATTTGGCCTCAGAATGCCTCTATTTATAGTGCTGAAACGGGTGATATCAGATCATTCGATCCTGTCTCCGGAGCTTCCGAACTGTACTGATTCAAATTCAAATTTTTGCGGTTGTGGCACTGTTCGGATCATCCGAACTTAAGATCGGACCGTCCGATCGGCTGCATTGAATCCTTTGTCGAGCTAAGTCTCCGGACAAATCTTGTCAATCGCTGTAAAGAGATCGGAACGTCCGATCGGGTCTTCAGATCGCCCGAACTGCTTCTTCGTAGCATCTGAACTGGTTCCAAACAATAAAATAGTTTGGAATTACTTCGGACCATCCGAACAGGGCTTCGGACCATCAGAACTGTGTAATTCAAAAATTGTTACTCTTGATTTGTTCTTCAATTATAATCCATCAATTTTGATCTTCGATTCTTTGGTATTTTCTAACACGAAAAATTAATATTTGCATTTTCTCAATTTAAATAATTGGTAACACTTAACCTAGTTTTGTAATCATCAAAACATAATTTTTGAGACTTGTTAATGCATTAAAAACATTAATCTCACAATACGAGATTTGTATGCGTTTAAGACGTAACATAATTGATTGCACTTTTTTCCCCTTCTGCAAATATTTACATTATGCACTCCATCTCTTCTTATGATTTCCCTTGCTACCTTAACCTGAATGTATGGGATAGTAAATACTTCCTTTAGTGTATGAAAAGTTGTTATACTTTCTATTCACTTAGTGCGATGTAATATATCGACGTGTTCAATATTTCAATGAAACTACAAACTGAGCCGTTATTGCATTAAAAACCAAAATAAGTAGACCTTTTGTTTTATTGAGCTTCAAAATTGTGTAGAATATTAAGTATCTCCAATTAATCAATGAGTAATCAATTGTTAGAGGTATTAGTTTGTAATCAAAATGTTGTAATCAAGCTATTGGAGAATTGGAAGTATTTCCGTACAGGTAAGTTGGAGGCTTTATTTCCATTTTAATTCTCATGTAATCAAACTTTTGGAGGTATTAGTTTGATATCATGTTAAGTAATGAAACTGCGGGATGGTTGGAGGTACAGGTAAGTTGGAGGCTTTATTTTCATTTTATTCTCACGTAATAAAATTGCTTGAAGGTATTAGTTTGTTATCCCAGATTTAAGAACTAAATATTTACGTCACAATTTTTTTTTCTTTGCTTCTGTTATTTTCAACTATATGTTTAAATGTACAACTTTCATGCCGTAGCAATAGAAAAAGGGGTAATATGCTTATGTATCATGTTCAAATCTCATGAAAGTTCATGAAGTTTCTGGGCAATCCAATTTGATTTTTCGTGGTTGTTTGTGGTCTACATAAAAGTTCTCGGAAAGAACCAACATGAACATCACATTTTTTTCATCACAAGTTTTAAGTCTCTTTATATGGTTTGGTAAATATTTTATAAATTTATCAATGTTTGGTTATGTTCGAGCGTCATTTATATTTCTTGCATTGATTTGGTGGAAAAAGTTGCACCTTTTCATTCAACATTATTCTCGCGATTGGAAAATAGATTTTCACAAAGCGGGTAAAACTTCGGATTATTTCAGTTTGTTCGACTTCGCAAAACGAATGCAAGCTGATGGCCTAAAATATGTTGTGTTTACATACCTATATGGTTTCATATCACAAGTGTTTTATAAATATATATATATATATATATATATATATATATATATATATGTTAGAGTAGATGCCCTGCAAGCCAAATGTTGGTCAGGGATTTTATTGACTCAAGTGTAATAACAATCTTTATTTTAATATAATTAATCTTTTATCTGACATTTTCTTTATCTGTATACCCATGCAAGTTGCATAGATAAAGACCTTGAATATACTATAGTAAGATATGAGGTTGTACATGTGATGGCAATCATGAAACACATATTATTAATTACTGTATATTCTAAATCAAGTTCCTAGTCGATTGAGCCGTCCGAAATAAGGATAAGGATCGCTCGAGCTCGAGACTAGAATCTGTGATGATGTGTACCACGTTTCATTGGTATGGACATAGAGATGTTCAATCATACAGATTGGTGCTCATACGATGAGTTCACTGAACTACCCTCCCTCGGACTTCCCAAGTGGTTATCATTTATCGAGTGGATAAGTCCGTGGTTATGGTTGTACACCATTAGTCCTTACGACCCAGGACAACACTGAGGCTCTACATGCTAGGACTTTGCTTTGACTCGTTTACCGACTCCATGAGGGTCATCAGATGGCGAGGTTGGGTATAGTTGCGACACATGTAGGAGCCAGTGCGTTGTAGTCGAGGATTCACCGCTCACCTACGAGTGTGGATATCCTATGTGATAAAATGAGATAATAGTGCATGGAATCTCTTGCCAGAGTGTAAGATGTGTAGTAGAGTAAAATGTTTACCAAGTTACACATGCGATGCCACTATGTATTCTCAAAGACATCACATCGTTATCGAAATTCACGTGCAACCCTCGATGAACCAATGGTTGCAGTTTCGATCGGGATATATGAGATGAAGGGACTGTACTGTACGTTAACCATAATCGACTGGTTCTTGCAGGCACTATCAGTGATACCTAGGGAATCATGGGGCGGTGCTACTTAACGCTCTTACCATGATTCGATGGGTTAAATCAGAAATGAGTTCTGACATTTTATGATCAAGGAGTTGATGCATAAAATGAGGCTAATAAGGGTAAGCCTGGACCCACAGCTAGCTCTATCCCTGAACCATTGAGGGTTACACAAGTACTGATTTTCCTATTCCCGTTGAGATAATAAATTCAAAGAGTTGAATTTATGATGAACAAATTTGATTGGATCGATAGATAAGCTTTATAAATGGTTTATAAAAGCTTATAGAAATTTTGAGAGCAAAATTAATTAAAAGGGTTTAATTAATTTTTTCGTGTTGGACTCGGATTTAAGGACTCACTCAATATATATATAAATGCATATATATATAGATATATATATATATATATATACGATATATATATAGATATATATATGGATATATATAATATATATATTTATGATTGTGGGACCTTATGTTTATAATAATATATTTATATATATATTATATATATATATTATATTATTATAATATTAAAAAAACGTTTAAATGAGTTGTCGGCTATTATTGCCGACAACTCATTTATTCCCTTTAATCAATTGATTGAAGGGATTGAAAATGGAGAGAAGCAGTGCATAAGATGCACAGAAAAGTTTTTGTTCTCTCTGCTCGAAGCTCTCTGCAAGCTCTCTTCTCCTGTCGTCTTCCTTTTGTTTTCTCTTCGTTAAATTTCTTTTTCTTTTAAGTGCGAATTAGAAGAGGAACAGGAAATCCGGTCGTGGATCTGATTTGAAGAAAGGAGGAAAAATCCATTTGATTGTTCGTAGGGATTTACAACAAGAGCTATTTTCGAAATAGTTGGAGCCATCGTCAATCTTTTAAGATTGATAGGTATAAATCTCTTAACTCTCTACGTACATTTATTTAAACCATACGAGTGTCCGAAAAAATTTTGAACATCAAAATTAAATTTAAACTTCCGCTGCGTTTTGGGCACGATAGAGATCCGAGATCCAACAGTGGTATCAGAGCCAGGTTCTCTATATCGTATGGTTTATTTCATGTTGAGTATTTTTAATTTTTAACCGCATAAGAAAATATTTCAATATCGCTACACCATAAAATTTATTTTTATAGAATTTAAAATACGTATATAGATATATGTATGTATATATATATTACGATATATATATATGTACATATATAGATATATATATTATAAAATATATAGATATATGTATGTATAAATATATTACGGAGATATATATATTATAAAATATATAGATATATGTATGTATAAATATATTACGGTATATATATATATATATATTATAATAATATATATAAGGATATATATTATTATTATCATATATATGTATAGATATATGTATATATTTATTACGATATATATATACATATATAGATATATATATATATATGCATTAATGTTATTATATATATTATTATATATAGATATGTGTATATATATGCATTACGATATGTATATAAAAACATTAATGTTATTATATATATTATTATATATAGATATGTGTATATATATGCATTACGATATGTATATAAAAACATATATATATATATATAATATAATAATAGTAATCATGTTTTGCATTAAATGCAAAGCATGATTGTCGAAACAGCAATTGGGCTGACTGTCCGAATTTAATTCGGGCAGTGTTCGGTCAGTAGGTGTAGGGGTAAGTCTGAAAATATTTCGAGCAGCCTTACACATATACATATTTTTCGAAAAGAGTTTCGGATCCGATGCGATTTTATAAAATATTTTTTTATGAAATAAATAATTATAATGTGATTTTAATTATTTATAGTAAAATGAGTTTTACAAGAAAATCAATTATTATTGAATTAATTAGAAATTAAATAAAGAAGTTTATTTAATTTGTTAATTCATTTAATAATTGTGGCGGTTAGTGATAAAATTACAAGATACATGAAATTGATGAATTATATAATATGTGATATTATATGCATGAAGGATGATTGAGAGCCATGACCAATGTGCTAGGTGTATGTTAGGATATTTTTCATGTCTCAACTTGTATAATTTTATTTGATAAAATTAAAGTGAGCTTGGTTTATGGCTCGTTCCCACCCCTTGATATGTATCCCTTATGTGTCATGACTATTCAAATGTAAATATTTGTAATAGTGGGAGATCAAGATTGGAAGATGGTGGACCCGATGATCAAGATGCGACATGTAAAATATTGAAAGCTTATGTAATAAGTTGCATTTGCATCCCTGCATTTACCTAGGATTTGGACCTTGAACCATGCTTGGCTCGCATGGATCAAATAGTATTGGCAATCGATCATCCTTATTTAATTGTCATATTATGATATATGCGATATATAGTAATATTCATGTATGTATATTATTCGATAATATAGTTGCATGAATCCGGCAAACATAAAAAATCATGGCACGCGATTTTAAATAAAATGATGAGACAATTTCAAAATTAAAATCCCTCATTTTGAATATGATTCAAAATTTATATCAAGCCACAAAAGTAAAAATTAAAAGAGTTTAATTTATTCTTGTCTTCCATCAACGGTGGTTGCATGTTGAACGCTACCCGCGGTCAGTGTCTGGATCATATTATTGGGGAGACCTGGACGCCGAAAAGCTGTGACTTTCACTAACATAGGTGATGTGAATTGGGTGGAACTCCCATGACTTCGGCTCATATTATTGAGGGAACTCATGGCGACCGTCTACTACGATTCAACATTGAAGGGTCGACTTGACACTCGAAAATAAACGACGTCATATTATTGGGTCCTTATCAAGAGTGAGACGAAACACGTAGAGGTTGCATGGGGATGCAATTGGGCTCTACCTTTTAGAAATTATGATTGACTGATATTATTCGGGATCATAGTTGTTTAGATTAGACTCTACGTGCTCACTAAGGAAATACGATTTCCGTTTTTCATCAGAGGGTGGTGAAAATGTCAAAATAGTGGGAGGAAATTTATAAAATCAAAGTCCATATTTTATATCTTATAATTATTTTAAAATAATTAGTAACGATTATCTGTTTTCAATTTCAGTATGTTTAAGATGTCGACACGCAATTCACTTTCTGCTATTCTCGAACAAAACAAGCTAACCGGACCTAATTATCAAGACTGGATAAGAAATCTAAAGATTGTTCTAAACTCTGAGAGGATTGTGTATGTGCTTGAAAATAAGCCACCGAAGGAAGCAGCTCCTAACATCAGTGAGACTGAGTTAGCCAAGCGTGAGAAATGGTGGGACCATGATCTCCTAGCTAAGAGCTACATCCTGGCTTCTATGTCGAATGAACTGCAAAGGCGGTTCGAGGATGCTGCGAATGCTGCTGACATTCACTTTCATCTGAAAGAGTTATACGGTGTTCAAACTCGATCAAAAAGACACGCAACTGTGAAAGAACTCATGACTACACGCTTGCGAGAAGGGGCTTCGGTCCATGAGCATGGTGTTAGGATAATTGGGTTAGTTGAAAAATTAGTGGGACTCAATGTGGTTATGCCTCTTGAGATCTCGATTGATATTCTCTTGTTGTCTTTAACTTCCTCGTTCGACGGATGTGTGGTTAATTTTAATATGAACAAGATAGAGGCCACCCTTGAAGAGTTGGTCAATATGCTTGTTAATTATGAGGCCACAATCAAGAAAGAAAAAACCTGTTCTGCTTTTGGGCTCATCGTCTGGGACGAAAAAGGGAGCCCAAAACAAGGGAAAGAAGCGTTCTGCCCCTGCAGTTAAGAACAAGCCTAATAAAAATCCATACAAGAAACCTGATCAAGGGCCCAAAAGGCCAAATAAATCAGAACAAGTCTGTTTCCACTGCAACAAGCCTGGACATTGGAGGCGTAATTGCACTGAATATCTTGCCCAGAAGCGTTCTGGCCATGGTATGTTTTATATTGAAATTAATATCTCAATAAATTCTTCTTCTTGGGTATTGGATACCGGATGTGGTTCTCATCTATGCAATGATTTGCAGGTGATGACAAGAAGCAAGAAACTTAGAGAAGGTGAGACCTTTCTAAGACTTGGAAATGGAGCAAGGGTTGCTGCCAAGGCCAAAGGAGATATTATTTTAATATTAAACAATGATTTTAAGTTGCTTTTGAGAGATGTTTTGTATGTTCCTGATTTGGTTAAAAACATTATTTCTATTTCTATACTTGATAGAGATGGTTATTCTTGTGTTTTTGCAAAAGGTGTTTGCAATATATATAAGAATGAATGTTTGATTGGAACTGGTGAATTACAAAACGATCTCTATAACTTAAAATTAAAAGATATTTCATTGAACAATGTCCAAATAGTAACAACAACAAATAAAAGAAAATAAGATAGTCAAAACCCAGCACATATATGGCATGCTAGACTAGGTCATATTTCTCAAAGAAGGATGCACAAACTAGTGGGAGAGGGCATGTTCGACATGTCAGATATAAACTCTCTACCTACTTGTGAATCTTGTCTGAAGAGAAAATGACCAAGACTCCCTTTAATGGGAATGTAGAACGTGCACATGGTCTTTTGGATTTGATCCACACAGACGTATGTGGCCCGCTAAATGTTAGCACTAAATATGGGCAGTCCTACTTCATTACC
The DNA here is from genome assembly GCF_033568475.1 of Henckelia pumila. NCBI lineage: Eukaryota > Viridiplantae > Streptophyta > Magnoliopsida > Lamiales > Gesneriaceae > Henckelia > Henckelia pumila. Next base: position 198,380 of record NW_027331824.1, read on the forward strand.
TTTACTGATGATTTTTCGAGGTATGGGTATGTTTATTTGATGAAATACAAGTCTGAAGCATTTGAAAAGTTCAAAGAATTCAAATCTGAAGTAGAGAAACAATTGGGTAAAAGTATTAAAACACTCCGATCAGATCGAGGTGAAGAATACTTGAGTACTGAATTTTTGGACTATCTTAAAGAGAATGGGATTCTCTCACAGTGGACTCCACCAGGAACGCCACAATTTAATGGTGTTTCTGAACGTCGAAATCGAACTTTGATGGACATGGTTCGATCTATGATGGGATTCACTGAATTGCCTAGATCGTTTTGGGGCTTTGCGCTTGAAACTGCGGCAATGTTGTTGAATAATGTCCATACGAAGGCAGTGGATAAATGTAGTGACCCTTACCCGGATCACCTACTAAACAGAACTTATGCATGCAATTACCTTAATAAAATAGATATCAGAATAAAACTGCGGAAACCAATAACATTATACAATCCCAAGAAAAGGAATCTGTACTTATCCAATAATATACAACCAAATCGAATAGCTGTATAAACCCAAACAACAGTAATAAAGCCTAGACGAAGCTCCAGTTGGCCAACCACTGACTAGCCCCTCCTGGATCCACCCTCCTCGTCCAATCGCAAACCTGCCCCATGGAATAGGGTGTCCATAAAATACAGAGTACGAGACGTGAGCATAAAACGCTCAGTGCGAGAGTATGAGTATACATGCATGCAAAGTGAACTCCCTATAGACTCGAGGTCAAGGATCAGATAACAGAGACAGATCGGGCCCTGGTATGTAGCACGCTGTGCCGTTGCTTCAGGAGGTGGCTCCCATACCGAGATAACCGTGGAAACACCGGACCCAAATCGATGGAAGTCCATCCACTAACAGGATAGGGTACAACCCTACTAACAGACATCTCGAAGGAGATACAACAAGATGCAAATGAATGCAGCATAATATCATGGCATATAAATCATGCAGTCATATAATACATGCATACTCAGTCAGGATATCTCGAACAGTACTTTCGTACATCAAATACCAGGTAGGCACTACCAGCTCTAAGTCCAAGCCTAAAGTCCGCCTACACAGCGAAATGATACTACTATCATTACAGTGCTCTAAAAGCCTTAACTAAGCTATTGCATACTCCTAAATATTTATAGGAAGCAAAAGCTATACCTTCGTCCGTCGTTAGCCCTTTGATGTCGATGCCTCCAGAACTTGGGCACAACTCCGCTACGACTATCGAACGCCTCTCCGACCTCCGGACCAAGCCTAAGAAGACTAGAACAGCTCGAATATGACTAGAAATAGAGAGGAAATCCGGAATTGGCAAGGAGAAATGAAGTCTCGGCCTTCTATTTATAGACAACGATCGGAGCCTCCGATCCTCGATCGGAACGTCCGAACCTGGATCGGAACGTCCGATCCTGCCATCGGAGCTTCCGAAGATCCTGATCTACCACGTGTCAAAATATCACTTGATGACTCCGGATAGGGGTGATCGGAGCCTCCGGTCCTGATCGGAGCTTCCGATCCAGCCACATGTCATGGATGACGTAATATCATCGGTGCCTCCGATCCTCATCGGAGCTTCCGATCCCGATCGGAGCTTCCGATCGTCCCTTCGGAGCTTCCGATCCGTCCAATCCCCAATTTATTTGATTAGCATTAATCATTTAATTACTCAATTAGGGTTCGGGCTACTACATTCTCCCCCACTTAAGATATTTCGTCCTCGAAATCAGATCTTAAGTACCGAATGCAAATACAGAAATCAGAAACATTCTTTATTCAAATCAAACGTTTACAGAGTTTGCAACTGAATACAACTTAAAGAATGAAATCAAAACAACTCAGGATGGTCTTTACGCATCCTGTCCTCAAGCTCCCAAGTAGCTTCCTCAGTGCCTCGGCGCTGCCACTGAACTAAAACCAAAGGAATGACTTTGTTCCGTAAAACCTTATCCTTAAAATCAAGGATGCGAAGAGGTTTCTCAACATAAGTCAAATCCTTGTCTACCTGAACCTCAGACCGCTGCAGAATATGAGATTCATCCGCCACATACCGTCGCAACAGAGATACGTGGAACACGTCGTGAATACTGGATAGATGCGGTGGCAATGCTAGTCGATAAGCCAAATCGGCAATACTCTCCAAGATCTCAAACGGACCGATAAATCTGGGAGACAACTTGCCCTTAAGGCCAAATCTGAGAATCTTGCGGAAAGGTGACACTCTCAGAAACACTTTCTCCCCGACCTCGAACTGCAAAGGCCTACGCTTGATATTAGCATAGCTGGCCTGACGATCCTGTGCAGTCTTAATCCGTTTCTTGATCTGATCAACAATGTCTATCGCCTGCTGGATAAACTCCGGTCCTTCAGCCTGTCTCTCCCCCACTTCTTCCCAGAAGAGTGGAGTACGACAACGTCGCCCATACAACGCCTCAAAAGGTGTCATCCCAATACTAGTGTGATAGCTGTTGTTGTAAGCGAACTCGATCAACGGCAAATGATCCTGCCAGGCTGAACCAAAATCCAAGACGCACGCTCTAAGCATATCCTCTAACGTACGGATAGTGCGCTCTGACTGACCATCAGTCTCTGGATGATAGGCTGTACTCAAACTGAGAGTAGTTCCCATCGCACGCTGAACACTCCCCCAGAATCTAGAAGTAAACCTGGGGTCCCGATCGCTGACAATGCTCACAGGCACTCCATGAAGTCGAACGATCTCCTGAATGTACATCCATGCCATGCGATCCACAGAGTACTCTCGGCTATAGGCAATGAAATGTGCTGACTTGGTGAGTCGGTCCACCACAACCCAGATAGCATCACAGTTCCTCGGGGATACCGGCAAATGGGTCACAAAGTCCATTGTGATAAACTCCCATTTCCATTCAGGAATAGGCAGACTGTGAAGCAATCCTCCAGGTTGTCGGTGCTCTGCCTTGACCTGTTGACACACCAAACATCTGGAAACAAACTGATAAACACTGCGTTTCATTCCCTTCCACCAGAAACGAGTACGTAGATCCTTGTACATCTTGTTGCTCCCAGGATGAATACTCAACTTAGTGCGATGTGCCTGAGATAAAATCTCCTCTCGCAACTCTTCATCCTGTGGAATCACAAGCCTACCAGACAAACACAGAAAGCCATCTGACTGATAATGAAATCCAGACAAGCTACCCTCGTTAGCTAGACGAGCTAAACGCTGGGTCTTCGAATCAGACATCTGAGCATCTCGGATCTTATGGAACAATTCCATAGTATGGGTATCAACCGTTCAACGATTAAATTATTAGTGTGTGTAAAATTAAATAACAATTATTAAATTTTACCTTCAATCTCGAAGCGAGATTATTGGACACCACACAGATTTCTCTGCGCTTCTTGTATCTCCCAGGAACTGATGAACTCCTTCTATCAGGTCCACGAATAGAGGTTTAAATCCCTCTGACAGATTGCACTAGAAAATCTGTCAGAAGTTTTCTGCGAAGAGATTAAACGAATCTGATTCGTTATTCCTGACTGCGATTCAAAATCACAGACCGAAATTTTCTCGGGCAGAGCAGGAGGGGACGGCCGAAAATTCTAGAGAGAGAAGGCTAGGGTTTCGATTTTTCTGTCTCTCAAATTATGACCTGTTGTGTGCAATTTCTGTACTGCAATAACTTATTTATAATGCAGGCCACTAACACCTTAGGGCCCATTAGTCATAAGTTGAGGCCCGACAAGCAAAGCCCGCATGTTCAGAAATTAATATAAAATTCATCGTGACTCCGATTGATAAACCGATTTTACCAATGTGCACAGAAACCATTTCTGCACATTTTAAAGTCAAGATTAATTTTCCTGAATCCGAATTCAGTGGTTTCCAAAAATGTCCATCCCTATGTCATTTTAGGAAATCCTACTCCCTTACTCTTATTTAAGAAGTCCAACTTCTTTATTCATTAAATTTAACTCTTTAAATTTAACTATCTCAACGGGGATTAAAACTCCATTACACTGTGTGACCCTCAATGGTTCAGGGATACAGCTAGCCGTGGGCTCACAACTCCTTGTGACTCGGAACAACGATTTCCGACTTGCCCAACGAATCATGGTAAAGCTCCTAGCAACATCGCCCCATGATTCCCTAGGTATCACTGATAGTGCCTACAAGAACCAGTAGATTTTGGTTAGCGTACAGTACGGTCCCTTCATCCATATATCCCGATCGAATCAACAACCATTGGTATATCGAGAGTCGCTCAAGATTCGATAACTATACAATACATCTTGAAGATCCAATTAGTGACATCGCATGTGCTACTAAGAAACCATTTCTTAAATCACATCAAGTACTCTGGCCAGAGATTTGTCACACTAATATCTCCTCAGATCGCATAGGATATCCACACTCGCAAGTATGTGGTGAATCCTTGACAACAATGCATCGACTCCTATATGTGTTGTAACTGTACCCAATCCCGACACCTGATGACCCCCATAGAGTCGGTAAACGAGTCAAAGCACAGTACTAGCATATAGAGTCTCCATGATGTTTCAAGTAGTAAGGACTAATGGTGTACAACCAAAACCGCGGACTTTATCCACTCGATAAGTGATAACCACTTGGAAAGTCCGGATAGGGTAGTTCGATTATTCATCCTATGAATATCCATTTGCATGCTTCGAACATCTCCATGTTCCCTACCAATGAAACGTGGTACTCCGCATCGCAAATGCTAGTCTCAAACTCGAGCGATCCTTATCCTTATTATCGGACGGCTCAATCGACTAGGAACAGTTTAGAATATACAGTGACTATAAGATGTATTTCATGATAGACATCCCCATGTTCTACCACATCTTACATACACTATAGTATATTCAAGGTCTTTATCAAAACAACAATAGTATATCATAATAGAACAATATGAAGAAAGATAAAGTCATTGCCATTAATAAAAGTGTAAATTATATTAAACAAAAGATCGTTTGTACAAAGAGTCATCAAAGCCCATAGCCACAAGTTGGCTCACTGGGCACCCACTCTTTCAATCTCCCACTTGCCCTATAGCCAACTAGTCATACTACGTAGACCCATTGCTTCGCGATGTTTGTCAAACAATGGTCCTGGCAAGGGCTTAGTAAGCGGATCAGCGATATTGTCTGCAGAGGCCACTCGTTCGACAGTGATGTCTCCTCTTTCCACAATCTCCCGGATGATGTGGTATTTCCTCAGTACGTGTTTGGACCTTTGATGAGACCTTGGTTCCTTTGCTTGAGCAACGGCACCCGTGTTGTCACAGTACACCGGGACTGGACCAACAAATTCAGGAATGACGCCCAACTCTTGGACGAACTTCCTCATCCAAACGGCCTCTTTAGCAGCAGCTGATGCTGCAATGTATTCAGCCTCAGTGGTGGAATCCGCTGTGGTGTCCTGCTTGGAACTCTTCCAAGAGACAGCACCGCCATTGAGCATGAACACAAATCCAGAGGTTGACTTCGAGTCATCCACGTCACTTTGGAAGCTAGAGTCGGTATAGCCTTCCAATTTCAGATCTCGTCCTCCATATACCATGAACATATTCTTAGTCCTTCGTAAGTACTTAAGAATGTCCTTCACGGCTTTCCAATGCATTTGACCAGGATTGGACTGATATCTGCTCGTGACACTCAGAGCAAATGCTACATCCGGTCTGGTAGATATCATCCCATACATGATACTACCTATAGCTGACGCATATGGTATATGTGTCATATTCTCTATCTCTGCATCAGTCTTGGGACACATAGACTTGGATAAAGAAACTCCATGACACATGGGTAGATGTCCTCTCTTGGACCCATCCATTGAAAAACCGTTTCAATATGGTGTCGATGTAGGTTGATTGAGTGAGTCCTATCATTCTCTTAGATCTATCTCTATAGATCTGTATCCCAAGAATGTAGGATGCCTCACCCAAATCCTTCATCGAGAATCTACCTGATAACCATATCTTTGTTGACTGCAACATCCCTACATCATTCCCAATGAGTAGGATGTCATCAACATAAAGTACTAAGAATGTCACAGCATCCTTAACTACTTTCTTGTACACGCACGGTTCCTCCGGGTTCTTGATGAAACCAAAATCTTTTATTGTTTCATCAAATTTCTGGTTCCAACTTCTTGATGCTTGTTTTAGACCATAAATTGATCTCTGAAGCTTGCATACCTTATGCTCGCTTCCCATGGATGTGAACCCCTCTGGCTGCTTCATATAGATTTCTTCCTTAATGTCTCCATTAAGAAAAGCAGTCTTCACATCCATTTGCCATATCTCATAGTCATACCATGCAGCTATGGCAATAAGGATTCTTATGGACTTGAACATTGCAACTGGTGAAAAGGTTTCATCATAGTCAACTCCTTGTCTTTGAGTGTAACCTTTCGCCACCAATCGCGCCTTGTAGGTCAATACCTTACCATCAGGCCCAAGCTTTCTCTTGTAGATCCATTTACACCCTATTGGAACAATTCCATCAGGAGGATCTACTAAAGACCAAACTTGGTTTGTATGCATTGAATCCAATTCAGACTGCATAGCTTCAAGCCATAAATTTGAATCCGCATCAGAAATTGCTTCCTTGAAGTTTCTTGGATCACATCCAATGTCGGGTTCATCTTGATCCCCTTCAAAGAAGACCATATCGAACAGGAGGTCTAGAAGTCCTCTCGGATCTTCTAGGTTCAGGCGTGTCCGGTAATGGTTCCTGAGGCATAGGATCGTTATTTTGTATTTCGGGTTCTTCTCGAACTTCTTCGAGTTCCATCATCTCGCCTTTCTTATCCAATAAGAACTCCTTCTCCAAGAAGGTGGCATTCCTAGAAACAAACACCTTTGTTTCAGCAGGATAATAGAAATAATATCCGATTGAATTCTTCGGATACCCTACAAAATAACATAAGCTGGATCGACTATCCAACTTATCTCCCACTGTCCGCTTCACGTAAGCAGGACATCCCCAAATCCTCAAGTACGAATACTTAGGAGCTTTGCCATTCCATAACTCGTATGGTGTTTTGTCCACTGCTTTAGTGTGGACGTTGTTCAACAACAATACCGCCGTTTCAAGCGCATAGCCCCAAACGAAGGTGGAAGCTCAGTGAAGCTCATCATGGATCGAACCATGTCCAACAAAGTTCGATTACGACGCTCCGATACACCATTCAGCTGTGGTGTCATAGGAGGAGTCCACTGAGAGAGAATCCCATTCTCTTTTAGATAGTCCAAAAACTCGGTACTTAAGTATTCTCCACCTCGATCCGATCGAAGTGCTTTAATACTTTTACCTAGCTTGTTTTCTACTTCAGCCTTGAATTCTTTGAACTTTTCAAATGCTTCAGACTTATATTTCATTAAATAAATACCCATACCTTGAATAATCGTCAGTAAAGGTAATGAAGTAGGTGTGGCCATATTGAGTCCCAACTCTAAATGGTCCACAAACATCTGTATGGATCAAATCCAACAGATTTTGACTACGCTCAGGTTTCCCCTTAAAAGGAGATTTAGTCATTTTTCCTTTTAGGCAGGATTCACAAGTAGGTAGAGAGTTAATATCAGACATATCAAACATGCCCTCTCCCACTAGCTTGTTCATCCTCCTTGAGGAAATATGACCTAGTCTAGCGTGCCAAAGGTTTGCTGGGTTTTGACTATCGATTTTCCTTTTGTTTGTTGTCTCCGGTTTATCAATATAATTTATTGGAACGTCTTTTAGTTTTAAGTTGTATAGATCGTTTTCAAGTTGTCCATTTCCAATCAAACATTCATTCTTGTAAATATTGCAAATCCCATTCACAAAATTGCAAGAATAACCATCTCTATCTAGCATAGAAACAGAAATAATGTTTTTAATTAAATCCGGAACAAATAAAACATCTCTTGAAAATAACTTAAAACCATTCTGCAAAGTTAAACAAACATCTCCAATGGCCGTAGCTTCAACTCTGGAACCATTCCCGAGCCTCAGCTGGGTCTCACCCATTCTAAGCCTGCGACTTCTGGTCATCACCTGCAAATCATTGCAAATGTGAGATCCACATCCGGTATCCAATACCCAAGAAGTTGTATTAAGTGAAATGTTTATTTCAATATAGAACATACCCTTTGCAGTTCCCAACTGCTCTAGATATTCCTTGCAGTTGCGCTTCCAATGACCGGGCTTCTTGCAGTAATGGCAAACATCCTTGGATTTTGCATTGTTTGAAGCCTTTGTCTTGTGCTTCTTCTCGGGCTCGACTTTCTTGGGTGGGGCAGAACGTTTCTTGCCCTTCATACTTGGCCCCTTCTTTGCAGAAGATGAGGAGCCCACCAAGAAAGCTGGCTTATCCTTCTTAAGTGTGGATTCATATGTCACAAGCATATTGACCATCTCTTCAAGGGTGGCCTCTATCTTGTTCATATTAAAATTTACCACAAATCCGTCAAACGAAGAAGGAAGAGACAGAAGCAGTAAATCCACGTTGAGTTCATGCTCCAACACCAAATCAAGGGTCGCTAACTTTTGTATGAGCCAAATCACTCGTACGCCATGATCACGGACCGAAGTCCCTTCACGCATGCGACACGTCATTAGCTCCTTAACAGTAGAGAACCTTTCAGCCCTCGATTGAGCCCCAAAAAGTTCCTTGAGTTGAGCGTGAATGTCAGCAGCATTCACGGTGTCCTCAAATCGCCTCTGGAGTTCATCAGACATCGAGGCTTGCATATAGCATTTGGTCTTGATGTCATGGTCCCACCATGCATCAAGTTTGGCCAATTCCTCCGGACTTACGTCAGCTGGTGCTTCCTTCGGAGGTGATTTCTCTAACACGTAGAGCATCTTCTCCGAAGTCAAGACAATCTTCAACTTCCGGAACCATTCCGTATAGTTTGCGCCAGTTAACTTGTTTTGTTCGAGGATCGAGAATAATGGATTACGCGAATTCATTGTATGAAATACTGAAAAGAAAAACAGACATATATCAATGATTGTTTAAGCAATTTACTAAGACATAAAATAGGCGAATTTAATTTTATGAATCTCACTCCCACTATTTTAACGATTTCACTACCCTCTAGTGAAAACGGGAAACTTTTTCCTTAGTGAGAACATGGAGTCCAATTGACAAACTTATGGTCCCGAATAATATCAGCCAACCATAATTCTCAAAAGGTAGAGCCCAATTGCTTCCAAAGCAACCCCCATGTATTTACCTCATGTCCAATAAGGGCCCAATAATATGACGCCGTTTAAAGTGACATGTCAAGATGACCCATCAATATTAAGTTGTGATGGACGGTCGCCATGTGGATCCCCCAATAATATGAGCCGATCCCATGGGAGTTCCACCCAACTTACAACATTTGTCGATCCAATGTACAGCTTTCCGACGGACGGGCTCCCCCAATAATATGAGCCGGACCGTATCCGCGGGTAGCATCACATACATTGACCGTTGATGGAAGGTAGGAACATTTAAACAAATTTAAATTTCCTTTATTTATCTTGATATCAATTTTAAATCATATTTAAAATGAGGGATTTTTAATTATAAAAATTTGTCTCATCAATTTTTCAAATTATTGCATGCTTGCCGGATTCACGCAATTATGTCTAAAACATGCATACAATCATAATATCATATATTATATAGGATGATCGATTCCATTTCTAATTGACCCGTGGTTGCCAATCACGAGTCTTAGTCCAATCCTAGGTAATATGCAGTATGCAATGCAATCCTATTACATTAGCTTCCAATTTACATTTCTTCGTCTTTATTGTCTGCTGGGCCCACCATCTTCAAATCTTGATCTCCCACTAAATCTAATGTATTTACAATAAATAACAATGACAAGCAGGGGATACATTTTTAGGGGTGGGAACGGGCCATAAACCAAGCCCACTTTTATTACATATGACATTCATATCGGGCCATAAACCAGGCCCATTAATAAAACCAACAACAATAAAAACAAATGTAAATTCCTAACATACACCTACAAAATTGGTCATGGCAATCGATCATCCTTATCCAATAATATTTAATTCAAAATTAATTTATTGGATAACATGCAGTGGCATTTCAAATTTAAACAGGATAAAATCATATTTTATATATAAAATCTCATTTTACATATAAAATCATATTTTATCTCTTTATCAAATAAAATCATATTTTATCTACAAAATCCAATTTTATAGATAAAATCATATTTTACTTAATATATTCATAAGATCAAATCTTATCATCAATTGTACCAAAAATAATTGATTTCAAAATTCAATTTAAGGATAAAATATTAAAATTTTCCACAAATTCAAATTTATCCAAAAATCAATTTTAAAGTTTACGGACTCGAACAATTCGATCCGAAATCTCGTGAACCAATCAAAAACAATTTTTGACCGGACCAAAAATAAAATTTTAACACATTAAAATTAATTTTAAAATAAAAAATTTAATTTTTCCCGCGGGCCGCCCGGGACACTCCCGGGCCGGCCCGCACCCGTGGGCGCGAGCCGGGGCAGCCCGGCTGCCCCTTTAGGGCAGCAACAGTTGTTGCCCTGGGCGCCGCCGTGCGCCGCCCGGGGCAGCAACAATTGCTGCACCACCGGGCAGCGATCCAATCGCTGCCCGGGTTTTGCCCCGAAAAAAAATTTTTTTATTTAAAAATATTTATTTTGTTTCAAAAACCGAGACTCAAAAAAATTTTTGTACAATCGATTAATTTAATCGTTTGATCTGAGCAACCTGGCTCTGATACCACTGTTGGAAAACTGGCGTTCAGATCAATCACGATTGATACCCGGTGCAGCGGAAGTTTAAAAATTTTATTATGGAACAATTCCATAGTATGGGTATCAACCGTTCAACGATTAAATTATTAGTGTGTGTAAAATTAAATAACAATTATTAAATTTTACCTTCAATCTCGAAGCGAGATTATTGGACACCACACAGATTTCTCTGCGCTTCTTGTATCTCCCAGGAACTGATGAACTCCTTCTATCAGGTCCACGAATAGAGGTTTAAATCCCTCTGACAGATTGCACTAGAAAATCTGTCAGAAGTTTTCTGCGAAGAGATTAAACGAATCTGATTCGTTATTCCTGACTGCGATTCAAAATCACAGACCGAAATTTTCTCGGGCAGAGCAGGAGGGGACGGCCGAAAATTCTAGAGAGAGAAGGCTAGGGTTTCGATTTTTCTGTCTCTCAAATTATGACCTGTTGTGTGCAATTTCTGTACTGCAATAACTTATTTATAATGCAGGCCACTAACACCTTAGGGCCCATTAGTCATAAGTTGAGGCCCGACAAGCAAAGCCCGCATGTTCAGAAATTAATATAAAATTCATCGTGACTCCGATTGATAAACCGATTTTACCAATGTGCACAGAAACCATTTCTGCACATTTTAAAGTCAAGATAAATTTTCCTGAATCCGAATTCAGTGGTTTCCAAAAATGTCCATCCCTATGTCATTTTAGGAAATCCTACTCCCTTACTCTTATTTAAGAAGTCCAACTTCTTTATTCATTAAATTTAACTCTTTAAATTTAACTATCTCAACGGGGATTAAAACTCCATTACACTGTGTGACCCTCAATGGTTCAGAGATACAGCTAGCTGTGGGCTCACAACTCCTTGTGACTCGGAACAACGATTTCCGACTTGCCCAACGAATCATGGTAAAGCGCCTAGCAACATCGCCCCATGATTCCCTAGGTATCACTGATAGTGCCTACAAGAACCAGTAGATTTTGGTTAGCGTACAGTACGGTCCCTTCATCCATATATCCCGATCGAATCAACAACCATTGGTATATCGAGAGTCGCTCAAGATTCGATAACTATACAATACATCTTGAAGATCCAATTAGTGACATCGCATGTGCTACTAAGAAACCATTTCTTAAATCACATCAAGTACTCTGGCCAGAGATTTGTCACACTAATATCTCCTCAGATCGCATAGGATATCCACACTCGCAAGTATGTGGTGAATCCTTGACAACAATGCATCGACTCCTATATGTGTTGTAACTGTACCCAATCCCGACACCTGATGACCCCCATAGAGTCGGTAAACGAGTCAAAGCACAGTACTAGCATATAGAGTCTCCATGATGTTTCAAGTAGTAAGGACTAATGGTGTACAACCAAAACCGCGGACTTTATCCACTCGATAAGTGATAACCACTTGGAAAGTCCGGATAGGGTAGTTCGATTATTCATCCTATGAATATCCATTTGCATGCTTCGAACATCTCCATGTTCCCTACCAATGAAACGTGGTACTCCGCATCGCAAATGCTAGTCTCAAACTCGAGCGATCCTTATCCTTATTATCGGACGGCTCAATCGACTAGGAACAGTTTAGAATATACAGTGACTATAAGATGTATTTCATGATAGACATCCCCATGTTCTACCACATCTTACATACACTATAGTATATTCAAGGTCTTTATCAAAACAACAATAGTATATCATAATATAACAATATGAAGAAAGATAAAGTCATTGCCATTAATAAAAGTGTAAATTATATTAAACAAAAGATCGTTTGTACAAAGAGTCATCAAAGCCCATAGCCACAAGTTGGCTCACTGGGCACCCACTCTTTCAAGATCCGCGAGTACAAAGCTGGCTCAGATAATATCGCAAACATCTGGATACTCTGCATACCTTTCTTATGCTTGAAGGTATAACCTGAAGTACAACAGTCACTGATCGCACTAGACATCGAACAAGTCTGAAGTGCGGATAGTCGCACCTTGCGACTCAAAGCATCAGCGGTGAGATTAGCAGCTCCCGGATGGTACTTAATCTCGCAATCATAGTCCTTAAGCAAGTCCATCCAACGTCTCTGTCTCATGTTCAATTCTGCCTGAGTGAACAAATACTTGAGACTCTTATGGTCGGTGAAGATCTCAAATTTCTCGCCATACAGATAATGACGCCAGATCTTCAAAGCGAACACAATGGCTGCTAACTCCAAATCATGGACTGGGTAGTTGTCCTCGTGAAGCTTCAGCTGTCTAGAGGCGTATGCGATCACATGCCCATTCTGAGTCAGGACACAACATATCCCCTGAAGAGAAGCATCCGTGTAAACTACATACCCTCCAGATCCTGACGGTAATGCTAACACCGGCGCAGAAGTCAACCGCCGTCGAAGCTCACGGAAATTCTCCTCACACTCGGAGGACCACTCGAAATCCACACCCTTGCGGGTAATCTGCGTCAACGGTCGAGCTAACTGAGAGAAGTTCAGAATGAAGCGACGATAATACCCTGCTAGACCCAGAAAACTACGGATCTCAGCAACCGTCGTCGGACGTGACCAATTAAGTACCGCTTCAATCTTGCTTGGATCAACAGAAATCCCCTCCCTGGATATGATATGGCCAAGAAAAACCACTCTATCCATCCAGAACTCACACTTGCTCAGCTTGGCGTACAACTGCTCATCTCGAAGAGTCTGTAGTACCAACCGCAAGTGAGAAACATGCTCTTCCGTATTACGCGAATACACCAAGATGTCGTCAATGAAGACCACGACAAACTTGTCCAAATACTCCCTGAAGACACGGTTCATCAGATCCATGAATATAGCCGGCGCATTGGTCAAACCAAATGGCATCACTAGGAACTCGTAATGCCCATAGCGAGTACGGAATGCAGTCTTGGCTACGTCTTGATCACGGACTCTCAACTGATGATACCCAGATCTCAAGTCAATCTTGGAGTAAATAGAAGTACCCTGCAGCTGATCAAACAAGTCATCAATACGAGGCAACGGATACTTGTTCTTCACAGTGACTCGATTCAGCTGCCGATAGTCAATGCACAGCCGCATCGACCCATCCTTCTTCTTCACGAAGAGAACAGGAGCTCCCCAAGGAGATACACTAGGACGAATGTACCCCTTGTCCAAAAGATCCTGTAGCTGATTCTTCAACTCACGCATCTCTGACGGAGCCAGATGATACGGTGCTCTAGAAATAGGCGAAGTACCCGGCATCAACTCTATGCCAAACTCGACTTCCCTAGAAGGAGGAAAACCCGGAATCTCATCAGGAAACACATCTGGAAATTCATCCACAACAGGAATGCTCTCTATCCCAATACTCTCAGCGGACAAATCAACTGCATAGATAAGGTAGCCTTCCCCGCCAGACTCCAGAGCTCGACAGGCTCTCAAAGCTGATACCAGAGGCATCGGGGGTCGCGCTCCCTCACCATAGAAAAACCAACTCTCACTCCCTTCCGGATGAAAGCGTACTAATCTCTGATAGCAGTCCACTGAAGCTCGATAGGTAGTCAGCACATCTATTCCCAGAATGCAATCAAAGTCGTCCATCGCCAGGACCATGAGATTCGCTAACAGAATGTTCCCTTCGAACTCTAAAGGGCAACCCATCACTAGACGCTTAGCCAAAGCAGATTGGCCCGTCGGAGTAGAAACAGACATCACTACGTCTAGTGCAATGCATGATAATTTATGCCTCTTAACAAAACGTGCAGAAATGAAGGAATGAGATGCACCAGTGTCAATAAGTACAAGAGCAGGTATACCATAAAGCATAAATGTACCTGCGATGACTTTCTCATTCTCCTCCACAGCCTGATCATGTCTCAGGGCAAACACCTGGCCAGAAGCTCGTGGCCTCAAATGAGAACTCCCAGCAGACTGTCCCTGCGACCTCTGCTGTATGGTAGCCTGAGAACCCGATCCTGAACCAGAACCAGAACCGCCTCCCCCAGACTGTGGACAATCCCTCCGGATATGACCAGTCTCTCCACAACGAAAACAAGCTCCAGAAGCTCTGCGGCACTTGTCGGATGGATGGTTCTTCCCACAGTGATCACACTTGTCCTTCTTACCGAAACGGACAACACCTCCCGAACCAGAGGAAGAAGTAGACCCGGACTTCTTGAATGACTGGGCACGGGGGGCCAAAGAACTAGCAGGTCTCGACTGAGAGAAAGACCTGTTCCGCCGAATGCTGTCCTCCGCCTGGTGACAACGGCTCACCAAACCCTCGTAGGACATGTCATCACCAACCGCCACACGGTCATGGATCTCAGGGTTAAGGCCCTGAAGGAACAGATTATACTTCATCTCTGAGCTATCAGCAATCTCGGGGCAATAGGATAGCAGATCAAAGAACCTCTGCTGATACTCATCGATAGACATGGTTCCCTGTCGCAGACTCAGTAGCTCGCCTGCCTTCGACTGTCGGAGTGCAGGAGGAAAATACCGCTTTTGAAAAGCTGTGCGAAACTCGGCCCAGGTGGCCACTCCTCTCGCCGTAACAAAAGGTGCAGAAGTAAACCTCCACCACCTGCGCGCACGCCCATCCAGAAGATAGCCAAGGGTCTCCACCTTCTGCTCATCGGTGCATTGGAAAGTCTGAAAAGTCGTCTCCATGCGGTCTAACCAGTTCTCCGCATCCTCCGGAGACTCACCTCCAACTAAGGGCTTAGGACCCATAGCTAAGAATCGACGCACAGTGAAACGCTCGTCGTCATGGTGACGATGACGCCGTTCTCAACGAGGCTCCCGGTCGGCATCACCCCAACGCCCACCAACACTGCCATGACAACTCTGGTCGTCACGATTTGACATCTACAAAAATACCTCAAGATGAGACTAAATCCCAAGAAATCTTTTGCATGCTCTGATACCATAAATGTAGTGACCCTTACCCGGATCACCTACTAAACAGAACTTATGCATGCAATTAACTTAATAAAACAGATATCAGAATAAAACTGCGGAAACCAATAACATTATACAATCCCAAGAAAAGGAATCTGTAATTATCCAATAATATACAACCAAATCGAATAGCTGTATAAACCCAAACAACAGTAATAAAGCCTAGACGAAGCTCCAGCTGGCCAACTACTGACTAGCCCCTCCTGGATCCACCCTCCTCGTCCAATCGCAAACCTGCCCCATGGAATAGGGTGTCCAGAAAATACAGAGTACGAGACGTGAGCATAAAACGCTCAGTGCAAAAGTATGAGTATACATGCATGCAAAGTGAACTCCCTATAGACTCGAGGTCAAGGATCAGATAACAGAGACAGACCGGGCCCTGGTATGTAGCACGCTGTGCCGTCGCTTCAGGAGGTGGCTCCCATACCGAGATAACCGTGGAAACACCGGACCCAAATCGATGGAAGTCCATCCACTAACAGGATAGGGTACAACCCTACTAACAGACATCTCGAAGGAGATACAACAAGATGCAAATGAATGCAGCATAATATCATGGCATATAAATCATGCAGTCATATAATACATGCATACTCAGTCAGGATATCTCGAACAGTACTTTCGTACCTCAAATACCAGGTAGGCACTACCAGCTCTAAGTCCAAGCCTAAAGTCCGCCTACACAGCGAAATGATACTACTATCATTACAGTGCTCTAAAAGCCTTAACTAAGCTATTGCATACTCCTAAATATTTATAGGAAGCAAAAGCTATACCTTCGTCCGTCGTTAGCCTTTTGATGTCGATGCCTCCAGAACTTGGGCACAACTCCGCTACGACTATCGAACGCCTCTCCGACCTCCGGACCAAGCCTAAGAAGACTAGAACAGCTCGAATATGACTAGAAATAGAGAGGAAATCCGGAATTGGCAAGGAGAAATGAAGTCTCGGCCTTTTATTTATAGACAACGATCGGAGCCTCCGATCCTCGATCGAAACGTCCGAACCTGGATCGGAACGTCCGATCCTGCCATCGGAGCTTCCGAAGATCTTGATCTGCCACGTGTCAAAATATCACTTGATGACTCTGGATAGGGGTGATCGGAGCCTGCGGTCCTGATCGGAGCTTCCGATCCAGCCACACGTCATGGATGACGTAATATCATCGGTGCCTCCGATCCTCATCGGAGCTTCCGATCGTCCCTTCGGAGCTTCCGATCCGTCCAATCCCCAATTTATTTGATTAGCATTAATCCTTTAATTACTCAATTAGGGTTCGGGCTACTACAATAAAACACCATATGAGATATGGATGGGAAAGGTTCCCAAATATTCTTATCTGAGAATATGGGGATGTCCTGCTTACGTGAAGCAGACAGTGGGAGACAAATTGGATAGTAGATCCATTTTGTGCTACTTCGTGGGATATCCAAAGAACACTGTTGGATATTATTTCTATCATCCAAAGGAAGCAAATGTGTTTGTTTCTAGAAATGCCACCTTCTTGGAGAAGGAGTTTCTATTAGATAGAAAAGGCAAAATGATAGAACTCGAGGAAATTCGAGATACACCCACGACTGTAGAATTTGAACCCAATCTCCAACAGCCAGTAGTTGAGTCACACATACCTAGAAGGTCTGAAAGAATAATCAGACCGCCTGCAAGATATACGCTTCTTCATGAACAAGGCCATGATGAGCCTAGTGATGGATGTGATCCACGAAACTTCAAAGAAGCAATATTTGATGCTGAATCATCTAAATGGCTTGAATCTATGCAGTCCGAAATGGACTCCATGTATTCGAACCAAGTATGGACTTTAGTAGATCCACCTGAGGGAATTGTTCCCATAGGATGCAAATGGATTTACAAGAGAAAACTTGGGGCGGATGGGAAGGTATTGACCTTCAAAGCAAGACTAGTGGCAAAAGGCTATACTCAAAGGCAAGGAGTTGACTATGAGGAAACCTTTTCACCAGTCGCTATGTTCAAGTCAATTAGAATATTGCTAGCCATAGCTGCATGGTATGACTATGAAATATGGCAGATGAATGTGAAAACAGCATTCCTCAATGGAGACATTAGAGAAGAGATCTATATGTCTCAACCTGAGGGTTTCACATTAGTAGGAAGTGAGCATAAGGTATGCAAACTTCAGAGATCGATCTACGGTCTCAAGCAGGCATCTAGGAGTTGGAATCTCAGATTTGATAACACTATCAAAGAGTTTGGTTTTGTTAAAAATCCTTAGGAACCATGTGTGTACAAGAAAGTTAGTGGGAATGCAGTGACATTCCTAGTACTTTACGTTGATGATATCCTTCTCATTGGGAATGATATAGGATTATTGCAATCAACTAAAGTATGGTTAGCAAGTAAATTCTCCATGAAAGACATGGGTGAAGCATCTTATGTATTGGGAATACAAATCTATAGAGATAGATCAAAGAAGATGTTGGGGCTCACCCAAGTCATGTATATTGATACCATACTTAAAAGATTCTCTATGGAAGAGTCCAAGAGAGGATACTTACCAATGTGTCATGGTGTTACTCTATCTAAATCAATGTGCCCTAAGACTGATGAAGAGATAGAGATGATGACACGTGTTCCCTATGCGTCAGCAATTGGTAGTATCATATATGGTATGATATCAACGCATCCTGATATAGCATATGCTTTGAGTGTTGCAAGAAGATATCAGGCTAACCCTGGTCCATTGCATTGGAAAGCCGTGAAAGATATTCTTAAGTACTTGAGAAGGATTAAGAATTTTTTCATGGTTTATGGGGGTGGAGAATTAAAATTGGAAGACTATACTGATTCTAGCTTCCAATGTGACGTGGATGATTCGAAATCGACTTCTGGTTTTGTATTCATGCTTAATGGTGCTGCTGTCTCTTGGAAGAGTTCCAAGCAAGACACAGTTGCGGATTCCACCACTGAAGCCGAATACATAGCAGCATCTGCTGCAGCCAAAGAGACAGTTTGGATAAGGAATTTTGTCCAAGAGTTGGGCGTTATTCCAAATGGAGTTAATCCAGTCCCGGTGTACTGTGACAACACTGGTGCCATTGCTCAGACAAAGGAACCAAGGTCTCATCAGCGATCCAAACACATACTGAGGAAATTCCACATCATTCGGGAGATTGTGGGAAGAGGAGACATATCAATCGAAAGAGTTGCCTCTACAGATAATGTTGCTGATCCACTAACAAAGCCCTTGCCAGGACCATTGTTTGAGAAGCATCGCGAAACAATGGGATTAAAACTAATGAGTAGTTGGCTTTAGGGCAAGTGGGAGATTGTTAGAGTAGATGCCCTGCAAGCCAAATGTTGGTCAGGGATTTTATTGACTCAAGTGTAATAACAATCTTTATTTTAATATAATTAATCTTTTATCTGGCATTTTCTTTATCTGTATACCCATGCAAGTTGCATAGATAAAGACCTTGAATATACTATAGTAAGATATGAGGTTGTACATGTGATGGCAATCATGAAACAAATATTATTAATTACTGTATATTCTAAATCAAGTTCCTAGTCGATTGAGCCGTCCGAAATAAGGATAAGGATCGCTCGAGCTCGAGACTAGAATCTGTGATGATGTGTACCACTTTTCATTGGTATGGACATAGAGATGTTCAATCATACAGATTGGTGCTCATACGATGAGTTCACTGAACTACCCTCCCTCGGACTTCCCAAGTGGTTATCATTCATCGAGTGGATAAGTCCGTGGTTATGGTTGTACACCATTAGTCCTTACGACCCGGGACAACACTGAGGCTCTACATGCTAGGACTTTACTTTGACTCGTTTACCGACTCCATGAGGGTCATCAGGTGGCTAGGTTGGGTATATTTGCGACACATGTAGGAGCCAGTGCGTTGTAGTCGGGGATTCATCGCTCACCTGCGGGTGTGGATATCCTATGTGATAAAATGAGATAATAGTGCATGGAATCTCTGGCCAGAGTGTAAGATGTGTAGTAGAGTAAAATGTTTACCAAGTTACACATGCGATGCCACTATGTATTCTCAAAGACATCACATCGTTATCGAAATTCACGTGCAACCCTCGATGAACCAATGGATATATATAATATATATATTTATGATTGTGGGACCTTATGTTTATAATAATATATTTATATATATATATTATATTATTATAATATTAAAAAAAAAAGTTTAAATGAGTTGTCGGCTATTATTGCCGACAACTCATTTATTCCCTTCAATCAATTGATTGAAGGGATTGAAAATGGAGAGAAGCAGTGCATAAGATGCACAGAAAAGTTTTTGTTCTCTCTGCTCGAAGCTCTCTGCAAGCTCTCTTCTCCAGTCGTCTTCCTTTTGTTTTCTCTTCGTTAAATTTATTCTTCTTTTAAGTGCGAATTAGAAGAAGAACAGGAAATCCGGTCGTGGACCTGATTTGAAGAAAGGAGGAAAAATCCAGTTGATTGTTCGTAGGAATTTACAACAAGAGCTATTTTCGAAATAGTTGGAGCCATCGTCAATCTTTTAAGATTGATAGGTATAAATCTCTTAACTCCCTACGTACATTTATTTAAACCATACGAGTGTCCGAAAAAATTTTGAACGTCAAAATTAAATTTAAACTTCCGCTGCATTTTGGGCACGATAGAGATCCGAGATCTAACAATATACACACCTAGAAAAATGATTTATAGGTTCTTTTATTAACTTTATGTATTATTCCTGCTTTTGTAGTTATTTTATTAGGCTAAAATTGCTTTTCATTTATGGCTATTTTGAAGGTGGGATGGCTATTTTGAAGGTGGACTCGCTGCTTTAAGTTCTGAAATGGTCAATAGTAGTTAGAAATTTGCACTAAAACATTGAAATTTCATTATTTTAATTTGAAACACATTCAAATGATTGAGGGTAGGCAAGTGAAAAACCCATAATTGGCTACAACCTACAGTTTATGATTCAGAATGGTTGTAAAACCAGTTTCTTTGACGATGTTCACTGGGTTACGGTCTTCTGCATAAAAAGGGGAAAAAATCAAACCAAAACCGATTATATATTCGATAGTGTTGCATGCCATTCTCTTGAATAACTTTTCAACTACGTTATGTTTCATAATTTAATTTCCATTGCATCATTTATATTATTTTTTATTCATAATTTAAGTCAAAATTGAAATTTATGTTCACGTTTACAAAAAAAACCATGAATTTGAGGCTGTTTTTTAAAAGGTGTATTTGATTTTATGTTATTAAAGTTTGTGTAAATATCCAATAGGAGAACTATGACATTGTCTTAAAATTTTGTTTGTTGGATTTTAATGCCTGCTTTCAAATTTTCGTGTGCTTCAGATCTTACAACTTTTCTTCAGTTATTGTTTATATGTAAATCCAATATTCCTACCATTTTTTGTTTGGTGTTCACACTCTGTAATCCAAATCTGACTCTAGTTTAATGTCGCATAACTTTCATGAAAATATACTAGCATATAATGCATTACATAAATAAACTATTCCACGTGAGTCATTCTTTCTGTTTTTGACATTAAAACTTGAAATTTTTTACATAGGACATGTAGTATCTGTAATCCAATCTACTAAATCGCATTCATTAATTTAATAAATATTAAGATCATTATCTTTAATTTTAATTGATTTAAATTATTTATGTGAGTTATGTTTTTATTGTTTCAGTTTCTTTATTCAAATGATTTTTATCATGCAGCTTACTTGTTTTAAGTATTGTAAAGATTTAAGCTTTCTTATTTAAATTATTTTAATTGCTTAGTTTATTTATTTAAATGATTTTAAATGTTTAGCTTAATTATTTTTAAGTCGTTATCTGTCTAAATCATTTTAAAGGTTTTTATGCCATTAGTGCGTTTATTTAAATGACTTTTAATCGTTTGTCTAGTTTGTTAAAATTATTTTAATCGCTCTGCTTATTATTTAAAAATCTTAATTATTGTTCCGACATCAAAATATTTAAATTGTTGATTTTAATTTCTAAGTTAGTGTTTATGTAGTGCCTGGAATTTCCATGATTTAAATATTAATGCCTAAAATTTATTTTCAGTATGTATGTTTTTAATTTCTTGAAGTTAATTGTTTAAGTTTTAGTTAAAGATATCATTGCTTGATTTATTTGAATAAAATGCCTTGAATTGTTAGTTTAGTGAGTTTCTGTCCCGGCAGGCGACGATGGTGGGCTTCGGTGGTATATTATCAATACTTTCGTTTTTTTTTTTAAGATTTTAAGTTAGAAGAAAAAGGGGATTTTGGCCAAAAATGTAAATTTTAAACTTTTAAGGGGTCGAAAAGCAAATTTATTATTTTCTTGGATTTATTCCTAGACTTTTCATAAAATAGGGTTTTATTAAATCCGGGCTAGTGTAATTTTAATTAAAAATGTTGAGAGTTGAAAATTTTAAACTTAGGAGTTTTTAAAGGTGAAAAAGTTGGAGGTAAAAAGTTGTAATAGTACAAGTAGTACTTTTAATAGTACAAAAGCAACTTTAAAACACTACACACACATTTTCACTCTCATTATTTCTCACTCAAACATTTTATAACACAAAAATTAAAACCCTATCCCCTCCTAAACTCTAGAGCCGCCCCCTTCCTCTCTTCTTGGAGCTCCCTCTCGGCCAACCCCTCTCTTCCACCTCTAGCCGCCGGCGCCGCCTCCCACCGCCGCCTACACCACCGGAGAAGCTTCACAAGGAGCTTAGCTTGGAGTTTAGATTGTGTCCAGCCCTCTTCTCCCTTTTATTTTCGAATTCTCTTGGTAAAAGATTGGAAGGCAAGTGTAGACTTTTCTTGGGCTTTCAATCAAGCTATTATGTATTTGCTCCTAGCTTCTTTTTAAATTTCGAAATGACTATGATTTTTAGCATGTATGACTTGATACATTTCTGGAATTTTAGATATTTATGTGGGATTTTCGAATTTATGCATTAGATTGAGTTTTAAGTTGATAAATGGTGAGTTGTGTTGGAAAGCTTAAGTCATTTTGCATGCATGAAGTAAATTTCGAATTTCCAGAAATTGGTGTGCCCTATTTTCGAAAATTTACATGTGTAAGGGATGGAAATGAAGTGTGTTTGAAGCATTTTGATGTATTGCATTGGTCTTGATTGTTTGCTCTTGAGGTTGCCACTTTTTGGTGCAAAATCATGTAAATTTTGATATGTGATGTCGAAGTGAAGAAGTGGGCTGCCCAAGTGTTTGATGTAAGTCCTAAGAGATGGTTTTAAGTGTGTTTGATGGATTGGAGAAGTCTTAGAAGCAAGGGTGCATGATTGGTGAAGGTTTCACAAACTAGTAGGGCATTTGAGGTGTCTAGTTTGGACAGGGCAGTCTGAATTCGGGGCAGGGCAGTTTCCTTGTCGAGGTCTGTGTCGATTCTGTTTTGTCCTAAGTTTAGTTCATGACGTTGCGGTCGTGTCGGTATAAAATAGGCTTAATTCGGATAAGTATTCAATAAGTTATGAATTTTTGAAGTTTAAGTGTCGGTGCAGAAATTTATAGTCAAAAGTGGGCTGTCCGGGATGGGTTGTTTGGCATTTTGTATAAGAGGTCAAAGGAAGTTGAAACCTGGTCATATGGTAAATTTTAAGGGTTAGGAATGTGTCGGTTCAAGCGGGACGGGTTTTGGTTAAGGCATGAGTGAGAAAAAGGGTTTTTCAGTTTTCTTACTCGGTCTAAGTTGAAAAGTTAGGACTTTGGCAAAAGAGTAAAGTCTTGAGGGTTAGGGGCAGCCACTCGCTCATCGTTCTCACATGCAATGGAGTCGAGTCTCATTCTTGAAGTTGCACGTTCGTGTGTGTGAGTCTTATTCTTGATGCCAAAGAAAAATTTAAAGAAAGTCTCTTTGAGTCTTGCATGCCAAAGCATAATTGAGTTGAGTCTCATATCTTAAAGGTTGCATGTTCGTGTGCATATGGCATGTTCTTGAGAAAAATAAAGTGAAAGGAGGTCTTTTCATGTATGCATGATTAAAAAGGTGTGAGTCGAGTCTTAATGAATGAAAAGAAAAAGAAAGTAAATGTTTTTGAATGAAGTGATTTGTTTGTGACAAAGAGGGGTGTTGTTAGGCCAGGGGATGCCTCGGTCTACTCACCAAGAGGTTACAGAGGTTTAGGTAGGGAGCAAGAGACATCTTGTCTACCCTACCCACAGAGGGGCAATGTGGGATCGGGAGCAATCTCGGTCTCCTTGTCATAGAGGGGCAATGTGGGATCGGGAGCAATCTTGGTCTCCTTGCCACAGAGGGGTTAAGTTCGTCGGGAGAAATCTCGTCGTCTTGCCGGCATAGTGCACTGCAGCCATGATCATGATCGAAACAGAGGGTCAAAAATCAAGGAACTGATTTCTAAGAGGAAAAAGAAAAGAGAAGTTTAAAAGTTAAAGTTTAAAGTTTCAGTTTGACTCGTCTTACGTTGATGTCAGTCAGTCATGCATGAGGTTAAGAAAAGTATGAGGTTAAGTAAAGCATGAGGTTTATGTCAGGAAAGTTGAAAGTCTTCTATAGCGTGAGTTCATCAATGCATGTTTCCTATAAACTCTAGTTTCATGCATATTTACAGTTAAAGTTCAAAAGTATACTAAGTATCATAGTTTGAGTAAAGCATCATCTATTTTTAAACCTTGATATTCAACTGTTTATGCTTGTTGAGTCTTTAGACTCACTATGCTTGTTTGATTACAGGTGATGAGTTTTATGTTGAGGCGATGGAGGGGCAGGATCCACTGGGTTGAGGCCACTGGTAGTGCGAAGCCCAATGACCGTCGCTATTGCATGTTTAAGTTTTCCGCATATTTACTCTGTTATGTAATAATGAAGAGTTATTTGAGTACTTACCGTGTTTTTTAGCCAGGATGTGTATTCCCTGTGCTACAGTTGATGATTTGTAGTATGCCATCACCTATGCATGTTTATGTTTAACGCACTCTTTTAAATTCCTTAGTTTACTTTATGCTGTAACCGGGAGGTGGTTACTAGGATTGCATGTTTATGTTTAACGCACTTAAGTTTTACGTCAGTTGCTTTTCCTTACTTGAACTGCTGACTGGGTTAAGATGGCTTGTTTGCTTTGCAAACAAGTCATGGCAAAATTTTTATAAATCCGTAATTTCCTTTAAATTAAATAAAGCATAGAGGTTAGGGTCGTTTCAGTTGGTATCAGAGAACGGTCTTGGTTTGGGCTGAGCCTACTGCCGGTTGCCGAAACTCAGGGGATCTCGCCTCAAAGTCTGTAAGTTTTAAGTAATTTTATATGTTAGACGCATTTGAGTTATTACTTTAAATGTTTTGATGTCATCCTTTTTAAAATATTTTCAAATTAGATGTTTAATTTATTTAAATGTGTAGCTCAATGTTTTATTATTTAAAATTTCTTTAGTAGTTAAAGTGTACTATTTGACTGTCTATATTTTTATAGCATGCGAATTCAAGTTAAACGAAGTGGGTGCACCAATATTCCTTCCAATTTTGGACATTACGTGGTTGTTGTTTGAGTTATTCAGTAGTGTTAGCAATTTTGATGAGTTGTAGGAGTTTGTCAGAAATATTTAACTTGCGCATTAAGAGATAGTAATTGTGTATTACTGATGTAGGTTGTTTTCTTATATTGGATTCAAGTCGGATGCAACTAAGTGCATAGTTTGTTTAGAATTTGATAAGACGTATGTTTTGGCCAGTTAAGTTATTGATTCGAATCTGTGCAAAGACTTGGGATACGCACTTCGTTTTATATTTTTATGGATAGTTTGAGTTTTCTTTTGTTCTTTTGCGGCAATTATGTTTTTGGGGAATAGTGAATCGGTTACTAATGAGTCTTTCGATTATGCGAACTACTATTTCGATCATTAATTCTTTTTCTTCTTTTGTGCTCATATCCATCGCAACATCTACTTTTGAGTATCCAAAATCTCTCTGCACTTCCTTTGTGCATTTATGAAATCGTATGACGTCAGTCAACTTTATATTCTACTACTTTGACATTGGTTGAACTTTTAATAAGACCATGTTCGTATTTCATATTTCTTGAAATTTTCTCCAGTACTAGAACCACACATGTTGATGCGAGTAAGCATCACTTTGTATTTTTATTGGTGATCTACTTGCGTTGTGTGGTTGACTCCTGAATATGTCTTTGTACCGTTGTTTCCCTAATTATTGATTTGTGTGGACTACTCTCGATTGAAGTCACACTGTCTACCCTTGATTGTTTGAGCATGATGCCATTACTCTTGATGAGTTATCACTAGATTTGTTATCTTGTTGGCTCATATTTATTATTCATGGAGCCTCCATTATTATTCATTCATCTCTAGACTTGAATTATGAGTGAGTTGTTTTCACTTATCCAGATTGGTATTCTTCAGCTCGCTTCTTTGTAATGCTTGCATTATTTTGTTTCGTATTAAGCAGCATTACATGTGTATTTATTTCCTTTCATGATCCATCACGGCGAATTAGTTGAGTGGATCACACTTTTGGTTATCATTCCGACTTCTTGAATAGAAAAATCGACTCGTAACCGCATAGTGAGAGTTTAGACTGTTGGAATTTAGTAATAGTGCTTGATAAAATCCTAAGTTGCAGCTGCGTTACGAGGAATGTTGATTATCAATTATATCAAGTCCTAGCAGGAAGACTGCTAGTTAGTGAATTAATTGAATGTGTTGCTTAAATTTTTGTCAGGATCATTAAGAGTGAACAGACGATTTTTGGTAAACAGATTGGGTGTGATAATAACCTGACTATGATTTAGAACATTGAAGGAAAATAGAGCTGTTCCTAGAATACTTTTGGGTACTTTATATTAGCGTTCTAAGATCTTGTGAATGTCAACTGATAAGACTATTGCACCAAACTTGGAGGTAGAAGGATGAATAGAATTTTCAAGTAGTTTTATTTTCTGGATAAGATGTAGATTTATTTCTCGGTGAAGTACTAAGGAAATTGAGAAACCCTTCGAGGTGTCCAGTGGTATGCTAAGTTCTTGAAATTTGAATTCAGGTTGTACATATAAGAATTTGGAGAATTTTGGATTTTCAAACATGCTGTCAAATTGGAATAGAAATTTGAGATATGTCTTCCGGTGATGTATAAGAATTATTTGGTACTTAGGGACCGTCTAACCCAATAAGTGGATTATAATTTGTGGTATGTTTTGTCTTCAAAGATAAATATAGATTTCTTAGTCGTTGCGTCTGGGATAGAAAAGGTGGATAAATCTATTCGGAAATCTTAATCAGAGTTGAACTTTCGGTATAATCAAAGAGGCTAGAGGTGAACGTGTAAATTGATGAATGGATAATTGGGATCTGTTTAGGCATCTATTTGGATTCTATATGTTAACGGCTATTACCATGGGAATTGAACAACAGTGGATTTTAAGGTTATATTACCTTTTCAAGGATTAGATTAGATTTGTTTACAGGAATGGGCCAATCGATCCTAAGATGAGGAGAGTCACTATTTTCCACTTGAAGGTTAACCGAACTAGAGTCGTTGCTTAAGAGAACTTTAATCATCCCTTTAAGCGTTGTGAGTTTGGTAACTAATAAGGGATTGAGCATAGTCCAATAGCATTAAGTAAATCATTGCTAACAAGCGGCGTAGACCTGTAGAATTTAAAAATTGGATGTTAAGTTGTTCTTGAAGGTATCGTTTCGTAATATTGTTGATTTGGGAATATAAGGAAATTAGCTTGATTGTCGGTACTTATGCAGTTGTTGAGGAGATAGGTAATTTGTTTTATCTTTTGAGATGGCACAGAGTTGTTAGTGATACCTGACAGGTTTCATGTATCGATGTTGGGGAAGTATGGGTAAAATTCATATCATATCCTAAGGTCTAATGAGATAGAATTGTATAGTCCCTAAGCTATCCTATTTAGAAAATTTTAGTGTTTAGTCGCTAAGTATTTTGGGAACTTGAGAATTCCTTAAGAGTTCGAATTGTATATCATGTAAGTTAAGTCTACTTAGTAAATAGACATTATGCATAGCTTCGTTGTTAGAAAGTTTTTAAGTTTAGTAGAAGTCGACATAATTTATTTATGGGTTATATGAACTCTATTGCTTGGAATTCTGACGTAGGGATTAAGGTTAGCAGATGTAAGTTGTGCAATAACTTAAAGATCTAAGAATTTGTAAGATGGAGAACTTATCAGTTGTAGTAAGATGACGCTTTTAAGTTTGTATATTTGGATCGAAAGTAGATTTGAGGAATGATAGAATTTTTCTCGAGGATAAGACCACTTGGAAACAGGTAAGAAATGTAAATTTTATATTGCAGTAGGAGTTAGTCCAATTCGTGAGGATATAAATGTCAATAAGCATCATAGTGCGCAGAGTAAGCTATTAGTGTCAACTCAGGTGAGTGAAGAGATAGAAAAGTTGATGTTACTTAGTCGTACGTGTCCAGACCTAGTTAGAATGTCCTGAATTTCGAGGACGAAATTTCATTTAAGGGGGGAAGGAATTGTAGTATCTGTAATCCAATCTACTAAATCGCATTCATTAATTTAATAAATATTAAGATCATTATCTTTAATTTTAATTGATTTAAATTATTTATGTGAGTTATGTTTTTATTGTTTCAGTTTCTTTATTTAAATGATTTTTATCGTGCAGCTTACTTGTTTTAAGTAGTGTAAAGATTTAAGCTTTCTTATTTAAATTATTTTAATTGCTTAGTTTATTTATTTAAATGATTTTAAATTTTTAGCTTAATTATTTTTAAGTCGTTATCTGTCTAAATCATTTTAAAGGTTTTTATGCCGTTAGTGCGTTTATTTAAATGACTTTTAATCGTTTGTCTAGTTTGTTTAAATTATTTTAATCGCCCTTCTTATTATTTAAAAATCTTAATTATTGTTTCGACATCAAAATATTTAAATTGTTGATTTTAATTTCTAAGTTAGTGTTTATGTAGTGCCTGGAATTTCCATGATTTAAATATTCATGCCTAAAATTTATTTTCAGTATGTATGTTTTTAATTTCTTGAAGTTAATTGTTTAAGTTTTAGTTAAAGATATCATTGCTTGATTTATTTGAATAAAATGCCTTGAATTGTTAGTTTAGTGAGTTTCTGTCCCGGCAGGCGACGATGGTGGGCTTCGGTGGTATATTATCAAGACTTTCGTTTTTTTTTAAAGATTTTAAGTTAGAAGAAAAAGGGGATTTTGGCCAAAAATGTAAATTTTAAACTTTTAAGGGGTCGAAAAGCAAATTTATTATTTTCTTGGATTTATTCCTAGACTTTTCATAAAATAGGGTTTTATTAAATCCGGGCTAGTGTAATTTTAATTAAAAATACTGAGAGTTGAAAATTTTAAACTTAGGAGTTTTTAAAGGTGAAAAAGTTGGAGGTAAAAAGTTGTAATAGTACAATTAGTACTTTTAATAGTACAAAAGCAACTTTAAAACACTACACACACATTTTCACTCTCATTATTTCTCACTCAAACATTTTATAACACAAAAATTAAAACCCTATCCCCTCCTAAACTCTAGAGCCGCCCCCTTCCTCTCTTCTTGGAGCTCCCTCTCGGCCAACCCCTCTCTTCCACCTCTAGCCGCCGGCGCCGCCTCCCACCGCCGCCTACACCACCGGAGAAGCTTCACAAGGAGCTTAGCTTGGAGTTTAGATTGTGTCCAGCCCTCTTCTCCCTTTTATTTTCGAATTCTCTTGGTAAAAGATTGGAAGGCAAGTGTAGACTTTTCTTGGGCTTTCAATCAAGCTATTATGTATTTGCTCCTAGCTTCTTTTTAAATTTCGAAATGACTATGATTTTTAGCATGTATGACTTGATACATTTCTGGAATTTTAGATTTTTATGTGGGATTTTCGAATTTATGCATTAGATTGAGTTTTAAGTTGATAAATGGTAAGTTGTGTTGGAAAGCTTAAGTCATTTTGCATGCATGAAGTAAATTTCGAATTTCCAGAAATTGGTGTGCCCTATTTTCGAAAATTTACATGTGTAAGGGATGTAAATGAAGTGTGTTTGAAGCATTTTGATGTATTGCATTGGTCTTGATTGTTTGCTCTTGAGGTTGCCACTTTTTGGTGCAAAATCATGTAAATTTTGATATGTGATGTCGAAGTGAAGAAGTGGGCTGCCCAAGTGTTTGATGTAAGTCCTAAGAGATGGTTTTAAGTGTGTTTGATGGATTGGAGTGGTCTTAGAAGCAAGGGTGCATGATTGGTGAAGGTTTCACAAACTAGTAGGGCATTTGAGGTGTCTAGTTTGGACAGGGCAGTCTGAATTCGGGGCAGGGCAGTTTCCTGGTCGAGGTCTGTGTCAATTCTGTTTTTTTCTAACTTTAGTTCATGACGTTGCGGTCGTGTCGGTATAAAATGGGCTTAATTCGGATAAGTATTCAATAAGTTATGAATTTTTGAAGTTTAAGTGTCGGTGCAGAAATTTATAGTCAAAAGTGGGCTGTCCGGGATGGGTTGTTTGGCATTTTGTATAAGAGGTCAAAGGAAGTTGAAACCTGTTCATATGGTAAATTTTAAGAGTTAGGAATGTGTCGGTTCAAGCGGGACGGGTTTTGGTTAAGGCATGAGTGAGAAAAAGGGTTTTTCAGTTTTCTTGCTCGGTATAAGTTGAAAAGTTAGGACTTTGGCAAAAGAGTAAAGTCTTGAGGGTTAGGGGCAGCCACTCGCTCATCGTTCTCACATGCAATGGAGTCGAGTCTCATTCTTGAAGTTGCACGTTCGTGTGTGTGAGTCTTATTCTTGATGCCAAAGAAAAATTTAAAGAAAGTCTCTTTGAGTCTTGCATGCCAAAGCATAATTGAGTTGAGTCTCATATCTTAAAGGTTGCATGTTCGTGTGCATATGGCATGTTCTTGAGAAAAATAAAGTGAAAGGAGGTCTTTTCATGTATGCATGATTAAAAAGGTGTGAGTCGAGTCTTAATGAATGAAAAGAAAAAGAAAGTAAATGTTTTTGAATGAAGTGATTTGTTTGTGACAAAGAGGGGTGTTGTTAGGCCGGGGGATGCCTCGGTCTACTCACCAAGAGGTTGCAGAGGTTTAGGTAGGGAGCAAGAGACATCTTGTCTACCCTACCCACAGAGGGGCAATGTGGGATCGGGAGCAATCTCGGTCTCCTTGTCATAGAGGGGCAATGTGGGATCGGGAGCAATCTCGGTCTCCTTGCCACAGAGGGGTTAAGTTCGTCGGGAGAAATCTCGTCGTCTTGCCGGCATAGTGCACTGCAACCATGATCATGATCGAAACAGAGGGTCAAAAATCAAGGAACTGATTTCTAAGAGGAAAAAGAAAAGAGAAGTTTAAAAGTTAAAGTTTAAAGTTTCAGTTTGACTCGTCTTACGTTGATGTCAGTCAGTCATGCATGAGGTTAAGAAAAGTATGAGGTTAAGTAAAGCATGAGGTTTATGTCAGGAAAGTTGAAAGTCTTCTATAGCGTGAGTTCATCAATGCATGTTTCCTATACACTCTAGTTTCATGCATATTTACAGTTAAAGTTCAAAAGTATACTAAGTATCATAGTTTGAGTAAAGCATCATCTATTTTTAAACCTTGATATTCAACTGTTTATGCTTGTTGAGTCTTTAGACTCACTACGCTTGTTTGATTACAGGTGATGAGTTTTATGTTGAGGCGATGGAGGGGCAGGATCCACTGGGTTGAGGCCACTGGTAGTGCGAAGCCCAATGACCGTCGCTATTGCATATTTAAGTTTTCCGCATATTTACTCTTTTATGTAATAATGAAGAGTTATTTGAGTACTTACCGTGTTTTTTAGCCAGGATGTGTATTCCCTGTGCTACAGTTGATGATTTGTAGTATGCCATCACCTATGCATGTTTATGTTTAACGCACTCTTTTAAATTCCTTAGTTTACTTTATGCTGTAACCGGGAGGTGGTTACTAGGATTGCATGTTTATGTTTAACGCACTTAAGTTTTACGTCAGTTGCTTTTCCTTACTTGAACTGCTGACTGGGTTAAGATGGCTTGTTTGCTTTGCAAACAAGTCATGGCAAAATTTTTATAAATCCGTAATTTCCTTTAAATTAAATAAAGCATAGAGGTTAGGGTCGTTTCAGGACATCTTAAAAATACTCAAAATACATAAAAAGACCATAAAAGTGCATTTTGAACTTCAATCTCGTAAAAGAAAGTTCTTGAGGCAGAACCCCGAGAATGGGGACACGCAAAAAGCGCGGCACAGGGCGCGGGGACAGTCGCACTCAGGCAGCGGTGCGGGGTGCCGTCTTCTGATTGTTTTGCCTATTTTTTGGTATTTTTCGATCCCAATTCAATCGTACTCACTCACTCATTTAAAGTTATGATCAAACATATGAAAAACTTCAAAAACTCGAAAAGGATTCGTCCGAAAACAACCATCTTCAAAAGATTTGCATCAAACTTTACATTCAAAATACTCACACCAAATTCTCAAATTCACACATCTTTTCTCATCAATTCTCAAAAATTTTTAAACAAAACATTCACTCTTTGGAAACTTGATTTCCCATATGAAAATTTTTCAAAACTTGAAAGGATCACTCAAGAACACCTCCAACTTCAAAAGCTTTTAAACTAAAAATACATACATAAAAAATACTCATATTCAAGCACCTTTACCAAAATTCTTTAACATCTTTCTCAAAAATATTTAACCAAAACGTCAAGAATGATCCACGTTTCACAATTCTATATCATGCTCAACAGAAACTCATAGAATCAATGCAATATACATAACTTACACATCAACATACATTTTTTCATATCAAAATACATATATTCTCGATTGGTGGTTTCAAAAGCATTTAAAACTTGTCTTTCTCGTACTTGGTATGGAAATCCGAACTCCAAGATCACGATACTAGCCTTCTCACGACAAATGATGCGAGAATCCTTGAAAACTTGAGAGGAAATTTCTAAAACCTAGGGTGGGGAGGCGGTTTTTGGCATGAAGGGGGAAAAGGGAGAACAAATTTTGACGCAAATTTGTTTCTACGTTAAGTCCTGACTCCAGCTTTAAAAGATAAAACCAATGGGCCGGACTCTGGCCCATCGAATTTAAAATAATTTTTTTAAAATATTTCCTCCTTAAACTCATAAAAGTAAATACTAAGACCATTTTTTAAATAAAAAGCTGCACAAATATATTTTGAACATAAAAATAAAATATTCGTGAAAAACACACTTAACTTAAGATTTATTGAACCTCGTTCATAGGCTAGTTTCAATTTTCTTCGTAACTAGAATTAAATCCATACCTGAAACACTAAAATCTAACTTGAAACCATTAAATATCAGAAAATTTTCATAATATTAAGTTATTTAACACAATATTTAAACATATATTTTAATACCCCAAAACTCCAATTTGAAATGTAAAATATCATGCAATACATATAACACAAAATCTTTTAAACATAAATTTTTAAATAATTAAATAAATAAAAATAAAACCATTTAATTTAAACAAAATTTTTAAATCACAATTAAATGAAAATAAATTCATTTAAAATTAATTCAAATTCTCTTTAATACTCGTGAGTGAATTTATGGATTTTTTCAAACGTTATATACTCACTCACATCCAGTGTTTTCTGTATTTTCTGGACACTCTATTTGACGGGACAAGTCTTAGGTTGGACGATGTCAGAGAATCAAGGCAGGGTGGTCCGAGCGGTGGCTTTCATTGAGTTCCCTTAGTTTTAGTGATTTGATTTTATTGTGATTCGTTGTATTCCGCCGACATTGGGTTGTATTTACAGTATTTATTCCTTTGATAATTGCTCTTAATTTTTACCTAAGTTAATTGCCTGTTTAAACAAGTTTAGTTAGTAGGTGATTCGGGTAGGGTCACACAGTAGCACTCTGTACCGTCGCAACAGAAGGTGGCTCATAAACCCAACTTTGGATATAGGTGACCTGACGAGTCCACGTGTCCAACCATCCACTAACTCATAATGAGCACCCTACTACATGTTATCTCGTGGATAAAAGCTCAATATTATAATGCATGAAGCATAATATCATGACATATAATATGCAAATAAAATCATGTCATATAAATATTGCAACACATACGAAATGCATACTCAAGCCATGGTATTTCGAACAGTACTTTCGTACCTCAATTATACCAGTCTAGCTATTCCAGCTCTATTGTCCAAGCTTATAATCACAAGATTACTATACCACTAATCAATATCTAAAATCTTTAACTAAGCTAATAGATACTTAAAACTATTTATAGGAACCCAGATTATACCTTCGTCTGTCGTTATCCCGTTGATGTCGAAATTCCCACCTCGAAGGCTCCGCCCTGTTACAACTTCAATAGCGCCTCTTCGAAGCTGGCCCCTCGCCAGATAAGGTTAGAACCCTAAAACTACTCATGAAATGAGAAATAATATTTGATTTTGGTGCAAAATTCTGAATCTCAGATTCCCTACTTATAGGCGGAGATCGAACGGTCTGAACTAGGGATCGAATGGTATGATCTTTCATGCATTGAAACGTCTCCTGACTCACTAATCGGATGCTCCGATCGGGGGATCAGATCATCCGATCTCATGCATGTACGATCATGTGTCAAAATCAACGATATTTGTTGTGCCAAATCATTGGACGCTCCAATCTTCACCACGTGTCAACCTCATGTTGACAACACATTGGGCACCTCACTATTGGAGTTCAGACGTTTTAATATGGGTTCAGAGCGTCCGATCGCACCCTAACCCTCTGAAGTCCATTCTAGCTTCCGAAGTGTTCGGACCTTCCGAACTGGGTTCGGATCTTCCGAACTCACCTGAGAAGAAAATTCCAAAAATTCATATTTTAATTATTAAGCCTTTAATCAACCCTTAATTATGTTTAGCCACTTAATCTTGTAAAATGAGACTGAATTACTACATTCTCCTCCACTTAAGAGATTTGTTCATAGAAATCAGATCTTAAGTAATAAAATTGCAATCATCGAGCAAAACTTTTTTATTACATCTGAACATTTTGAAATATATAGTACTGAAACCAAAAAACAATTAGAATAACCAAAGATGTTCCGAACGCATACGGCTCTCCAACTCTCAAGTAGCTTTTTCAGTGCCTCGACGTTACCACTGAACTAAAACGAGAGGAATGTTCTTGTTCCGCAACGCCTTCTCTTTATTATCCAAAATCTGTAATGGTTAATCTGAAACGACCTCTACCTCTACTATAATTAATAATTAAATAAAATATGGATTTTCAAAAAAAAATTGGCATGACCAATCTGTTTATATTAAAGCCCACCTGTCACAGACAGCAAACTAAAAATACAACCGACAACACAGATAATGTAGTAGCCCGTACCCTAATTGAGTAATTAAAGGAATTAATCATAATTACTTGGGTAGAGTTCGGAAGCTCCGAATGTGAGATCGGAAGCTCCGAACAGGATCGGAAGCTCCGATCGGTATTACGTCAGGCATGATGTGTGGCGAGATCGGAAGCTCCGATCAGGACCGGAAGCTCCGATCACCCCTATCCGGAGTCAACAAGTGATATTTTGACACGTGGCAGATCAGGATCTTCGGAAGCTCCGATGGCAGGATCGGACGTTCCGATCGGGGTTCGGACGTTCCGATCAAGGATCGGAAGTTCCGATCGTTGTCTATAAATAGAAGGCCGAGGCTTCACTTTCATTTGCCAATTCCGAGTTCTCCTTTCCTTTCTAGTCCTTTTGGAGCTGTTCTAGTCTTCTTAGGCTTGGTCCAGAGGTCGGCGAGGCGTTCGGTAGTCGTAGCGGAGTTGTGCCCAAGTTCTGGAGGCATCGACATCAAAGGGCTAACGACGGACGAAGGTATAGCTTTTGCTTCCTATAAATATTTAGGAGTATGCAATAGCTTAGTTAAGGTTTTTAGAGCACTTTAATGATAGTAGTATCATTTGGCAGTGTAGAGCAGACTATAGGCATGGACCTAGAGTTGGTAGAGCTTGCACTGTTTTGAGGTACGAAAGTACTGTTCGAGATATCCTGACTGAGTATGCATGTATTATGTGACTGCATGATTTATATGCCATGATATTATGCTGCATTCATTTGCATCTTGCTGTATCTCTTTCGAGATGTCTATTAGTAGGGTTGTACCCTATCCTGTTAGTGGATGAACTTCCATCGATTTGGGTCCGGCGTATCCACGGTTATCTCGGTATGGGAGCCACCTCCTGAAGCGACGGCACAGCGTGCTACATACCAGGGCCCGGTCTGTCTCTGTTATCTGATCCTTGACCTCGAGTCTATAGGGAGTTCACTTTGCATGAATGTATACTCATACTCTCGCACTGAGCGTTTTATGCTCACGTCTCGTACTCTGTATTTTCTGGGCACCCTATTCCATGGGGCATGTTTGCGATTGGACGAGGAGGGTGGATCCAGGAGGGGCTAGTCAGCGGTTGGCCGGCTGGAGCTTCGCTTAGGTTTTATTACTGTTGTTTGGGTTTATACAGCTATTCGACTTGGTTGTATATTATTGGATAAATTACAGATTCCTTTACTTGGGATTGTATATTGTTTATGGATTCCGCAGTTTTATTTTTATATCTGTTTAATTAAGTTAATTGCATGCCTAAGTTCTGTTTAGTAGGTGATCCGGGTAAGGGTCACTACATTTATGGTATCAGAGCATGCAAAAGAATTCTTGGGATTTAGTCTCATCTTGAGGTATTTTTGTAGATGTCAAATCGTGACGACCAGAGTTCTCATGGCAGTGTTGGTGGGCGTTGGGGTGATGCCGACCGGGAGCCTCGTCGAGAACGGCTTCATCGTCACCATGACGACGAGCGTTTTACTGTGCGTCGATTCTTAGCTATGGGTCCTAAGCCCTTAGTTGGAGGTGAGTCTCTGGAGGATGCGGAGAACTGGTTAGACCGCATGGAGATGACTTTTCAGACTTTCCAATGCACCGAGGAGCAGAAGGTGGAGACCCTTGGCTATCTTCTGGATGGGCGTGCGCGCAGGTGGTGGAGGTTTACTTCTGCACCTTTTGTTGCGGCGAGAGGAGTGGCCACCTGGGCCGAGTTCCGCATAGCTTTCCTAAAGCGGTATTTTCCTCCTGCACTCCGTCAGCCGAAGGCAGGCGAGCTAGTGAGTCTGCGACAGGGAGCCATGTCTATTGATGAGTATCAGCAGAGGTTCTTTGATCTGCTATCCTATTGCCCCGAGATTGCTGATAGCTCAGAGATGAAGTATAATCTGTTCCTTCAGGGCCTTAACCCTGAGATCCATGACCGTGTGGCGGTTGGCGACGACATGTCCTACGAGGGTTTGGTGAGCCGTTGTCACCAGGCGGAGGACAGCATTCGGCGGAATAGGTCTTTCCCTCAGTCGGGGCCTGCTAGTTCTTTGGGTCCCCGTGCCCAAACTTTCAAGAAGTCTGGATCTTCTTCTTCCTCTGGTTCTGGAGGTGTTGTCCGTTACGGTAAGAAGGACAAGTGTGATCACTGTGGGAAGAATCATCCATCCGACAAGTGCCGCAGAGCTTCTGGAGCTTGTTTCCGTTGTGGAGAGACTGGTCATATCCGGAGGGATTGTCCACAGTCTGGGGGAGGCGGTTCTGGTTCTGGTTCAGGATCGGGTTCTCAGGCCACCGTTCAGCAGAGGTCGCAGGGACAGTCTGCTGGGAGTTCTCATTTGAAGCCACGAGCTTCTGGCCAGGTGTTTGCCCTGAGACATGATCAGGTTGTGGAGGAGAATGAGAAAGTCATCGCAGGTACATTTCTGCTTTATGGTATACCTGCTCTTGTACTTATTGACACTGGTGCATCTCATTCCTTCATTTCTGCACGTTTTGTTAAGAGGCATAAGTTACCATGCATTTCACTAGACGTAGTGATGTCTGTTTCTACTCCGATGGACCAATCTGCTTTGGCTAAGCGTCTAGTGATGGGTTGCCCTTTAGAGTTCGAAGGTAACATTCTGTTAGAGAATCTCATGGTCCTGGCGATGGATGACTTTGATTGCATTCTGGGAATAGATATGTTAACTACCTATCGAGCTTCAGTGGACTGCTATCAGAGATTAGTACGCTTTCATCCGGAAGGGAGTGAGAGTTGGTTTTTTCTATGGTGAGGGAGCGCGACCCCTGATGCCTTTGGTATCAGCTTTGAGAGCCTGTCGAGCTCTAGAGTCTGGCGGGGAAGGCTACCTTATCTATGCAGTTGATTTGTCCGCTGAGAGTATTGGGATAGAGAGCATTCCTGTTGTGGATGAATTTCCAGATGATTTTCCTGATGAGATTCCGGGTTTTCCTCCTACTAGGGAAGTCGAGTTTGGCATAGAGTTGATGCCGGGTACTTCGCCTATTTCTAGAGCACCGTATCGTTTGGCTCCGTCAGAGATGCGTGAGTTGAAGAATCAGCTACAGGATCTTTTGGACAAGGGGTACATTCGTCCTAGTGTATCTCCTTGGGGAGCTCCTGTTCTCTTCGTGAAGAAGAAGGATGGGTCGATGCGGCTGTGCATTGACTATCGGCAGCTGAATCGAGTCACTATGAAGAACAAGTATCCGTTGCCTCATATTGATGACTTGTTTGACCAGCTGCAGGGCACGTCAGTTTACTCCAAGATTGACTTGAGATCTGGGTATCATCAGTTGAGAGTCCGTGATCAGGACGTAGCCAAGACTGCATTCCGTACTTGCTATGGGCATTACGAGTTCCTAGTAATGCCATTTGGTTTGACTAATGCACCGGCTATATTCATGGATTTGATGAACCGTGTCTTCAGGGAGTATTTGGACAAGTTTGTCGTGGTTTTCATTGACGACATCTTGGTGTATTCGCGTAATACGGAAGAGCATGTTTCTCACTTGCGGTTGGTACTACAGACTCTTCGAGATGAGCAATTGTACGCCAAGCTGAGCAAGTGTGAGTTCTGGATGGATAGAGTGGTCTTTCTTGGCCATATCATATCCAGAGAGGGGATTTCTATTGATCCAAGCAAGATTGAAGCGGTACTTAATTGGTCGCGTCCGACGACGGTTGCTGAGATCCGTAGTTTTTTGGGTCTAGCAGGGTATTGTCGTCGCTTCATTCTGAACTTCTCTCAGTTAGCTCGACCGTTGACGCAGCTTACTCGCAAGGTTGTGGATTTTGAGTGGTCCTCCGAGTGTGAGGAGAATTTCCATGAGCTTCGACGGCGATTGACTTCTGCACCGGTGTTGGCATTACCGTCAGGATCTGGAGGGTATGTAGTTTACACGGATGCTTCTCTTCAGGGGTTAGGTTGTGTCCTGACTCAGAATGGGCATGTGATCGCATATGCTTCAAGACAGCTGAAGCTTCACGAGGACAACTACCCAGTCCATGATTTGGAATTGGCAGCCATTGTGTTCGCTTTGAAGATCTGGCGTCATTATCTGTATGGCGAGAAATTTAAGATCTTCACCGACCATAAGAGTCTCAAGTATTTGTTCACTCAGGCAGAGTTGAACATGAGGCAGAGACGTTGGATGGATTTGCTTAAGGACTATGATTGCGAGATTAAGTACCATCCGGGAGCTGCTAATCTCACCGTTGATGCTTTGAGTCGCAAGGTGCGACTATCCGCACTTCAGACTTGTTCGATGTCTAGTGCGATTAGTGACTGTTGTACTTCAGGTTATACCTTCAAGCATAAGAAAGGTATGCAGAGTATCCAGATGTTTGCGATATTATCTGAGCCAGCCTTGTATTCGCGGATCCGAGATGCTCAGATGTCTGATTCGAAGACCCAGCGTTTAGCTCGTCTAGCTAACGAGGGTAGCTCGTCTGGATTTCATTATCAGTCAGATGGCTTTCTGTGTTTGTCTGGTAGGCTTGTAATTCCACAGGATGAAGAGTTGCGAGAGGAGATTTTATCTCAGGCACATCGCACTAAGTTGAGTATTCATCCTGGGAGCAACAAGATGTACAAGGATCTACGTACTCTTTTCTGGTGGAAGGGAATGAAACGCAGTGTTTATCAGTTTGTTTCGAGATGTTTGGTGTGTCAACAGGTCAAGGCAGAGCACCGACGACCTGGAGGATTGCTTCACAGTCTGCCTATTCCTGAATGGAAATGGGAGTTTATCACAATGGACTTTGTGACCCATTTGCCGGTATCCCCGAGGAACTGTGATGCTATCTGGGTTGTGGTGGACCGACTCACCAAGTCAGCGCATTTCATTGCCTATAGCCGAGAGTACTCTGTGGATCGCATGGCACGGATGTACATTCAGGAGATCGTCCGACTTCATGGAGTGCCTGTGAGCATTGTCAGCGATCGGGACCCCAAGTTTACTTCTAGATTCTAGGGGAGTGTTCAGCGTGCGATGGGTACTACTCTCAGTTTGAGTACAGCCTATCATCCGGAGACTGATGGTCAGTCAGAGCGCACTATCCGTACGTTAGAGGATATGCTTAGAGCGTGCGTCTTGGATTTTGGTTCAGCCTGGCAGGATCATTTGCCGTTGATCGAGTTCACTTACAACAACAACTATCACACTAGTAATGGGATGGCACCTTTTGAGGCGTTGTATGGGCGACGTTGTCGTACTCCACTCTTTTGGGAAGAAGTGGGGGAGAGACAGGCTGAGGGACCGGAGTTTATCCAGCAGGCGATAGACATTGTTGATCAGATCAAGAAACGGATTAAGACTGCACAGGATCGTCAGGCCAGCTATGCTAATATCAAGCGTAGGCCCTTGTAGTTCGAGGTCGGGGAGAAAGTGTTTCTGAGAGTGTCACCTTTCCGCAAGATTCTCAGATTTGGCCTTAAAGGCAAGTCGTCTCCCAGATTTATCGGTCCGTTTGAGATCTTGGAGAGCATTGGCGATTTGGCTTATCGACTAGCTTTGCCACCGCATCTATCCAGTATTCACGACGTTTTCCACGTATCTCTGTTGCGACGGTATGTGGCGGATGAATCTCATATTCTGCAGCGGTCTGAGGTTCAGGTAGACAAGGATTTGACTTATGTTGAGAAACCTCTTCGTATCCTGGATTATAAGGATAAGGTTTTACGGAACAAAGTCATTCCTTTTAGTTCAGTGGCAGCGCCGAGGCACTGAGGAAGCTACTTGGGAGCTTGAGGACAGGATGCGTAAAGACCATCCTGAGTTGTTTTGATTTCATTCTTTAAAGTTGTATTCAGTTGCAAACTTTGTAACGTTCGATTTGAATAAAGAATGTTTCTGATTTCTGTATTTTGCATTCGGTACTTAAGATCTGATTTCGAGGACGAAATATCTTAAGTGGGGGAGAATGTAGTAGCCCGTACCCTAATTGAGTAATTAAAGGAATTAATCATAATTACTTGGGTAGAGTTCGGAAGCTCCGAAGGTGAGATCGGAAGCTCCGATCAGGATCGGAAGCTCCGAACAGGATCGGAAGCTCCGATCGGTATTACGTCAGGCATGACGTGTGGCGAGATCGGAAGCTCCGATCAGGACCGAAAGCTCCGATCACCCCTATCCGGAGTCAACAAGTGATATTTTGACACGTGGCAGATCAGGATCTTCGGAAGCTCCGATGGCAGGATCGGACGTTCCGATCGGGGTTCGGACGTTCCGATCAAGGATCGGAAGTTCCGATCATTGTCTATAAATAGAAGGCCGAGGCTTCACTTTCATTTGCCAATTCCGAGTTCTCCTTTCCTTTCTAGTCCTTTTGGAGCTATTCTAGTCTTCTTAGGCTTGGTCCGGAGGTCGGCGAGGCGTTCGGTAGTCGTAGCGGAGTTGTGCCCAAGTTCTGGAGGCATCGACATCAAAGGGCTAACGACGGACGAAGCTATAGCTTTTGCTTCCTATAAATATTTAGGAGTATGCAATAGCTTAGTTAAGGTTTTTAGAACACTTTAATGATAGTAGTATCATTTGGCAGTGTAGAGCAGACTATAGGCATGGACCTAGAGTTGGTAGAGCTTGCACTGTTTTGAGGTACGAAAGTACTGTTCGAGATATCCTGACTGAGTATGCATGTATTATGTGACTGCATGATTTATATGCCATGATATTATGCTGCATTCATTTGCATCTTGCTGTATCTCTTTCGAGATGTCTTTTAGTAGGGTTGTACCCTATCCTGTTAGTGGACTTCCATCGATTTGGGACCGGCGTATCCACGGTTATCTCGGTATGGGAGCCACCTCCTGAAGAGACGGCACAGCGTGCTACATACCAGGGCCCGGTCTGTCTCTGTTATCTGATCCTTGACCTCGAGTCTATAGGGAGTTCACTTTGCATGCATGTATACTCATACTCTCGCACTGAGCGTTTTATGCTCACGTCTCGTACTCTGTATTTTCTGGGCACCCTATTCCATGGGGCAGGTTTGCGATTGGACGAGGAGGGTGGATCCAGGAGGGGCTAGTCAGCGGTTGGCCGGCTGGAGCTTCGCTTAGGTTTTATTACTGTTGTTTGGGTTTATACAGCTATTCGATTTGGTTGTATATTATGTTGGAGAACGCGGCGATCAGATCAATCAGGATTGATACCCGGTGCAGCGGATGTTTAAAAATTTTATATGGAACGATTCCATATTGGGTATCAAAACTTTTACGATTAAATTGTGTGTGTAAAAATTAAATAACAATTATAAATTTTTACCTCCAATCTCGAATCGAGATTATGGACACCAACAGATTGCTCTGCTCTTGTTGTATATCCCTGGAACTGATGGACGAACTGTTCTTCAATCAGGTCCACGAACGGATAATTAATCCCTCTGATAGATTGCACTAGAAAATCTATCAGAAGTTTCTACGAAGAGAATTAACGAATTTGATCCGTTAAACCAGACTGTAATTCAAAATTCACAGGCTGGATTTTCCCGAGTAGAGAGGGAGGGGGCCGGCCACTGTCAGAGAAAAATACTAGGTTTTTTCGAAAATTTGTGACATGTTGTGTCTAATTTCTATACTGCAATAACTTATTTATAATGTAGGCCACTAACAGCTTAGGGCCCATTAGTCATAAGTTCAAGCCCGACAAGCAAAGCCCGCATGTTCAGAAATTAATATAAAATTCATCGTGACTCCGATTGATAAACCGATTTCACCAATGTGCACAGAAACCATTTCTACACCTTTTAAAGTCAAGATAAATTTTTCTGAATCCGAATTCAGTGATTTCCAAAAATGCCCATCCCTATGTCATTTTAGGAAATCTTACTCCTCTACTCTTAAATAAGAAGTCCAACTTCTTTGTTCATTAAATTTAACTCTTTAAATTTAACTATCTCAACGAGGATTAAAAATCCATTACTCTGTGTGACCCTCAATGGTTCAGGGATACAGCTAGCCGTGGGCTCACAACTCCTTGTGACTCAGAACAACAATTTCCGACTTGCCCATCGAATCATGGTAAGAGCTCCTAGCAACATCGCCCCATGATTCCCTAGGTATCACTGATAGTGTCTGCAAGAACCAATAGATTTTGGTTAGCGTACAGTACGGTCCCTTCATCCATATATCCCGATCGAATCAACAACCATTGGTAAATCGAGAGTCGTTCGAGATTCGATAACTATGCAATACATCTTGAAGATCAAATAGTGACATCGCATGTGCTACTAAGAAACCATTTCTTAAAACACATCATGTACTCTGGCCAGAGATTCGTCACACTAATATCTCCTCAGATCGCATAGGATATCCACACTCGCAAGTATGTGGTGAATCCTTGACAACAAAGCATCGACTCCTATATGTGTTGTAACTGTACCCAATCCCGACATCTGATGACCCCAATAGAGTCGGTAAACGAGTCAAAGCACAGTACTAGCATATAGAGTCTCAATGATGTTTCAAGTAGTAAGGACTAATGGTGTACAACCAAAACCGCGGACTTTATCCACTCAATAAGTGATAACCACTTGGAAAGTCCGGATAGGGTAGTTCGATCATTCATCATATGAATATCCATTTGCATGCTTCGAACATATCTATGTTCCTTACCAATGAAACGTGGTACTATGCATCGCAAATGCTAGTCTCAAACTCAAGCGATCCTTATCCTTATTATCGGACGGCTCAATCGACTAGGAACAGTTTAGAATATACAGTGACTATAAGATGTGTTTCATGATAGACATCCCCATGTTCTACCACATATTACATACACTATAGTATATTCAAGGTCTTTATCAAAACAACAATAGTATATCACAATATAACAATATGAAGAAAGATAAAGTCATTGCCATTAATAAAAGTGTAAATTATATTAAACAAAAGATTGTTTATACAAAGAGTCATCAAAGCCCT
This sequence comes from Henckelia pumila, assembly GCF_033568475.1. Classification (NCBI taxonomy): domain Eukaryota; kingdom Viridiplantae; phylum Streptophyta; class Magnoliopsida; order Lamiales; family Gesneriaceae; genus Henckelia; species Henckelia pumila. The sequence continues at coordinate 242,432 of NW_027331824.1, forward strand.
TAGCCACAAGTTGGCTCACCGGGCACCCACTCTATCAATCTCCCACTTGCCCTATAGCCAACTAGTCATACTACGTTGACCCATTGCTTCGCGATGTTTGTCAAATAATGGTCCTAGCAAGGGCTTAGTAAGTGGATCAGCGATATTGTCTGCAGAGGCCACTCTTTCGACAGTTATGTCTCCTCTTTCCACAATCTCCCGGATGATGCGGTATTTCCTCAGTACGTGTTTGGATCTTTGATGAGACCTTGGTTCCTTTGCCTGAGCAACGGCACCCGTGTTGTCACAGTACACCGGGACTGGACCAACAACTTCATGAATGACGCCCAACTCTTGGACGAAATTCCTCATCCAAACGGCCTCTTTAGCAGCAGATGATGCTGCAATGTATTCTGCCTCAGTGGTGGAATCCGCTGTGGTGACCTGCTTGGAACTCTTCCAAGAGACAGCACCGCCATTGAGCATGAACACAAATCCAGAGGTTGACTTCGAGTCATCCACGTCACTTTGGAAGCTAGAGTCGGTATAGCCTTCCAATTTTAGTTCTCTTCCTCCATATACCATGAACATATTCTTAGTCCTTCGTAAGTACTTAAGAATGTCCTTCACGGCTTTCCAATGCATTTGACCGGGATTAGCTTGATATCTGCTCGTGACACTCAGAGCAAATGCTACATCCGGTCTGGTAGATATCATCCCATACATGATACTACCTATGGCTGACGCATATGGTACATGTGTCATTTTCTCTATCTCTTCATCAGTCTTGGGACACATAGACTTGGATAGAGAAACTCCATGACACATGGGTAGATGTCCTCTCTTGGACCCATCCATTGAAAACCGTTTCAATATGGTGTCGATGTAGGTTGATTGAGTGAGTCCTATCATTCTCTTAGATCTATCTCTATAGATCTGTATCCCTAAAATATAGGATGCCTCACCCAAATCCTTCATCGAGAATCTACCTGATAACCATATCTTTGTTGACTGCAACATCCCTACGTCATTCCCAATGAGTAGGATGTCATCAACATAAAGTACTAAGAATGTCACAACATCCTTAACTACTTTATTGTACACGCATGGTTCCTCCGGGTTCTTGATGAAACCAAAATCCTTTATTGTTTCATCAAATTTCTGGTTCCAACTTCTTGATGCTTGTTTTAGACCATAGATTGATCTCTGAAGCTTGCATACCTTATGCTCGCTTCCCATGGATGTGTATCCCTCAGGCTGCGTCATATAGATTTCTTCCTTAATGTCTCCATTAAGAAAAGCAGTCTTCACATCCATTTGTCATATCTTATAGTCATACCAAGCAGCTATGGCAATAAGGATTCTTATGGACTTGAACATTGCAACTGGTGAAAAGGTTTCATCATAGTCAACTCCTTGTCTTTGAGTATAACCTTTCGCCACCAATCGCGCCTTGTAGGTCAATACCTTACCATCAGGCCCAAGCTTTCTCTTGTAGATCCATTTACACCCTATTGGAACAATTCCATCGGGAGGATCTACTAAAGACCAAACTTGGTTTGTATGCATCAAATCTATTTCCGACTGCATAGCTTCAAGCCATAAATTTGAATCCGCATCAGAAATTGCTTCCTTGAAGTTTCTTGGATCACATCCAACATCGGGTTCATCTAGATCCCCTTCAAGAAGAAGACCATATCGAATAGGAGGTCTAGAAGTCCTCTCGGATCTTCTAGGTATAGGCGTGTCTATCAATGGTTCCTGAGGTGTAGGATCGTTATTTTGTATTTCGGGTTCTTCTCGAATTTCTTCGAGTTCCATCATCTCGCCTTTCTTATCCGATAAGAACTCCTTCTCCAAGAAGGTGGCATTCCTTGAAACAAACACCTTTGTTTCAGCAGGATAATAGAAATAATATCCGATTGAATTCTTCGGATACCCTACAAAATAACATAAGGTGGATCGACTATCCAACTTATCTTCCACTGTCCGCTTCACGTAAGCAGGACATCCCCAAATCCTCAAGTACAAATACTTAGGAGCTTTGCCATTCCATAACTCGTATGGTGTTTTGTCCACTGCTTTAGTGTGGACGTTGTTCAACAACAATACCGCCGTTTCAAGCGCATAGCCCCAAAACGAAGGTGGAAGCTCAGTGAAGCTCATCATGGACCGAACCATGTCCAACAAAGTTCGATTACGACGCTCTGATACACCATTAAGTTGTGGTGTCATAGGAGGATTCCACTGAGAGAGAATCCCATTCTCTTTCAGATAGTCCAAAAACTCGGTACTTAAGTATTCTCCACCTCGATCCGATCGAAGTGCTTTAATACTTTTACCTAGCTTGTTTTCTACTTCAGCCTTGAATTCTTTGAACTTTTCAAATGCTTCAGACTTATATTTCATTAAATATAAATACCCATACCTAGAATAATCATCAGTAAAGGTAATGAAGTAGGTGTGGCCATATTGAGTACTAATTCTAAATGGCCCACAAACGTCTGTATGGATCAAATCCAACATATTTTGACTACGCTCAGGTTTCCCCTTAAAAGGAGATTTAGTCATTTTTCCTTTCAGGCAGGACTCACAAGTAGGTAGAAAGTTAATATCAGACATATCAAACATGCCCTCTCCCACTAGCTTGTTCATCCTCCTTGAGGAAATATGACCTAGCCTAGCATGCCAAAGGTTTGCCGGGTTTTGACTATCGATTTTCCTTTTGTTTGTTGTTACCGGTTTATCAACATAATTTATTGGAACGTCTTTTAATTTTAAGTTATATAGATCGTTTTCAAGTTGTCCATTTCCAATCAAACATTCATTCTTGTAAATATTGCAAATCCCATTCACAAAATTGCAAGAATAACCATCTCTATCAAGCATAGAAACAGAAATAATGTTTTTAATCAAATCTGGAACAAATAAAACATCTCTCAAAAAACTTAAAATTGTTCTGCAAAATAAATGTCTCCTATAGCTTTGGATTTATCTCTGGAACCATTCCCGAGCCTTGACTGGGTCTCACCCATCCTTAGCCTATTACATCTTGTCATCATTTGCAACTCATTGCAAATATGAGATCTACATCTGGTATCCAATACCCAAGAAGTAGTATTAAGAAAAACATTTTAATGTAAAACATACCCTTTGCAGTTCGCAACTGCTTGAGGTATTCCTTGCAGTTACGTTTCTAATGACCGGGTTTCTTGCAGTGATGGCAAACTTGTTTAGACTTGTCCAATTTTGCATGTAACATTTGGCCTTGAGATCATGGTCCAACCATTTATCTAGTTCGGCCAACCTTTCGGCAGTTACATAAGCCGGGGCTGTTTTCGGAGAAGCCTTTTCTAACACTTAGAAAATATTTTCTGAACTTAGGACAATCTTAACTTTATGGAATCATTCTGTATTGTTTGCGCCAGTAAGTTTGTTTTGTTGGAGAATAGAAACATGTGGATTACTGAGATGAAACAGACAATTATCGATGATTGTTTAATTAATTTACTAAGACATAAAATAGGCAAAATTTATTTTATGAATCTCACTCCCACTATTTTAACGATTTCACTACCCTCTAGTGAAAACGGGGAACTGTTTTCCTTAGTGAGAACATGGAGTCCAATTGACAAACTATGGTCCCGAATAATATCAGCCAACCATAATTTTCAAAAGGTAGAGCCCAATTGCTTCCAAAGCAACCTCCACGTTTTTACCTCATGTCCAATAAGGGCCCAATAATATGACGCCGTTTATTGTGACATGTCAAGATGACCCATCAATATTAAGTTGTGATGGACGGTCGCCATGTGGATCCCCCAATAATATGAGCCGATCCCATGGGAGTTCCACCCAACTTACAACATGTGTCGATCCAATGTACAGCTTTCCGACGAATGGGCCCCCCCAATAATATGAGCCGGACCGTATCCGCGGGTAGCATCTCATACATTGATCGTTGATGGAAGGTTAAACAAATTTAAATTTCCTTTATTTATCTTGATATCAATTTTAAATCATATTTAAAATGAGGGATTTTAATTTTGAAAATTTGTCTCATCATTTTAAAATTTTTGTATGCTTGCCGGATTCACACAATTTTGTATAAAACATGCATACAACAATAATATCATATATTATATAGGATGATCGATTTCATTTCTAATCGACCCGTGGTTGCCAATCACGAGTCTTAGTCCAATCCTAGGTAATATGCAGGTATGCAATGCAATCCTATTACATTGTGCTTCCAATTTACATTTCTTCTGTCTTTATTGTCTGTTGGGCCCACCACCGTCTTCAAATCTTCATCTCCCACTAAATCTAATGTATTTACAATAAATAACAATGACAAGTAGGGGATACATTTTAAGGGGTGGGAACGGGCCATAAACCAAGCCCACTTTTATTACATATGACAATTCATATTGGGCCATAAACCAGACCCATTAATAAATCCAAAACAATAAAAACAAATGTAAATTCCTAACATACACCTACAAAATTGGTCATGGCAATCGATCATCCTTATCCAATAACATTTAATTCAAAATTAATTTATTGGATAACATGCAATGGCAATTTAAATTTAAAAGGATAAAATCATATTCCATATATAAAATCTTATTTTACATACAAAATCATATTTTATCTTTTTATCAAATAAAATCATATTTTATCTATAAAATCCAATTTTATACATAAAATCATATTTTACTCAATATATCCATAAGATCATTTCTTATCATCAATTGTACCAAAAATAATTAATTTCAAAATTCAATTTAACGGATAAAAAATTTAAATTTTCAAAAAATTCAAATTTATCCAAAAATCAATTTTAAAATTTTCGGACTCGAACAATTCGATCCGACGCCTCGTGGACCAATCAAAAACGATTTTCGATCGGACCAAAAATAGAATTTTAACATATTAAAATTTAATTTTAAAATTTAAAAATAATTTTTTCGCGGGCCGCCCGGGGCACTCCCGGGCTGCCCGCGCCCCGAAGGGGCTCGGGCCGGGCAGCGCCCAGCGCTGCGCTGGGCAGCGCCGTGCGCTGCCCGGGGCAGCGACCATCGCTGCCCCCTTGGGCAGCGATCCAATCGCTGCCCGGGTTTTGCCCGAAATTTTTTTTTATTTTTTAAAATATTTAATTTGTTTCAAAAACCGAGGCTTAAAATTTTTTGTACAATCGATTAATTTAATCGCTTGATCTGAGCAACCTGGCTCTGATACCACTGTTGGAGAACGCGGCGATCAGATCAATCAGGATTGATACCCAGTGCAGCGGAAGTTTTAAAATTTTATATGGAACTATTCCATATTGGGTATCAAAACTTTTACGATTAAATTATGTGTGTAAAAATTAAATAACAATTATAAATTTTTACCTCCAATCTCGAATCGAGATTATGGACACCAACAGATTGCTCTGCTCTTGTTGTATATCCCTGGAACTGATGGACGAACTGTTCTTCAATCAGGTCCACGAACGGATAATTAATCCCTCTGATAGATTGCACTAGAAAATCTATCAGAAGTTTCTACGAAGAGAATTAACGAATTTGATCCGTTAAACCAGACTGTAATTCAAAATTCACAGGCTGGATTTTCCCGAGTAGAGAGGGAGGGGGCCGGCCACTGTCAGAGAAAAATACTAGGTTTTTTCGAAAATTTGTGACATGTTGTGTCTAATTTCTATACTGCAATAACTTATTTATAATGTAGGCCACTAACAGCTTAGGGCCCATTAGTCATAAGTTCAAGCCCGACAAGCAAAGCCCGCATGTTCAGAAATTAATATAAAATTCATCGTGACTCCGATTGATAAACCGATTTCACCAATGTGCACAGAAACCATTTCTGCACCTTTTAAAGTCAAGATAAATTTTTCTGAATCCGAATTCAGTGATTTCCAAAAATGCCCATCCCTATGTCATTTTAGGAAATCTTACTCCTCTACTCTTAAATAAGAAGTCCAACTTCTTTGTTCATTAAATTTAACTCTTTAAATTTAACTATCTCAACGGGGATTAAAAATCCATTACTCTGTGTGACCCTCAATGGTTCAGGGATACAGCTAGCCGTGGGCTCACAATTCCTTGTGACTCAGAACAACAATTTCCGACTTGCCCATCGAATCATGGTAAGAGCGCCTAGCAACATCGCCCCATGATTCCCTAGGTATCACTGATAGTTCCTGCAAGAACCAATAGATTTTGGTTAGCGTACAGTACGGTCCCTTCATCCATATATCCCGATCGAATCAACAACCATTGGTAAATCGAGAGTCGTTCGAGATTCGATAACTATGCAATACATCTTGAAGATCAAATAGTGACATCGCATGTGCTACTAAGAAACCATTTCTTAAAACACATCATGTACTCTAGCCAGTGATTCGTCACACTAATATCTCCTCAGATCGCATAGGATATCCACACTCGCAAGTATGTGGTGAATCCTTGACAACAAAGCATCGACTCCTATATGTGTTGTAACTGTACCCAATCCCGACACCTGATGACCCCAATAGAGTCGGTAAACGAGTCAAAGCACAGTACTAGCATATAGAGTCTCAATGATGTTTCAAGTAGTAAGGACTAATGGTGTACAACCAAAACCGCGGACTTTATCCACTCGATAAGTGATAACCACTTGGAAAGTCCGGATAGGGTAGTTCGATCATTCATCATATGAATATCCATTTGCATGCTTCGAACATCTCTATGTTCCTTACCAATGAAACGTGGTACTCTGCATCGCAAATGCTAGTCTCAAACTGGAGCGATCCTTATCCTTATTATCGGACGGCTCAATCGACTAGGAACAGTTTAGAATATACAGTGACTATAAGATGTGTTTCATGATAGACATCCCCATGTTCTACCACATCTTACATACACTATAGTATATTCAAGGTCTTTATCAAAACAACAATAGTATATCACAATATAACAATATGAAGAAAGATAAAGTCATTTCCATTAATAAAAGTGTAAATTATATTAAACAAAAGATTGTTTATACAAAGATTCATCAAAGCCCTTAGCCACAAGTTGGCTCACCGGGCACCCACTCTTTCATATTATTGGATAAATTACAGATTTCTTTACTTGGGATTGTATATTGTTTATGGATTCCGCAGTTTTATTTGATATCTGTTTAATTAAGTTAATTGCATGCCTAAGTTCTGTTTAGTAGGTGATCCGGGTAAGGGTCACTACAGATAAACTAGACCGAGAAAATGAAAGAGAACCTAAGGAAAGAGGTTCGACATTTCAAACATCCGAAATTTAACAATTTAATATTTACATGCCAAAAAACAAATCTAAAAGTCATTACATTTACCAAATAAACAAAATAAATACTTCAAAACTTTGAAGTTTGAATAAATTCTGCAGAAGACTGGCATAGATCGGAGGGATGTGCCGTGCTCGCATTGCAGTCTACTCGAGAGTCATGTCCCTCGATCTCAATGATAATCTAACCTGCACCAAACATAGTAGTGAGCCTAAAGGCCCAGCAAGAATGCACTATGGAATAACAATGGTTTAAAAATACATGTGTAATACTTAAAATACTTGTACTCATAATACCTTGAAACTTATTCGAAAAAGTTTTAAAAATGGGAGGAAGTGAGACTGGAACTAAAAGGAATCACGTATAAAGAACTCACGCAACTTTACTCAAACTCACGCTTTTAAACATGAACTGAAACTCACACTTTAAACTTGGAATTTTCCTTTGTAACTTTCAGAAACTTTCCCTTTAACTTTAACTTTGAACTTTAACTTTAACTTTTGCTCTGAAAATTCAGATCCTCGATTGTGACTCTTTTTGTTTTGATCGATCAATGGCTACAGTACCATGTCGGCAAGGACGCCGAGATCTCTCCCGACGCCACATTGCCCCTCCTCTGGTTTGTTAGGGGAGCCGAGATGTTTCACGGTCGCACACTACACGTCTAATTTGGTAGGAGAGCTGAGATGTCTCTCAGCCGCACACTACACGTCCGTTTTTGGCAAGTGAATAGAGGCATCCCCCGACCGACATTTCACGTCTAAAGTAACAATCAAATTTCCTCATTCAACTTTTCATAATTAACTTTTCACATTTAACTTCAACTTTTCATCTTTTCATTATTCGAAACTCCGAGACTTGAATATGACATTACTTGAAACTTTACTCACACGAAAGATAAGAACAAAAAGTTCGAAGACACGACTTCAAATGATTACATAAAACTTTGAATCTTGGATGAATGACGTGTAAGTGGCCACCTCTAAACATATAGACTTCCTTAGAATCTGTTAGACTTAACCCCTTAATGAGTCAATACGGGCGTTCGGCCCGTACGGCCCATAAACTAATCCATTCTTATCCGAATGACCTCCCATTCAAACCGACATCTTGTACAATCCTAAATAATCCCTAGGATCAGTCCTTAACCTCTAACGCAAGCCCGAGCAGCCCGTTCACTTTAGGTTCCCGGACAGCCCCTAAACTTCCTGGAAAACTGCTCTAGCCACTTCAACTTAATCCACCCTTTTCTTACCCGAAACTTACCCGAATTTAGCCAAATTTGAACTGACACGACCCCAACATCATACACATTAAGTAGGACAAGATCACCCCTTGTCCAGGTCTCTAAATCACCAAAATCAAAACCCATTTCTAGAGACCAACCGCATGGAACAAAAAAAAATCTGCACTATCCCTTCATAACTTAAAACCTTTAAAACCCTTCAACGATTGACTACTCCACATTACAACCATCAAGACACCACCTAAGACTTCCTCTTTGACCAGAAAGTGCCCTTGAACTTAGCCTCGTGCCCGAAGCTAGCTCAAGTCAAGGTTTTAGCCCGACATGTTTCACCCGATCAACCCAATCGCCACAACCAAGTTCCTATCCTAAAATCCTCTAACTCCAGCCCTTAACACCCATCTAATGTTGGAAAACTGGCGGTCAGATCAATCACGATTGATACCCGGTGCAGCGGAAGTTTAAAAATTTTTATCATGGAACAATTCCATGGTGTGGGTATCAACCATTCAACGATTAAATTATTGTGTGTGTAAAATTTAAATAACAATTATTAAATTTTACCTTCAATCTCGCAACGAGATTACTGGACACCAACAGATTTTATCTGCTCTTGTTGTCTCTCCCTGGAACCGATGAACTCCTTCAATCAGGTCCACGAACAGAGGTTTAATCCCTCTGATAGATTGCACTAGAAAATCTATCAGAAGTTTTCTGCGAAGAGATTAAACGAATCTGATTCGTTATTCCTGACTGCGATTCAAAATCACAGACCGAAATTTCTCGTGCAGAGCAAGGCAGGGGTTCGGCCGATTATTCTAGAGGAGAGGCTAGGGTTTCGATTTTTCTCTCTCAAAAATAATGAGCTATTGTGTGTAATTTCTGTACTGCAATAACTTATTTATAATGCAGGCCACTAACACCTTAGGGCCCATTAGTCATAAGTTGAGGCCCGACAAGCAAAGCCCGCATGTTCAGAAATTAATCTAAAATTCATCGTGACTCCGATTGATAAACCGATTTTACCAATGTGCACAGAAACCATTTCTGCACATTTTAAAGTCAAGATAAATTTTCCTGAATCCGAATTCAGTGGTTTCCAAAAATGCCCATCCCTATGTCATTTTAGGAAATCCTACTCCCTTACTCTTAATTAAGAAGTCCAACTTCTTTATTCATTAAATTTAACTCTTTAAATTTAACTATCTCAACGGGGATTAAGACTCCATTACACTGTGTGACCCTCAATGGTTCAGGGATACAGCTAGCCGTGGGCTCACAACTCCTTGTGACTCGGAACAACACTTTCCGACTTGCCCAACGAATCATGGTAAAGCGCCTAGCAACATCGCCCCATGATTCCCTAGGTATCACTGATAGTGCCTACAAGAACCAGTAGATTTTGGTTAGCGTACAGTACGGTCCCTTCATCCATATATCCCGATCGAATCAACAACCATTGGTATATCGAGAGTCGCTCAAGATTCGATAACTATGCAATACATCTTGAAGATCAAATTAGTGACATCGCATGTGCTACTAAGAAACCATTTCTTAAATCACATCAAGTACTCTGGCCAGAGATTTGTCACACTAATATCTCCTCAGATCGCATAGGATATCCACACTCGCAAGTATGTGGTGAATCCTTGACAACAATGCATCGACTCCTATATGTGTCGTAACTGTACCCAATCTCGACACCTGATGACCCCCATAGAGTCGGTAAACGAGTCAAAGCACAGCACTAGCATATAGAGTCTCCATGATGTTTCAAGTCGTAAGGACTAATGGTGTACAACCAAAACCGCGGACTTTATCCACTCCATAAGTGATAACCACTTGGAAAGTCCGGATAGGGTAGTTCGACTATTCATCCTATGAATATCCATTTGCATGCTTCGAACATCTCCATGTTCCCTACCAATGAAACGTGGTACTCCGCATCGCAAATGCTAGTCTCAAACTCGAGCGATCCTTATCCTTATTATCGGACGGCTCAATCGACTAGGAACAGTTTAGAATATACAGTGACTATAAGATGTATTTCATGATAGACATCTCCATGTTCTACCACATCTTACATACACTATAGTATATTCAAGGTCTTTATCAAAACAACAATAGTATATCACAATATAACAATATGAAGTAATATAAAGTCATTGCCATTAAAAAGTGTAAATAATATTAAACAAAAGATTGTTTATACAAAGAGTCATCAAAGCCCATAGCCACACAGTTGGCTCACTGGGCACCCACTCTTACATCTAATGCATTGCCAAGATCACATTTTCACACCTATTAATCAACATGGACAGCCACTACACACATTCATCCATTTTTTCAAAATTCGAATTCAATTACCCGCAATGATATGCCGAATTGTGTAAACTTTCAACGTTCAACTTGAAGAATATTACATAACATGATCAATGACACAAATCCACCCAAACACACATGGATTAGGATCGAATTTACACATGAAAAATCTGAAATTTCTTCAAAATTTCGAAATGCTTCAGTTCAATGCAAGTTTTCACCTCAAATCAACATACAACACATTCTAACAACAAAAGAGATGAAAATTTCGAAATCACCACACCATGCCTACTGATTTTTGCACAAAAACCGTCCCATACACACATATAATGATGAAAAATTCGAATTAAATCAAGAATGGAGCAATAAACAGAATATTCAATGTTTGGTGTTCAAAAGAAGCACAAATCTTGCCTAGTTTTGAATTAACCAAGGAAATGGAGAAATGCAACTCTGAAACCTCACATCCAGCAGCTGGTTTAACCTCCAAAGGGCGGCTCCAGGTCGGCACGGTGGTGGGTGATGGTCGGCGGTGGCTGGAGTGGCGGATAGATGGGTGGCTGATGACTTGTTCTTCAAGGGAGAGAGAGGGGCGACTAGGCCCCTGGGGTTTGGGAAATGGAGTTTAATTGTGTTGTGTAGAGTGTTCTAATGTATTATATGTACTAGCAATCGATGTACACGCTCTGTATGTATGTAAATATTTTAATAACTACGTAGAATTATAATAAATATGAATTTTAATAATTTACAAATAATATATTGATATTAAAGAAAAGTACAATGAAATTAATTGAAATAGATCCTTAATTTTAGCAATACATAGTTAGTGGATGGTTTTTGATAGTGGGAGTGAGAATTGCAAATGTGTATTTTTACCATTTTACCCAATAATTTATATGAAGTATAATGTATTTTTTAGGGTTAAAATTGTAAATTTATAATGGTGTCATCAAACTCACCAAAGTAGTTTTTAAATGGGTCTCAACCTTTATATATAGTATAGACATGTATTAGTGTATGTATGTATAGGTAGATGTGTGAGTGGAGTGTAGTCTTGAAAGTGCTACTACACTTAATAAAAGTGTTGTTTCCTCTATTACAATTTTAACTCTATAATTTTTGCACATATTTTATCTTCTAAGGTTAAAAATCCTAAAATTAAATATAAAAATTGAATTCTTAATAGTTCGGGTTCGAAAATGCTAATTTTGAAAAATATTGAAAATTATGCTCAAGAATGCACTTAAGCGATTTTTGGTACCCGAAAGTTCTAAAAACGGAAATTCTATTTATTTTCCTCAACCCCCATAAATTTTAACTCTCGAAATAAAATTTAAAGATTTACCGCCAAATCCACCGTCACCGTGTACCGGAGCCGGAGGTCACTGAACTCAAGAATTTCAAGAGTAATTAACTTAATAATTAAAAAATTAAACATCTGAAGGAATTTAAACACTAACTTAGAAATTAAAATCAACACTTTAAATATTTTGATGTCACAACGATAAATAAAATATTTAAATAATAAACAGAGTGATTAAAATAATTTAAACAAACTAGACGAACGTTTAAAAGCAATTTAAATAAATACACAAGCGGAATAAAAACTTTTAAAATGACTTGGACAGTTAAAAGCATTTAAATAAATAAGCTAGGAATTTGAAATAATTTAAAATAACTAACCGCTAAACTTATGTTATTTAAAATAAATAAGTTGGACAATAAAAATCATTTGAATAAGCAAGTCTTAAACCTTTAAAATCATTAAAACAAATAAGTAGTATAATAAAATAATTTAAATGAGTAAACTTAAACAATTAAAAATATTAATTAAATAGTTAGTACAATAAAATCATTTGAATAAATAATTAATATTTTATTAGCACATAATTTAAATAAAGAATTGAAATCAATTAAACTTAAAATAATAATCCTAATATTTATTAAATTTAATGCATGCAATTTAGTAGATTGGATTTTAGATGCTACATAATCCACATATGTCAAATCTGTATCCAGTTGTACTTCAGACGGCTGCAATATGTGAGACTCGTTTGCCACATACCGTCGCAATAGTTATACATGAAACACACCGTGGATACTAGCTAGATAAGGAGGCAATGCTCGCCCCGTCGAATCGAGTGTCCAAACAACACAAAAAATACTGGACATGAGCTCTAAAGCTCAGCACGCTAGTACGGGTAAACATACAAATATGATGAATGAATGACGAAATATCTGGGTATCCTTATCTGGGATATATTGTATCAACCTGCTCAGGACTGGCACCTAGGATATGAGTTGTAGCCACGGGAGATTTGATAACTATGCAATACATCTTGAAGATCAAATAGTGACATCGCATGTGTTACTAAGAAACCATTTCTTAAAACACATCATGTACTCTGGCCAGAGATTCGTCACACTAATATCTCCTCAGATCGCATAGGATATCCATACTCGCAAGTATGTGGTGAATCCTTGACAACAAAGCATCGACTCCTATATGTGTTGTAACTGTACCCAATCCCGACACCTGATGACCCCAATAGAGTCAGTAAACGATTCAAAGCACATCACTAGCATATAGAGTCTCAATGATGTTTCAAGTAGTAAGGACTAATGGTGTACAACCAAAACCGCGGACTTTATCCACTCGATAAGTGATAACCACTTGGAAAGTCCGGATAGGGTAGTTCGATCATTCATCGTATGAATATCCATTTGCATGCTTCGAACATCTCTATGTTCCTTACCAATGAAACGTGGTACTCTGCATCGCAAATGCTAGTCTCAAACTCGAGCGATCCTTATCCTTATTATCGGACGGCTCAATCGACTAGGAACAGTTTAGAATATACAGTGACTATAAGATGTGTTTCATGATAGACATCTCCATGTTCTACCACATCTTACATACACTATAGTATATTCAAGGTCTTTATCAAAACAACAATAGTATATCACAATATAACAATATGAAGAAAGATAAAGTCATTGCCATTAATAAAAGTGTAAATTATATTAAACAAAAGATTGTTTATACAAAGAGTCATCAACGCCCTTAGCCACAAGTTGGCTCACCGGGCACCTACTCTTTTAAGTGCCAATCATGAGGATATCATTGTTCCAGAATTTAGTATAGTCATCCTCCACAGTTAAAGTAAGAACCATATATCCACGGGGAAGAAATTTGATATTGAAAGTGGCAAATAATCCCAAAGAGGAGAGAGCATCAGTGATAAGGTTATTGGGAGTTAATCCCATATTGTCAGTGATTTTTCCAATAAGCGAAAATTTAAACGGTTGAGCCCAAGCAGAAATTACCTCTTCCGGGAATAGAATACCCGGTGCTCAGTCCTCAACAGAGGGTAAAGGGATCTGCTCCAACGAATCATAAATATCATCAAAGGAAACTTTACAAGCCCCGGGAGAGTTAGGATCCAAAATGGCATGAAAGGAGACCGGGTGAATCGTTTGAATCGGAGTGGGCTGGGCAGAATTACGGCCTGGGTTGACTGGCCTCGGTGACTCGGCCAAGTTGACTCGGTCCAGTGGGACCTGGGTGGGGCCGAAGGTTCCTGGGTGGGTGGAGGCCTTGTAACCGGTATGAGTTTGGGAAGAACCAGTCGGGAGAGGCAGTGAATGGGCCTGACTCGGTTTTAAACTCGGTGAATTGGGGGAAAATTGGCTTGAATGTTTGGTCGTATTTTGCGAAATTGATTGAGGCAAACGACGACCCATGGACTTAGGATAAGAACCGTGGTTCCAATTTTCCGATTGGCACGGCGGTGGAGGCGAATTAAAGGAAAAGGTGGCCGGTGCTAGGGTTTGTTCATGCGCGGGGATTGAACAAAAATTAAATCCGATTGGCTGTGAATTAGAGGGTGAGGCTTGGTGCATTAGCTTTGTCTAAGGGAGGGGAATCGATTTAATTAATGGGTCATCGCCGTAAACTACCGTAGGAACCGGCGATTTGACGGCAGGCGCTTGGGGTGGTGGCGGCGCGACTTTGGAAGCAAAATTGAGGGGGCAAATAGGCTCTATTTTTTTTGAAATTTGGGCCAAAGGATCGACTGAAGATGGCGAGTGGACGACAGGCAGAGGCCGGCGAAGAGGCAGCGTCGGAAGTATGGCGGTAGTAGAGGCCGATTTCTGGGCTGTTTTGGGAGGCAATTTGGAGGGGCAAATGATATCCGATTGATCTGAAATTTTGGGGGGAGAACCACCTCGAAGAGACAAATCTGATGGTTTGTGGTCGCTCCTCTTTTTTCTCGCGGCCTATGTATAGTGACTTCCCAGCTGATCATGACTTTTGGACATATTTCTTGCATAGCTTTGATCTATTGTTCAGCTCTGGAAGGTGCCAACCTCTTTTCGCGCTTTAGTGTCGGATTTGATTTTGCTGGCCTGGAGTTGTGGATCTCCTCTAGGTTTTACTGCACAGGCTGATACCAGCCACTCTTCGCGCCTCAGTGTCCGTTTTTTATTTTGCTGGGCCGAGCTGTGGCTCTCTTCTAGCTTTTGCTGCTCAGGATGACTGCTGACGTTGATTTAGTTAGCTATCTTTGATTTTATTTGTTTATACTTATTTCCTAGGGATGCTTTGGTTGTATATTTTCGATACCTTAGCTGTTCTGATGTTCTTATTACCTTTGTATAGCCTTTTGGGGAGGTCTTGGCCTAGTCCCCCCCCTCCATTAGGTTTTATTTGTATCGCTTTTTTATGTTTTAAAAAAAAATATATATCTTCAACATCCACGACTCAAACTAGATGATCGCAGACCAGACAATGAAGCGCGGATGGAGAACAAAAAATCATCAAGATCAGCCGAAATATCATCACCATCCATGACTCAAGCTAGACGAGAATACCAGGCAATGAAACACGGATGGAGAACTATCAAAATCCCGAGTTGGACTAGTAAAACAGAACTGAGCTAGAAATATGTCCATAAAATCACGGTCTTCTGGAAAATCACTGTGCAAAGGAGGTCGCCAGGTGAATAAGGGCAACCACAGTCCATCATACCCAAAAACAAGAGGTAGCAAAAATATTGTAACGCCCCAAAATTATCTTAATGGACTTTATTTGAGATAATCAGAGATTTTAGAAGTCGAGGGCCGATTCGATTTTGATCAGGGACTAGAATGCAATTTTCAAAATTTTCAGGGACTAAAATGCAATTTTGGGATTTAAAAGATATTTAAGAGGAATTGACTAGAATTATTCACTCCATCCCTTCCCCTCCACCGCCTCCCACCATGGATGACCATACCCTTTTGATTCCATGCTTTGGGATTTCCAGTTTTGATCAATCCGTCCGATAGAATTGATTTCTCACTGGATATCTGCGATCACAGCGACGAGTGCTCCGTTTGGAAGTAAGTATATCTTATTTCTGAGAAGTTTGAATTTTTTCGATGTTGTTAGAATCGATTTATATTCGGAGAGGATGATTATGAGTTAGCTGTGATAATATATCTAAGACGGTTTGAAGATCTAACGACGATTGGATTTGATATGATTTTTCATGTGAATTTCGAAATTATGGTTTTTGTGATGTGTTGGGATTGTGTTGGAATTGATGTTTGAGGATTGAAATGATTTTATTGGATTGTTGAATTGTTGTCTGCGTTTTCGATTTGATCAGTTTATAGCCGTTATGCCGTCAGTTTGAGTTTTGGAATCATTTCGATGTTTTGATCGTATCGAGTTTGATTGAGCTTTTGATGTCGATATTGATCCTTATTGACTTCTTCTGATAGATTGAAGTGAAGTCAGCAGAGTTGCGAGGTAGCAGCTTTGGACAGTTTGGAAGATTGAAGTCGGTACAGTATCGAGTTTCCTATTTATCGATTGAAAAAGTTGTTTGAGCTTTGAATGAGTTTGATAGGATATTGATGATTATCCTTGTTATTGATTTTCAGATTGAAGTATCTTCGAAGTGAATAAGGTAAAAGACGACTTAGACTTGAATGGAACGATTAACTCGAATTAGACTTTATTCGAGTGTTTTTAAGAAATCACATACTTGCATGATTGAATGTTTATTTGAAATCATGATTGAATGTTTATTTGAAAGCATGATTGAATGTTCATTTGAATGGATGATTGAATATATTTTTGAATGCATGAGATCCATATGCATTCATATTGAGCCTATTGATTATTCAATTTGAATTAGACGATCCAGAGATTGTAGTTGAGTGACTTGGTTAGAGATTTATCCCTTGTCAAATAACTCTCTATAATGCTCTGGAGTTTAGAGGATTAAAATATGCCTTGCCTACCTCGAGAGGGAGTTCGGTGTGATTGTTGGATATTTTAACCTCGGGATCCCAAACCGAAGAAAGAAAGAAGAATTCCCTTTGATTATCTGAGTCTGATAATCCAGAAGTTTTAAAGACATGCATATCTTTTTAATTCAGTACTTGAATGAATTACTTGATTTATATCTGAAGTTGATATATAAGATGGATTTTTGAGTATCATGATTGATATTTTTGATTGATACTGCATGATATTCCTTTTTACTGGGAATATCAATTCTCACCGGATTATCCGGCTGTTGTCTTTGTTTGTATGTGTACTTGGCGACAGGTGGGGCAGGATCCAGTCAGAGACGACAGGGATAGAACGAGAATGAAGAATAGAAGTGAGACTTCGAGTTAGAATCGAAAATGCATGTCAATCTAGTTTATGTTTTGAAAGAATGTTTAGAACTTGGATGTATAGAATATCGAATATAGAAGTTGTATGATGATATTGATTATAGTTCCAAGCTTTCAAATTAATGCATGAAGATTGAGTTGCATATTGATTATGGTTGTGAACATGTTAGAATTCGAATGTGTTGTATTTGATTTTGATATATTTAATATTAGAATCGTTTATGAATGATGAATATCGAATTGAGCATGATAGATTGATGATTGGACTAATACATGTTGGTTGAGTTTGCATGTTAATGTTGTTGGAAAATGAGTTGGGTTGAATTCTTCATTTCTGGAATTTTTCTGCCCAGATGGCCCGCGCGCGAGCGCAGCTTTTCCCCACGCGCGCGCGTAAGCCCCATTGGGTTTCTGGAATTTTAAACCGCGCGCGAGCGAGGTGTTAACCCGCGCGCGTGCGCGTTGAGTGCCCGGGTTTTGGATTCATTGCCCGCGCACGCGCGGGGTCTTTTAAAGAAATTTTTTTTTTGTGATTTGTTTCTCCCGGGTTTTGTTTATCATTATATGTTTATGATTCGAGATTAGATGATTAGAATCGGGGTCTCACATTAAGTGGTATCAGAGCCATAAGCTTCTTGGACTGAATTAGAGTGAGCGGGTTAGATCGAGTCTGCTTGAATTGAATTCTCGCATGTGTTTAATTATTCAATTGATTGATTATTACATGCGAGCATGCTTTATATCTGACGAATTATTTGAACTACCTGAGTGAGTGATTCAAATTTTTTTTTAAAAGCATGAAGTATTTGAGTTATGAATTGTTTGTTCCAAATTTCCTTTGAGTTCTATTAAGACTGAACGAACTCGTCGAATAGAATGATTGGACACCGAATTGATTTGAATTGAGTTATTTGTGTCCTAAACCTTTTGATATTAGAGATATGATTCCTAGACGAGGTTTGAACAGGGAACGACCGGTAGTTACTTCTACTCCGGATCAGGATAGTACTACGATTGATCAGATGGATGTCACTCCGACACTGATGGAAACTTTACTGATGAGATTTCAGTATTTATCCCGCCAAATCTGAAGAGTACTGCAAATGCCGTTAGGTGTGAAAGCTGGTTAGAGGAGATTTATCATATTTTTGATTCTTTGGACTACACCGATGACCGCCGAATTCGGTTAGTAATGTACCAACTTCAAGGTATGGCTAAAAGTTGGTGGATTTCGAAGAAGAAAGCATTAGAGATTCAAGGTACAGTTATCTCTTGGAGTTTGTTTAAATCCGAATTTAGTCAACAATTTCATTTTCAGTTTTCGACCGATTATAGAGGAAGTACCACTAGAAATCACCTACAACCGATGGGAAAACAATTCAAGAAATCTGGAAGCAGTTCTTCTAGCTCCAGCGGATCGAAACAGTCTGGTTCAGGACAGAGTTCTGTGAAAGAGTGGGTGCCCGGTGAGCCAACTTGTGGCTAAGGGATTTGATGACTCTTTGTATAAACAATCTTTTGTTTAATATAATTTACACTTTTATTAATGGCAATGACTTTATCTTTCTTCATATTGTTATATTGTGATATACTATTGTTGTTTTGATAAAGACCTTGAATATACTATAGTGTATGTAAGATGTGGTAGAACATGGGGATGTCTATCATGAAACACATCTTATAGTCACTGTATATTCTAAACTGTTCCTAGTCGATTGAGCCATCCGATAATAAGGATAAGGATCGCTCGAGTTTGAGACTAGCATTTGCGATGCGGAGTACCACGTTTCATTGGTAAGGAACATAGAGATGTTCGAAGCATGCAAATGGATATTCATATGATGAATGATCGAACTACCCTATCCGGACTTTCCAAGTGGTTATCACTTATCGAGTGGATATAGTCCGCGGTTTTGGTTGTACACCATTAGTCCTTACTAGTTGAAACATCATTGAGACTCTATATGCTAGTACTGTGCTTTGACTTGTTTACCGAATCTATTGGGGTCATCAGGTGTCGGGATTGGGTATAGTTACAACACATATAGGAGTCGATGCTTTGTTGTCAAGGATTCACCACATACTTGCGAGTGTGGATATCCTATGCGATCTGAGGAGATATTAGTGTGACGAATCTCTGGCCAGAGTACATGATGTGATTTAAGAAATGGTTTCTTAGTAGCACATGCGATGTCACTATTTGATCTTCAAGATGCATTGCATAGTTATCGAATCTCGAGCGACTCTCGATATACCAATGGTTGTTGATTCGATCGGGATATATGGATGAAGGGACCGTACTGTACGCTAACCAAAATCTATTGGTTCTTGTAGGCACTATCAGTGATACCTAGGGAATCATGGGGCGATGTTGCTAGGCGCTCATACCATGATTCGATGGGCAAGTCGGAAATTGTTGTTCCGAGTCACAAGGAGTTGTGAGCCCACGGCTAGCTGTATCCCTGAACCATTGAGGGTCACACAGTGTAATGGATTTTTAATCCCCGTTGAGATAGTTATATTTAAAGAGTTAAATTTAATGAACAAAGAAGTTGGACTTCTTAATTATGAGTAGAGGAGTAAGATTTCCTAAAATGACATAGGGATGGGCATTTTTGGAAATCACTGAATTCGGATTCAAAAAAATTTATCTTGACTTTAAAAGGTGCAGAAATGGTTTCTGTGCACATTGGTGAAATCGGTTTATCAATCGGAGTCACGATGAATTTTATATTAATTTCTGAACATGTGGGCTTTGCTTGTCGGGCTTGAACTTATGACTAATGGGCTCTAAGCTGTTAGCGGCCTACATTATAAATAAGTTATTGCAGTACAGAAATTATACACAACAGGTCACAAGAATTTTTGAAAACCCTAGTTAATTTTCTAAAAAGTGGCCGCCCCCTCTCCCTCTGCTCGAGAAAAATCCAGCCTGTGATTTTGAATTACAGTCTGGTTTAACGGATCAAATTCGTTAATTCTCTTCGTAGAAACTTCTGATAGATTTTCTAGTGCAATCTATCAGAGGGATTAATTATTCGTTCGTGGACCTGATTGAAGAACAGTTCGTCCATCAGTTCCAGGGATATACAACAAGAGCAGAGAAATCTGTTGGTATCCAAAATCTCGATTCGAGATTAAAGGTAAAAATTTTATAATTGTTATTTAATTTTTACACACACAATTTAATCGTAAGGTTGATACCTATTATGGAATCGTTCCATACAAAATTTTTAAACTTCCGCTGCACCGGGTATCAATCCTAATTGATCTGATCGCCGCGTTTTCCAACAGTGGTATCAAAGCCAGGTTGTTCAGATCAAGCGATTAAATTAATCGATTGTACAAAAATTTTTTGGCCTCGGTTTTTGAAACAAAATAAATATTTTAAAAATAAAATAAAAAAATTTCGGGCAAAAACCCGGGCAGCGATTGGATCACTGCCCGGGGGGGGGGGGGGCAGCGATGGTCGCTGCCCCGGGCAGCGCGTGCGCAGCGCACGGCGCTGCCCATGGGCAGCGATGTGATCGCTGCCCTATGGGCAGCTGGGCTGCCCGACCCGAGCCTTACGGGGCGCGGGCAGCCCGGGAATGTCCCGGGCGGCCCGCGGAAAAATTAATTTTTAATTTTTAAATTAAATTTTAATATGTTAAAATTCTATTTTTGGTCCGATCGAAAATCGTTTTTGATTGGTCCATGAGGCGTCGGATCGAATTGTTAGAGTCCGAAAATTTTAAAATTGATTTTTGGATAAATTTGAATTTTTGGAAAATTTAAATATTTTATCCGTTAAATTGAATTTTGAAATTAATTATTTTTGGTACAATTGATGATAAGATATGATCTTATGGATATATTGATAAAATATGATTTTATGTATAAAATTGGATTTTATAGATAAAATATGATTTTATTTGATAAAAGATAAAATATGATTTTGTATGTAAAATAAGATTTTATGTATAAAATATGATTTTATCCTTTTAAATTTAAATTGCCATTGCAAGTTATCCAATAAATTAATTTTGAATTAAATGTTATTGGATAAGGATGATCGATTGCCATGACCAATTTTGTAGGTGTATGTTAGGAATTTACATTTGTTTTATTGTTGTTGGTTTTATTAATGGGCCTGGTTTATGGCCCAATATGAATGTCATATGTAATAAAAGTGGGCTTGGTTTATGGCCCGTTCCCACCCCTTAAAAATGTATCCCCTACTTGTCATTGTTATTTATTGTAAATACATTAGATTTAGTGGGAGATCAAGATTTGAAAATGGAGGTGGGCCCAGCAGACAATAAAGACAGAAGAAATGTAAATTGGAAGCAAATGTAATAGGATTGCATTGCATACTGCATATTACCTAGGATTGGACTAAGACTCGTGATTGGCAACCATGGGTCGATTAGAAATGGAATTGATCATCCTATATAATATGTGATATTATAGTTGTATGCATATTTTAGACATAATTGTGTGAATCCGACAAGCATAAAAAACTTTAAAAACGATGAGACAAATTTTCAAAAATAAAATCCCTCATTTTAAATATGATTTAAAATTGATATCAAGATAAATAAAGGAAATTTAAATTTGTTTAAATGTTCCTACCTTCCATCAACGATCAATGTATGAGATGCTACCCGCGGATACGGTCCGGCTCATATTATTGGGGGGGCCCGTTCGTCGGAAAGTTGTACATTGGATCGACACATGTTGTAAGTTGGGTGGAACTCCCATGGGATCGGCTCATATTATTGGGGGATCCACATGGCGACCGTCCATCACAACTTAATATTGATGGGTCATCTTGACATGTCACAATAATCGGCGTCATATTATTGGGCCCTTATTGGACATGAGGTAAAAACGTGGAGGTTGCTTTGGAAGCAATTGGGCTCTACCTTTTGAAAATTATGGTTGGCTGATATTATTCGGGACCATAAGTTTGTCAATTGGACTCCATGTTCTCACTAAGGAAAACAGTTTCCCGTTTTCACTAGAGGGTAGTGAAATCGTTAAAATAGTGGGAGTGAGATTCATAAAATAAATTTCGCCTATTTTATGTCTTAGTAAATTGCTTAAACAATCACTGATATTTGTCTGTTTCTTTTCAGTATTTCATAAGATGAATTCGCGTAATCCACTTTTCTCGATCCTCGAACAAAATAAGTTGACTTGCGCAAACTATACGGAATGGTTCCGTAAGTTGAAGATTGTCTTGACTTCGGAGAAGATGCTCTACGTGTTAGAAAAATCTCCTCCGAAGGAAGCACCAGCTGACGTAAGTTCGGAGGAGTTAGCCAAACTTGATACATGGTGGGACCATGATATCAAGACCAAATGCTATATGCAAGCCTCGATGTCTGATGAACTCCAGAGGCGATTTGAGGACACCGTGAATGCTGCTGACATTCACGTTCAACTCAAGGAACTTTTTGGGGCTCAATCGAGGGCTGAAAGGTTCGCTACTGTAAAGGAGCTAATGACGTGTCGCATGCGTGAAGGGACTTCGGTCCGTGATCATGGGGTACGAGTGATTTGGCTCATACAGAAGTTGGTAACCCTTGATTTGGTGTTGGAGCATGAACTCAACGTGGATTTACTACTTCTGTCTCTTCCTTCTTCGTTTGACGGATTTGTGGTGAATTTCAATATGAACAAGATAGAGGCCTCCCTTGAAGAGATGGTCAATATGCTTGTGACATATGAATCCACATTATAGAAGGATAAACCGACTTTCTTGGTGGGCTCCTCTTCTTCTGCTAAGAAGGGGCCAAGTACAAAGGGTAAGAAACGTTCTGCCCCACCCAATAAAATCGAACCAGAGAAGAAGTACAAGACAAAGGCTTCAAACATGGAAAAATCCAAGGATGTTTGCCATTACTGCAAGAAGCCCGGTCATTGGAAGCGTAACTGCAAGGAATATCTAGAGCAGTTGCGAACTGCGAAGTATATGTTCTATATTGAAATAAATGTTTCACTTAATACTACTTCTTGGGTATTGGATACCGGATGTGGATCTCACATTTTCAATGATTTGCAGGTGATGACAAAAAGTCGCAGGCTTAGAATGGGTGAGACCCAGCTGAGGCTCGGGAATGGTTCCAGAGTTGAAGCTAAAGCTGTGGGAGATGTTTATTTATTTTTGCAGAACGGTTTTAAGTTACTTTTAAGAGATGTTTTATTTGTTCCGGATTTAATTAAAAACATTATTTCTGTTTCTATGCTTGATAGAGATGGTTATTCTTGCAATTTTGTGAATGGGATTTGCAATATTTACAAGAATGAATGTTTGATTGGAAATGGACAACTTGAAAACGATCTATACAACTTAAAACTAAAAGACGTTCCAATAAATTATGTTGATAAACCGGCAACAACAAACAAAAGGAAAATCGATAGCCAAAACCCGGCAAACCTTTGGCACGCTAGTCTAGGTCATATTTCCTCAAGGAGGATGAACAAGCTAGTGGGAGAGGGCATGTTTGATATGTCTGATATTAACTCTCTACCTACTTGTGAATCCTGCCTAAAAGGAAAAATGACTAAATCTCCTTTTAAGGGGAAACCTGAGCGTAGTCAAAATCTGTTGGATTTGATCCATACAGATGTTTGTGGTCCATTTAGAGTTGGGACTCAATATGGCCACACCTACTTCATTACCTTTACTGATGATTATTCAAGGTATGGGTATTTATATTTAATGAAATATAAGTCTGAAGCATTTGAAAAGTTCAAAGAATTCAAGGCTGAAGTAGAAAACAAGCTAGGTAAAAGTATTAAAGCACTTCGATCGGATCGAGGTGGAGAATACTTAAGTACCGAGTTTTTGGACTATCTAAAAGAGAATGGGATTCTCTCTCAGTGGACTCCTCCTATGACACCACAGCTTAATGGTGTATCGGAGCGTCGTAATCGAACTTTGTTGGACATGGTTCGGTCCATGATGAGCTTCACTGAGCTTCCACCTTCGTTTTGGGGCTATGAGCTTGAAACGGCGGTATTGTTGTTGAACAACGTCCACACTAAAGCAGTGGACAAAACACCATACGAGTTATGGAATGGCAAAGCTCCTAAGTATTCGTACTTGAGGATTTGGGGATGTCCTGCTTACGTGAAGCGGACAGTGGGAGATAAGTTGGATAGTCGATCCAGCTTATGTTATTTTGTAGGGTATCCGAAGAATTCAATCGGATATTATTTCTATTATCCTACTGAAACAAAGGTGTTTGTTTCAAAGAATGCCACCTTCTTGGAGAAGGAGTTCTTATTGGATAAGAAAGGCGAGATGATGGAACTCGAAGAAATTCGAGAAGAACCCGAAATACAAAATAACGATCCTGCACCTCAGGAACCATTGCTGGACACGCCTATACCTATAAGATCCGAGAGGACTTCTAGACCTCCTATTCGATATGGTCTTCTTCTTGAAGGGGATCAAGATGAGCCCGATGTTGGATATGATCCAAGAAACTTCAAGGAAGCAATTTCTGATGCGGATTCAAATTTATGGCTTGAAGCTATGCAGTCGGAAATAGATTCGATGCATACAAACCAAGTTTGGTCTTTAGTAGATCCTCCCGATGGAATTGTTCCAATAGGGTGTAAATGGATCTACAAGAGAAAGCTTGGGCCTGATGGTAAGGTATTGACCTACAAGGCGCGATTGGTGGCAAAAGGTTATACTCAAAGACAAGGAGTTGACTATGATGAAACCTTTTCGCCAGTTGCAATGTTCAAGTCCATAAGAATCCTTATTGCCATAGCTGCATGGTATGACTATGAGATATGGCAAATGGATGTGAAGACTGCTTTTCTTAATGGAGACATTAAGGAAGAAATCTATATGAAGCAGCCTGAGGGGTTCACATCCATGGGAAGCGAGCATAAGGTATGCAAGCTTCAGAGATCAATTTATGGTCTAAAACAAGCATCAAGAAGTTGGAACCAAAAATTTGATGAAACAATAAAAGATTTTGGTTTCATCAAGAATCCGGAGGAACCATGCGTGTACAAGAAAGTAGTTAAGGATGCTGTGACATTCTTAGTACTTTATGTTGATGACATCCTACTCATTGGGAATGATGTAGGGATGTTGCAGTCAACAAAGATATGGTTATCAGGTAGATTCTCGATGAAGGATTTGGGTGAGGCATCCTATATTCTAGGGATACAGATCTATAGAGATAGATCTAAGAGAATGATAGGACTCACTCAGTCAACCTACATCGACACCATATTGAAACGGTTTTCAATGGATGGGTCCAAGAGAGGACATCTACCCATGTGTCATGGAGTTTCTCTATCCAAGTCTATGTGTCCCAAGACAGATGAAGAGATAGAGAAAATGACACATGTACCATATGCGTCAGCCATAGGTAGTATCATGTATGGGATGATATCTACCAGACCGGATGTAGCATTTGCTCTGAGTGTCACGAGCAGATATCAAGCTAATCCCGGTCAAATGCATTGGAAAGTCGTGAAGGACATTCTTAAGTACTTACGAAGGACTAAGAATATGTTCATGGTATATGGAGGAAGAGAACTAAAATTGGAAGGCTATACCGACTCTAGCTTCCAAAGTGACGTGGATGACTCGAAGTCAACCTCTGGATTTGTGTTCATGCTCAATGGCGGTGCTGTCTCTTGGAAGAGTTCCAAGCAGGACACCACAGCGGATTCCACCACTGAAGCAGAATACATTGCAGCATCAGCTGCTGCTAAAGAGGCCGTTTGGATGAGGAATTTCGTCCAAGAGTTGGGCGTCATTCCTGAAGCTGTTGGTCCAGTCCCGGTGTACTATGACAACACGGGTGCCGTTGCTCCGGCAAAGGAACCAAGGTCTCATCAAAGATCCAAACACGTACTGAGGAAATACCACATCATCCAGGAGATTGTGGAATGAGGAGACATCACTGTCGAAAGAGTGGCCTCTGCAGACAATATCGCTGATCCACTTACTAAGCCCTTGCCAGGACCATTATTTGACAAAAATCGCGAAGCAATGGGTCTACGTAGTATGACTAGTTGGCTATAGGGCAAGTGGGAGATTGAAAGAGTGGGTGCCCGGTGAGCCAAATTGTGGCTAAGGGCTTTGATGACTCTTTGTATAAACAATCTTTTGTTTAATATAATTTACACTTTTATTAATGGCAATGACTTTATCTTTCTTCATATTGTTATATTGTGATATACTATTGTTGTTTTGATAAAGACCTTGAATATACTATAGTGTATGTAAGATGTGGTAGAACATGGGGATGTCTATCATGAAACACATCTTATAGTCACTGTATATTCTAAACTGTTCCTAGTCGATTGAGTCGTCCGATAATAAGGATAAGGATCGCTCGAGTTTGAGACTAGCATTTGCGATGCGGAGTACCACGTTTCATTGGTACGGAACATAGAGATGTTCGAAGCATGCAAATGGATATTCATATGATGAATGATCGAACTACCCTATCCGGACTTTCCAAGTGGTTATCACTTATCGAGTGGATATAGTCCGCGGTTTTGGTTGTACACCATTAGTCCTTACTACTTGAAACATCATTGAGACTCTATATGCTTGTATTGTTCTTTGACTCGTTTACCGACTCTATTGGGGTCATCAGGTATCGGGATTGGGTACAGTTACAACACATATAGGAGTCGATGCTTTGTTGTCAAGGATTCACCACATACTTGCGAGTGTGGATATCCTATGCGATCTGAAGAGATATTAGTGTGACGAATCTCTGGCCAGAGTACATGATGTGATTTAAGAAATGGTTTCTTAGTAGCACATGCGATGTCACTATTTGATCTTCAAGATGCATTGCATAGTTATCGAATCTCGAGCGACTCTCGATATACCAATGGTTGTTGATTCGATCGGGATATATGGATGAAGGGACCGTACTGTACGCTAACCAAAATCTATTGGTTCTTGTAGGCACTATCAGTGATACCTAGGGAATCATGGGGCAATGTTGCTAGGCGCTCATACCATGATTCGATGGGCAAGTCGGAAATTGTTGTTCCGAGTCACAAGGAGTTGTGAGCCCACGGCTAGCTGAATCCGTGAACCATTGAGGGTCACACAGTGTAATGGATTTTTAATCCCCGTTGAGATAGTTAAATTTAAAGAGTTAAATTTAATGAACAAAGAAGTTGGACTTCTTAATTATGAGTAGAGGAGTAAGATTTCCTAAAATGACATAGGGATGGGCATTTTTGGAAATCACTGAATTCGGATTCAGAAAAATTTATCTCGACTTTAAAAGGTGCAGAAATGGTTTCTGTGCACATTGGTGAAATCGGTTTATCAATCGGAGTCACGATGAATTTTATATTAATTTCTAAACATGTGGGCTTTGCTTGTCGGGATTGAACTTATGACTAATGGGCTCTAAGCTGTTAGCGGCCTACATTATAAATAAGTTATTGCAGTACAGAAATTATACACAACAGGTCACAAGAATTTTCGAAAACCCTAGTTAATTTTCTAAAAAGTGGCCGCCCCCTCTCCCTCTGCTCGAGAAAAATCCAGCCTGTGATTTTGAATTACAGTCTGGTTTAACGGATCAAATTCGTTAATTCTCTTCGTAGAAACTTCTGATAGATTTTCTAGTGCAATCTATCAAAGGGATTAATTATCCGTTCGTGGTCTTGATTGAAGAACAGTTCGTCCATCAGTTCCAGGGATATACAACAAGAGCAGAGAAATCTGTTGGTGTCCAAAATCTCGATTCGAGATTAAAGGTAAAAATTTTATAATTGTTATTTAATTTTTACACAAACAATTTAATCGTAAGGTTGATACCTATTATGGAATCGTTCCATACAAAATTTTTAAACTTCCGCTGCACCGGGTATCAATCCTAATTGATCTGATCGCCGCGTTTTCCAACATTCTGAACCTTCCGGTATAACTTGCAGAAATTGTGGGGGTAGACATCTCAGTGAGATTTGTCTTGGAATTTTTGGAAGCTGCTATTTCTGCCATCAGACAGGACACTATGCTAGGAAATGTCCTCAGCGTAATACCGTTAGGTCTCAGACTGGGAGTTCTTGTAGACCGATAGTTCAACAGGGGCAGCAAGATTCTGTGGTCCACTCTTGTCAGCTGCCGCAACAGAACCATCTAGGAGATTATTCAAACTTGGATCAACCTTCGAGGCCTCAGGCACGAATTTTTGCTTTGAACGCGGATTGGACTCAGACTGAACCCGATAATGACTTGACAGGTAAATGTTCGATTTCGATTTTTCCTGTTCTTATTGAATGATTGATATCGATGAGTCTTTTGCATTATGGAAGAAATTTTTTTTTTGTGAGTATCGTGCCTCTGAGCTTTTGAATTCATTAAGTTGTTAGTTTTGATCCGAATCGATAGTTGAGTGGAATACCCGGTAAGAATTCTCGATTCTAAGAATTCTGGATTTTGTTCTGTCGAATGATTGTTGTTACAGAATAGTACGAACGAACTCTCGAAGCTTTACAGTTGATTATTGAATTGTAACCTGAGCTGATTGATGCGCCAGTGGTTATTGAATGATTGAAGTGGTTCGGAATGAACTTCTAAATTGATAATGAGGGTCAGAACGAGTTCGACATTGAATGGAAATCCGAATTTATCTACAGGAAATTCGTGAAGAGAACTTTCTCTGGTTTGTTTTCGAAATGAGAATTGTGTGCTGAGCAATTGTATGCCATTCTTTGGTATCTGAATTTCTTATTTGATCGAGTGATTTTTCCTCGACAGTTTGATTCTGGTAGTGGAAATTCTGATTGTCAACGACTGATAATTTGAATGGAAGAGGTTTCAGAGATCGAATTCAGAATGAGAATTGCAAGCCGAACAGCTTGTGCTTTCTTTTAACGACTGATCCTGATGGGATCATGTTTCCTTTTCGTCGATTTTCTCTCGAAAGCTGGAATTCTTATTGAACACCTCAGATTGGAGTTGATATGAATTGACCTGGATCAACATCCTTATTAGAATTTGAAGATTCCTAGATTTAGCGAGTTCTATCGCGAATCCTTTGAGGAATTCTTATTGTTGAGAAGACGATTACTCAGCAGAATATGTTCTTATTTTTTTTTATTGAATCTTCGAGACCAGTTCTTATTGATAGGAAGATTTGACGAATTTTCTTTCGAGGGAGTTTCTATGATCATTTCTATTCTTAGAAGTCGGAGTATTGTATTCACAGTTCGAACTGATTACGAGTTGAGATAGAATTAGATATGATGATTTCTCTGACTGCGGTTCTTTTGTGATCCAGAGAATTGTTGTAACAGCTAAGATTTTCAGCTGAATGATCTGATCTTATTTTATCTACTTCAGTTGTCCTCTTTGACAGATGATTACTGCACTTATGACAGAGTCTGGAACAGATGGAAGGTTTGTTTTAACTCCTTCATTTGACTTCAAACCAGAGTTGATTGAGAACGCTTTGGAATCTGATTCAACCTTTCAGAATCCGATGAAGATAGATCAGATCTGAGTTTAATCTGAGTTTCAGGTTTTTATTGATGCCTTATTAGCGAATAACTTTGTTTGTGCCAGATGTTTTGGTATAAGACAGAGTATCAGTAGATTGGCATTTTGAAGTTTATTCAGGGTTCTTCCAGATGATCGGAAGATGTTCGATGAATTGAGGAATCAAATCAAATAGAGGATGATGAAGTATGAGGTTCAAAGTATGGTTTCTGATTTTTTGAACTGTCAACAGTTAGAGAAAGAATGATCCGATTCTCTGTTGTACAGTCTATTCTGATTCAGAGTAGAATTGGGGATCCGAATTTTATTTTCAGGAGGTTCGTGAAGTGAGCTTTCTTAGAATCTTTTGCGAATTGAAGTTAGGTCGTTTTGAACTTTGAACAGGCCGTTGATATGAAGAATACTCCTTGATTGTTGAAGAATTTTCTGTTGACCGAATCTCTCAAAAGTATTAGTTGAAATTAGGAATTCTTATTGATGAATTTATTGTTTTCTCGTTATGAGAATTGTACTGATCGTACAGAGCTTTCGACAATCTTTTCAGAATTGTACACCAGACAGTTGTATGCTAAACTCGATGTTTGAATTCTGATTGGACCGAATGAATTTCTTCGATCTTATTATCTGATGATGGAATTTATGATTGTCTGTTCTCTTGTATTCTGATTTTCAGTGCTGATGATCTTTCAGTGCTGGGAATTCTTCTTATTGCAATTTTGGAATTATCCTTATTTTTATCTTCTGTCTGATTTTGATTGATTGATCGATGGAATCCATTACAGTTTTCTGTACAGAATGATTTTGATGAAGAAGAGAGAATTGATATCTTGTCAGAGGTTATCAGATGTCATGAATTGCCGAAATCTGTCAGTTTAGACAGAGATCCTCGATGTATTTATTCTTTCGGCATAGACTTAGAAGAGATTTTTGATGTTGATTACAACTTGTTTCGATTCGATACCCTCAGAACGACGGACAGCCAGAACAGATGAATCGAACTTTAGAAGAATTTCCATAAGTTGTAGTGCTCGACTTAGCACTAGTTGGCAGGATTTTTTTTTTGTGGAGACTTCGTACAACGATAGCGATTTGATGATTGATTGAATGTACTTTTTAGAAGTTGTACGAGAGGAAATGATGATCTATTTGAATTTTGAGATGAATTTTCTTGGTCACTTGATTTTAGAACGAAAGAAGATTCGAATTGTGACTGAAATTAGAAGGATTTTCTGACAAGGAAGAGTTGACTTGATAGACGGATGGAGTGTTGATGAATTAATCGACTAGAGATTCTGACATTCTCTGATTGATTGAGATGTCGAATTGATTGAGATGAACGATTTAGAGTTAGATTGAAAGCAGATTTTGGACTTAGTTCCGAGATGTAAATTCTTATTGCAGTCCTTTGATTCTAGCCTCGACCTTGTGATAGAACAATGATTGATTTCGAGGACAAATCGATTCTTAGAGGGGGAGAATTGTAACACCCCAAAATTATCTTAATGGACTTTATTTGAGATAATCAGAGATTTTAGAAGTCGAGGGCCGATTCGATTTTGATCAGGGACTAGAATGAAATTTTCGAAATTTTTAGGGACTAAAATGCAATTTTGGGATTTAAAAGATATTTAAGAGGAATTGACTTGAATTTTTCACTCCATCCCTTCCCCTCCACCGCCTCCCACCATGGATGACTGCACCCTTTTGATTCCAAGCTTTTGGATTTCCATTTTTGATCAATC
The DNA here is from genome assembly GCF_033568475.1 of Henckelia pumila. Taxonomy (NCBI): domain Eukaryota; kingdom Viridiplantae; phylum Streptophyta; class Magnoliopsida; order Lamiales; family Gesneriaceae; genus Henckelia; species Henckelia pumila. The sequence goes on from NW_027331824.1 coordinate 274,206, forward strand.
CGTCCGATAGAATTGATTTCTAACTGGATATCTGCGATCACAGCGACGAGTGCTCCGTTTGGAAGTAAGTATATCTTATTTCTGAGAAGTTTGAATTTTTTTGATGTTGTTAGAATCGATTTATATTTGAAGAGGATGATTATGAGTTAGCTGTGATAGTATATCTAAGACGGTTTGAAGATCTAACGACAATTGGATTTGATATGATTTTTCTTGCGAATTTCGAAATTATGGTTTTTGTGATGTGTTGGGATTGTGTTGGAATTGATGTTTGAGGATTGAAATGAGTTTATTGGATTGTTGAATTGTTGTCTGCGTTTTCGGTTTGATCTATAGTCGTTATGCCGTCAGTTTGAGTTTTGGAATCATTTCGATGTTTTGATCGTATCGAGTTTGATTGAGCTTTTGATGTCGATATTGATCCTTATTGACTTCTTCTGATAGATTGAAGTGAAGTCAGCAGAGTTGCTGAAAGAGTGGGTGCCCAGTGAGCCAACTTGTGGCTAAGGGCTTTGATGACTCTTTGTATAAACAATCTTTTGTTTAATATAATTTACACTTTTATTAATGGCAATGACTTTATCTTTCTTCATATTGTTATATTGTGATATACTATTGTTGTTTTGATAAAGACCTTGAATATACTATAGTGTATGTAAGATGTGGTAGAACATGGGGATGTCTATCATGAAACACATCTTATAGTCACTGTATATTCTAAACTGTTCGTAGTCGATTGAGCCGTCCGATAAGGATCGCTCGAGTGTGAGACTAGCATTTGCGATGCAGAGTACCACGTTTCATTGGTAGGGAACATAGAGATGTTCGAAGCATGCAAATGGATATTCATATGATGAATGATCGAACTACACTATCCGGACTTTCCAAGTGGTTATCACTTATCGAGTGGATATAGTCCGCGGTTTTGGTTGTATACCATTAGTCCTTACTACTTGAGACATCATTGAGACTCTATATGCTAGTACTGTGCTTTGACTCGTTTACCGACTCTATTGGGGTCATCAGGTGTCGGGATTGGGTACAGTTACAACACATGTAGGAGTCGATGCTTTGTTGTCAAGGATTCACCACATACTTGCGAGTGTGGATATCCTATGCGATCTGAGGAGATATTAGTGTGACGAATCTCTGGCCAGAGTACATGATGTGATTTAAGAAATGGTTTCTTAGTAGCACATGCGATGTCACTATTTGATCTTCAAGATGCATTGCATAGTTATCGAATCTCGAGCGACTCTCGATATACCAATGGTTGTTGATTCGATCGGGATATATGGATGAAGGGACCGTACTGTACGCTAACCAAAATCTACTGGTTCTTGTAAGCACTATCAGTGATACCTAGGGAATCATGGGGCGATGTTGCTAGGCGCTCATACCATGATTCGATGGGCAAGTCGGAAATTTTTGTTCCGAGTCACAAGGAGTTGTGAGCCCACGGCTACCTGTATCCCTGAACCATTGAGGGTCACACAGTGTAATGGATTTTTAATTCCCGTTGAGATAGTTAAATTTAAAGAGTTAAATTTAATGAACGAAGAAGTTGGACTTCTTAATTAAGAGTAGAGGAGTGAGATTTCCTAAAATGACATAGTGATGGGCATTTTTGGAAATCACTGAATTCGGATTCAGAAAAATTTATCTTGACTTTAAAAGGTGCAGAAATGGTTTCTGTGCACATTGGTAAAATCGGTTTATCAATCGGAGTCACGATGAATTTTATATTAATTTCTGAACATGCGGGCTTTGCTTGTCGGGCCTGAACTTATGACTAATGGGCCCTAAGATGTTAGTGGCCTACATTATAAATAAGTTATTGCAGTACAGAAATTACAAATAACAAGGCACAAAATTTTCGAAAAACCCTAAGCTATTTTTCTTAAAGTGGCCGCCCCCTCTCCCTCTCTCTACTCGAGAAAAATTCCAGCCTGTGATTTTGAATTACAGTCTGGTTTAACGGATCAAATTCGTTAATCTCTTCGTAGAAAACTTCTGATAGATTTTCTAGTGCAATCTATCAGAGGGATTAAATCTCTATTCGTGGACCTGATAGAAGAACTGTTCTTCCATCGGTTCCAGGGAGATACAACAAGAGCAGAGAAATCTGTTGGTGTCCAGAATCTCTATTCGAGATTAAAGGTAAAAATTATATAATCGTTATTTGAATTTTTACACACACAATTTAATTGTAAAGATGTGATACCCAATATGGAATCGTTCCATATAATAAAAATTTTAAACTTCCGCTGCACCGGGTATCAATCTTGTTTGATCTGAAAGCCGCGCACTCCAACAGTGGTATCAGAGCCAGGTTGCTCAGATCAAGCGATTAAATAAATCGATTGTACAAAATTTTTTTTTAGGCCTCGGTTTTTGAAACAAAATAAAATAAAAATATTTTTCGGGCAAAAAAAAAACCGGGCAGCGCACGGCGCTGCCCATGGGCAGCGATGTGATCGCTGCCCAGGGCAGCGATCGTCGCTGCCCAGGGCAGAGATCGTCGCTGCCCGGCCCGGGAACGTCCCGGGCGGCCCGCGGGAAAAATTATTTTTTAATTTTTAAATTAAATTTTAATATGTTAAAATTCTATTTTTGGTCCGATCGAAAATTGTTTTGATTGGTCCACGAGGCGTCGGATCGAATTGTTCGAGTCCGAAAATTTTAAAATTGATTTTTGGATAAATTTGAATTTTTGGAAAATTTTAATATTTTATCCTTTAATTGAATTTTGAAATTAATTAATTTTTGGTACAATTGATGATAAGATATGATCTTATTGATATATTGAGTAAACTATGATTTTATGTATAAAATTGGATTTTATAGATAAAATATGATTTTATTTGATAAAAAGATAAAATATGATTTTATATGTAAAATAAGATTTTATGTATGAGATATGATTTTATCTTTTTAAATTTAAATTGCCATTGCATGTTATCCAATAAATTAATTTTGAATTAAATATTATTGGATAAGGATGATCGATTGCCATGACCAATTTTGTAGGTGTATGTTAGGAATTTACATTTGTTTTATTGTTGTTGGTTTTATTAATGGGCCTGGTTTATGGCCCAATATGAATGTCATATGTAATAAAAGTGGGCTTGGTTTATGGCCCGTTCCCACCCCTTAAAAATGTGTCCCCTACTTGTCATTGTTATTTATTGTAAATACATTAGATTTAGTGGGAGATCAAGATTCTAAGATGGAGGTGGGCCCAGCAGACAATAAAGACAGAAGAAATGTAAATTGGAAGCAAATGTAATAGGATTGCATTGCATACTGCATATTACCTAGGATTGGACTAAGACTCGTGATTGGCAACCACTGGTCGATTAGAAATGGAATCGATCATCCTATATAATATGTGATATTATGGTTGTATGCATGTTTTATACTAAATTGTGTGAATCCGACAAGCATACAAAATTTTAAAAATGATGAGACAAATTTTTATAATTAAAAATCCCTCATTTTAAATATGATTTAAAATTGATATCAAGATAAATAAAGGAAATTTAAATTTGTTTAAATGTTCCTACCTTCCATCAACGATCAATGTATGAGATGCTACCCGCGGATACGGTCCGGCTCATATTATTGGGGGGGCCCGTTCGTCGGAAAGCTGTACATTGGATCGACACATGTTGTAAGTTGGGTGGAACTCCCATGGGATCGGCTCATATTATTGGGGATCCACATGGCGACCGTCCATCACAACTTAATATTGATGGGTCATCTTGACATGCCACAATAATCGACGTCATATTATTGGGCCCTTATTGGACATGAGGTAAAAACGTGGAGGTTGCTTTGGAAGCAATTGGGCTCTACCTTTTGAAAATTATGGTTGGCTGATATTATTCGGGACTATAAGTTTGTCAATTGGACTCCATGTTCTCACTAAGGAAAACAGTTTCCCGTTTTCACTAGAGGGTAGTGAAATCGTTAAAATAGTGGGAGTGAGATTCATAAAATAAATTTCGCCTATTTTATGTCTTAGTAAATTGCTTAAACAATCACTGATATTTGTCTGTTTCTTTTCAGTATTTCATACAATGAATTCGCGTAATCCACTTTTCTCGATCCTCGAACAAAATAAGTTGACTGGCGCAAACTATACGGAATGGTTCCGTAAGTTGAAGATTGTCTTGACTTCGGAGAAGATGCTCTACGTGTTAGAGAAATCTCCTCCGAAGGAAGCACCAGCTGACGTAAGTCCGGAGGAGTTAGCCAAACTTGATACATGGTGGGACCATGATATCAAGACCAAATGCTATATGCAAGCCTCGATGTCTGATGAACTCCAGAGGCGATTTGAGGACACCGTGAATGCTGCTGACATTCACGTTCAACTCAAGGAACTTTTTGGGGCTCAATCGAGGGCTGAAAGGTTCGCTACTGTAAAGGAGCTAATGACGTGTCGCATGCGTGAAGAGACTTCGGTCCGTGATCATGGGGTACGAGTGATTTGGCTCATACAGAAGTTGGTAACCCTTGATTTGGTGTTGGAGCATGAACTCAACGTGGACTTACTACTTCTGTCTCTTCCTTCTTCGTTTGACGGATTTGTGGTAAATTTCAATATGAACAAGATAGAGGCCTCCCTTGAAGAGATGGTCAATATGCTTGTGACATATGGATCCACATTAAAGAAGGATAAACCGGCTTTCTTGGTGGGCTCCTCTTCTTCTGCTAAGAAGGGGCCAAGTACGAAGGGTAAGAAACGTTCTGCCCCACCCAAGAAAGTCGAACCCGAGAAGAAGTACAAGACAAAGGCTTCAAACATGGAAAAATCCAAGGATGTTTGCCATTACTGCAAGAAGCCCGGTCATTGGAAGCGTAACTGCAAGGAATATCTAGAGCAGTTGCGAACTGCAAAGGGTATGTTCTATATTGAAATAAATGTTTCACTTAATACTACTTCTTGGGTATTGGATACCGGATGTGGATCTCACATTTGCAATGATTTGCAGGTGATGACAAGAAGTCGCAGGCTTAGGATGGGTGAGACCCAGCTGAGGCTCGGAAATGGTTCCAGAGTTGAAGCAAAAGCCGTGGGAGATGTTTATTTAATTTTGCAGAACGGTTTTAAGTTACTTTTAAGAGATGTTTTATTTGTTCCGGATTTAATTAAAAACATTATTTCTGTTTCTATGCTTGATAGAGATGGTTATTCTTGCAATTTTGTGAATGGGATTTGCAATATTTACAAGAATGAATGTTTAATTGGAAATGGACAACTTGAAAACGATCTATACAACTTAAAACTAAAAGACGTTCCAATAAATTATGTTGATAAACCGGCAACAACAAACAAAAGGAAAATCGATAGCCAAAACCCGGCAAACCTTTGGCACGCTAGGCTAGGTCATATTTCCTCAAGGAGGATGAACAAGCTAGCGGGAGAGGGCATGTTTGATATGTCTGATATTAACTCTCTACCTACTTGTGAATCCTGCCTAAAAGGAAAATTGACTAAATCTCCTTTTAAGGGGAAACCTGAGCGTAGTCAAAATCTGTTGGATTTGATCCATACAGATGTTTGTGGTCCATTTAGAGTTGAGACTCAATATGGCCACACCTACTTCATTACCTTTACTGATGATTATTCAAGGTATGGGTATTTATATTTAATGAAATATAAGTCAGAAGCATTTGAAAAGTTCAAAGAATTCAAGGCTGAAGTAGAAAACAAGCTAGGTAAAAGTATTAAAGCACTTCGATCGGATCGAGGTGGAGAATACTTGAGCACCGAGTTTTTGGACTATCTGAAAGAGAATGGGATTCTCTCTCAGTGGACTCCTCCTATGACACCACAGCTTAATGGTGTATCGGAGCGTCGTAATCGAACTTTGTTGGACATGGTTCGATCCATGATGAGCTTCACTGAGCTTCCACCTTCGTTTTGGGGCTATGCGCTTGAAACGGCGGTATTTTTGTTGAACAACGTCCACACTAAAGCAGTGGACAAAACACCATACGAGTTATGGAATGGCAAAGCTCCTAAGTATTCGTACTTGAGGATTTGGGGATGTCCTGCTTACGTGAAGCGGACAGTGGGAGATAAGTTGGATAGTCGATCCAGCTTATGTTATTTTGTAGGGTATTCGAAGAATTCAATCGGATATTATTTCTATTATCCTGCTGAAACAAAGGTGTTTGTTTCAAGGAATGCCACCTTCTTGGAGAAGGAGTTCTTATTGGATAATAAAGGCGAGATGATGGAACTCGAAGAAATTCGAGAAGAACCCGAAATACAAAATAACGATCCTACACCTCAGGAACCATTGCTGGACACGCCTATACCTAGAAGATCCGAAAGAACTTCTAGACCTCCTATTCGATATGGTCTTCTTCTTGAAGGGGATCAAGGTGAACCCGATGTTGGATGTGATCCAAGAAACTTCAAGGAAGCAATTTCTGATGCGGATTCAAATTTATGGCTTGAAGCTATGCAGTCGGAAATAGATTCGATGCATACAAACCAAGTTTGGTCTTTAGTAGATCCTCCCGATGGAATTGTTCCAATAGGGTGTAAATGGATCTACAAGAGAAAGCTTGGGCCTGATGGTAAGGTATTGACCTACAAGGCGCGATTGGTGGCGAAAGGTTATACTCAAAGAGAAGGAGTTGACTATGATGAAACCTTTTCACCAGTTGCAATGTTCAAGTCCATAAGAATCCTTATTGCCATAGCTGCATGGTATGACTATGAGATATGGCAAATGGATGTGAAGACTGCTTTTCTTAATGGAGACATTAAGGAAGAAATCTATATGAAGCAGCCTGAGGGGTTCACATCCATGGGAAGCGAGCATAAGGTATGCAAGCTTCAGAGATCAATTTATGGTCTAAAACAAGCATCAAGAAGTTGGAACCAAAAATTTGATGAAACAATAAAAGATTTTGGTTTCATCAAGAATCCGGAGGAACCATGCGTGTACAAGAAAGTAGTTAAGGATGCTGTGACATTCTTAGTACTTTATGTTGATGACATCCTACTCATTGGGAATGATGTAGGGATGTTGCAGTCAACAAAGATATGGTTATCAGGTAGATTTTCGATGAAGGATTTGGGTGAGGCATCCTATATTCTTGGGATACAGATCTATAGAGATAGATCTAAGAGAATGATAGGACTCACTCAATCAACCTACATCGACACCATATTGAAACGGTTTTCAATGGAGTCCAAGAGAGGACATCTACCCATGTGTCATGGAGTTTCTCTATCCAAGTCTATGTGTCCCAAGACAGATGAAGAGATAGAGAAAATGACACATGTACCATATGCGTCAGCCATAGGTAGTATCATGTATGGGATGATATCTACCAGACCGGATGTAGCATTTGCTCTGAGTGTCACGAGAAGATATCAAGCTAATCCCGGTCAAATGCATTGGAAAGCCGTGAAGGACATTCTTAAGTACTTACGAAGGACTAAGAATATGTTCATGGTATATGGAGGAAGAGAACTAAAATTGGAAGGCTATACCGACTCTAGCTTCCAAAGTGACGTGGATGACTCAAAGTCAACATCTGGATTTGTGTTCATGCTCAATGACGGTGCTGTCTCTTGGAAGAGTTCCAAGCAGGACACCACAGCGGATTCCACCACTGAGGCAGAAAGCATCAGCTGCTGCTAAAGAGGCCGTTTGGATGAGGAATTTCGTCCAAGAGTTGGGCGTCATTCCTGAAGTTGTTGGTCCAGTCCCGGTGTACTGTGACAACACGGGTGCCGTTGCTCAGGCAAAGGAACCAAGGTCTCATCAAAGATCCAAACACGTACTGAGGAAATACCACATCATCCGGGAGATTGTGGAAAGAGGAGACATCACTGTCGAAAGAGTGGCCTCTGCAGACAATATCGCTGATCCACTTACTAAGCCCTTGCCAGGACCATTATTTGACAAACATCGCGAAGCAATGGGTCTACGTAGTATGACTAGTTGGCTATAGGGCAAGTGGGAGATTGAAAGAGTGGGTGCCCAGTGAGCCAACTTGTGGCTAAGGGCTTTGATGACTCTTTGTATAAACAATCTTTTGTTTAATATAATTTACACTTTTATTAATGGCAATGACTTTATCTTTCTTCATATTGTTATATTGTGATATACTATTGTTGTTTTGATAAAGACCTTGAATATACTATAGTGTATGTAAGATGTGGTAGAACATGGGGATGTCTATCATGAAACACATCTTATAGTCACTGTATATTCTAAACTGTTCCTAGTCGATTGAGCCGTCCGATAATAAGGATAAGGATCGCTTGAGTGTGAGACTAGCATTTGCAATGTAGAGTACCACGTTTCATTGGTAGGGAACATAGAGATGTTCGAAGCATGCAAATGGATATTCATATGATGAATGATCGAACTACCCTATCCGGACTTTCCAAGTGGTTATCACTTATCGAGTGGATATAGTCCGCGGTTTTGGTTGTACACCATTAGTCCTTACTACTTGAGACATCATTGAGACTCTATATGCTAGTACTGTGCTTTGACTCGTTTACCGACTCTATTGGGGTCATCAGGTGTCGGGATTGGGTACAGTTACAACACATGTAGGAGTCGATGCTTTGTTGTCAAGGATTCACCACATACTTGCGAGTGTGGATATCCTATGCGATCTGAGGAGATATTAGTGTGACGAATCTCTGGCCAGAGTTCATGATGTGATTTAAGAAATGGTTTCTTAGTAGCACATGCGATGTCACTATTTGATCTTCAAGATGCATTGCATAGTTATCGAATCTCGAGCGACTCTCGATATACCAATGGTTGTTGATTCGATCGGGATATATGGATGAAGGGACCGTACTGTACGCTAACCAAAATCTAATGGTTCTTGTAAGCACTATCAGTGATACCTAGGGAATCATGGGGCGATGTTGCTAGGCGCTCATACCATGATTCGATGGGCAAGTCGGAAATTGTTGTTCCGAGTCACAAGGAGTTGTGAGCCCACGGCTAGCTGTATCCCTGAACCATTGAGGGTCACACAGTGTAATGGATTTTTAATTCCCGTTGAGATAGTTAAATTTAAAGAGTTAAATTTAATGAACGAAGAAGTTGGACTTCTTAATTAAGAGTAGAGGAGTGAGATTTCCTAAAATGACATAGTGATGGGCATTTTTGGAAATCACTGAATTCGGATTCAGAAAAATTTATCTCGACTTTAAATGGTGCAGAAATGGTTTCTGTGCACATTGGTAAAATCGGTTTATCAATCGGAGTCACGATGAATTTTATATTAATTTCTGAACATGCGGGCTTTGCTTGTCGGGCCTGAACTTATGACTAATGGGCCCTAAGCTGTTAGTGGCCTACATTATAAATAAGTTATTGCAGTACAGAAATTACAAATAACAAGGCACAAAATTTTTGAAAAACCCTAAGCTATTTTTCTTAAAGTGGCCGCCCCCTCTCCCTCTCTCTACTCGAGAAAAATTCCAGCCTGTGATTTTGAATTACAGTCTGGTTTAACGGATCAAATTCGTTAATCTCTTCGTAGAAAACTTCTGATAGATTTTCTAGTGCAATCTATCAGAGGGATTAAATCTCTATTCGTGGACCTGATAGAAGAACTGTTCGTCCATCGGTTCCAGGGAGATACAACAAGAGCAGAGAAATCTGTTGGTGTCCAGAATCTCGATTCGAGATTAAAGGTAAAAATTATATAATCGTTATTTGAATTTTTACACACACAATTTAATCGTAAAGATGTGATACCCAATATGGAATCATTCCATATAATAAAAATTTTAAACTTCCGCTGCACCGGGTATCAATCTTGTTTGATCTGAAAGCCGCGCACTCCAACAGTTGCGAGGTAGCAGCTTTGGACAGTTTGGAAGATTGAAGTCGGTACAGTATCGAGTTTCTTATTTATCGATTGAAGAAGTTGTTTGAGCTATGAATGAGTTTGATAGGATATTGATGATTATCCTTGTTATTGATTTTCAGATTGAAGTATATTCGAAGTGAATAAGGTAAAAGACGACTTAGACTTGAATGGAACGATTAACTCGAATTAGACTTTATTCGAGTGTTCCGAAGAAATAACATACTTGCATGATTGAAAGTTTATTTGAAATCATGATTGAATGTTTATTTGAAAGCATGATTGAATGTTCATTGGAATGGATGATTGAATATATTTTTGAATACATGAGATCCATATGTATTCATATTGAGCCTATTGATTATTCGATTTGAATTAGACGATCCAGAGATTGTAGTTGAGTGGCTTGGTTAGAGATTTATACCTTGTCAAATAACTCTCTATAATGCTCTGGAGTCTAGAGGATTAAAATATGCCTTGTCCACCTCGAGAGGGGAGTTCGGTTTGATTGTTGGATATTTTAACCTCGGGATCCCAAACCGAAGAAAGAAAGAAGAATTCCCTTTGATTATCTGAGTCTGATAATCCAGAAGTTTTAAAGACATGCATATCATTTTAATTCAGTACTTGAATGAATTACTTGATTTATATCTGAAGTTGATATATAAGATGGATTGTTGAGTATCATGATTGATATGTTTGATTGATACTGCATGATAGTCTCTTTTACTAGGAATATCAATTCTCACCGGATTATCCGGCTGTTGTCTTTGTTTGTATGTGTACTTGGCGACAGGTGGGGCAGGATCGAGTCAGAGACGACAAGGATAGAACGAGAATGAAGAATAGAAGTGAGACTTTGAGTTAGAATCGGAAATGCATGCCAATCTAGTTTATGTTTTGAAAGCATGTTTAGAACTTGGATGTATAGAATATCAAATATAGAAGTTGTATGATGATATTGATTATAGTTACAAGCTTTTAAATTAATGCATGAAGATTGAGTTGCATATTGATTATGGTTGTGAACATGTTAGAATTCGAATGTGTTGTATTTGATTTTGATATATTGAATATTAGAATCGTTTATGAATGATGAATATCGAATTGAGCATGATAGATTGATGATTGGACTAATATGTTGGAGAACGGCGATCAGATCAATCAAAATTGATACCCGGTGCAGCGAAAGTTTAAAATTTTTATATGGAACGATTCCATAATAGGTATCAAAACTATACGATTAAATTGTGTGTGTAAAAATTAAATAACAATTATAAATTTTTACCTCCAATCTCGAATCGAGATTATGGACACCAACAGATTGCTCTGCTCTTGTTGTATATCCCTAGAACTGATGGACGAACTGTTCTTCAATCAGGTCCACGAACAGAGATTTAATCCCTCTGATAGATTGCACTAGAAAATCTATCAGAAGTTTCTACGAAGAGAATTAACGAATTTGATCCGTTAAACCAGACTGTAATTCAAAATTCACAGACTGGATTTTCCGAGCAGAGGGGAGAGGGGGGGCGGCCACACTTAAGAAAAATAGGGTTTTCGAAAATTATTTTGTGACCTGTTGTGTATAATTTCTGTACTGCAATAACTTATTTATAATGTAGGCCGCTAACAGCTTAGGGCCCATTAGTCATAAGTTCAAGCCCGACAAGCAAAGCCCGCATGTTCAGAAATTAATATAAAATTCATCATGACTCCGATTGATAAACCGATTTCACCAATGTGCACAGAAACCATTTCTGCACCTTTTAAAGTCAAGATAAATTTTTCTGAATCCGAATTCAGTGATTTCCAAAAATGCTCATCCCTATGTCATTTTAGGAAATCTTACTCCTCTACTCTTAAATAAGAAGTCCAACTTCTTTGTTCATTAAATTTAACTCTTTAAATTTAACTATCTCAACGGGGATTAAAAATCTATTACTCTGTGTGACCCTAAATGGTTCAGGGATACAGCTAGCCGTGGGCTCACAACTCCTTGTGACTCGGAACAACAATTTCCGACTTGCCCATCGAATCATGGTAAGAGCACCTAGCAACATCGCCCCATGATTCCCTAGGTATCACTGATAGTGCCTGCAAGAACCAATAGATTTTGGTTAGCGTACAGTACGGTCCCTTCATCCATATATCCCGATTGAATCAACAACCATTGGTAAATCGAGAGTCGCTCTATATTCAATAACTATGCAATACATCTTGAAGATCAAATAGTGACATCGCATGTGCTACTAAGAAACCATTTCTTAAAACACATCATGTACTCTAGCCAGAGATTCGTCACACTAATATCTCCTCAGATCACATAGGATATCCACACTCGCAAGTATATGGTGAATCCTTGACAACAAAGCATCGACTCCTATATGTGTTGTAACTGTACCCAATCCCGACACCTGATGACCCCAATAGAGTCGGTAAATGAGTCAAAGCACAGTACTAGCATATAGAGTCTCAATGATGTTTCAAGTAGTAAGGACTAATGGTGTACAACCAAAACCGCGGACTTTATCCACTCGATAAGTGATAACCACTTGGAAAGTCCGGATAGGGTAGTTCGATCATTCATCGTATGAATATCCATTTGCATGCTTCGAACATCTCTATATTCCTTACCAATGAAACGTGGTACTCTGCATCGCAAATGCTAGTCTCTAACTCGAGCGATCCTTATCCTTATTATCGGACGGCTCAATCGACTAGGAACGGTTTAGAATATACAGTGACTATAAGATGTGTTTCATGATAGACATCCCCATGTTCTACCACATCTTACATACACTATAGTATATTCAAGGTCTTTATCAAAACAACAATAGTATATCACAATATAACAATATGAAGAAAGATAAAGTCATTGCCATTAATAAAAGTGTAAATTATATTAAACAAAAGATTGTTTATACAAAGAGTCATCAAAGCCCTTAGCCACAAGTTGGCTTACCGAGCACCCACTCTTTCAATCTCCTACTTGCCCTAAAGCCAACTAGTCATACTACGTAGACCCATTGCTTTGCGATGTTTGTCAAATAATGGTCCTGGCAAGGGCTTAGTAAGTGGATCAGTGATATTGTCTGCAGAGGCCACTCTTTCGACAGTGATGTCTCCTCTTTCCACAATCTCCCGGATGATGTGGTATTTCCTCAGTACGTGTTTGGATCTTTGATGAGACCTTGGTTCCTTTGCCTGAGCAACGGCACCCGTGTTGTCACAGTACACCGGGACTAGACCAACAACTTCAGGAATGACGCCCAACTCTTGGACGAAATTCCTCATCCAAACGGCCTCTTTAGCAGCAGCTGATGCTGCAATGTATTCTGCCTCAGTGGTGGAATCCGTTGTGGTGTCCTGCTTGGAACTCTTCCAAGAGACAGCACCGCCATTGAGCATGAACACAAATCCAGAGGTTGACTTCGAGTCATCCATATCACTTTGGAAGCTAGAGTCGGTATAGCCTTCCAATTTTAGTTCTCTTCCTCCATATACCATGAACATATTCTTAGTCCTTTGTAAGTACTTAAGAATGTCCTTCACGGCTTTCCAATGCATTTGACCGGGATTAGCTTGATATCTGCTCGTGACACTCAGAGCAAATACTACATCCGGTCTGGTAGATATCATCGCATACATGATACTACCAATGGCTGACGCATATGGTACATGTGTCATTTTCTCTATCTCTTCATCAGTCTTGGGACACATAGACTTGGATAGAGAAACTCCATGACACATGGGTAGATGTCCTCTCTTGGACCCATCCATTGAAAACCGTTTCAATATGGTGTCGATGTAGGTTGTTTGAGTGAGTCCTATCATTCTCTTAGATCTATCTCTATAGATCTGTATCCCTAGAATATAGGATGCCTCACCCAAATCCTTCATCGAGAATCTACCTGATAACCATATCTTTGTTGACTGCAACATCCCTACATCATTCCCAATGAGTAGGATGTCATTAACATAAAGTACTAAGAATGTCACAGCATCCTTAACTACTTTCTTGTACACGCATGGTTCCTCCGGGTTCTTGATGAAACCAAAATCTTTTATTGTTTCATCAAATTTCTGGTTCCAACTTCTTGATGCTTGTTTTAGACCATAAATTGATCTCTGAAGCTTGCATACCTTATGCTCGCTTCCCATGGATGTGTATCCCTCAGGCTGCGTCATATAGATCTCTTCCTTAATGTTTCCATTAAGAAATGCAGTCTTCACATCCATTTGCCATATCTCATAGTCATACCAAGCAGCTATGGCAATAAGGATTCTTATGGACTTGAACATTGCAACTGGTGAAAAGGTTTCATCATAGTCAACTCCTTGTCTTTGAGTATAACCTTTCGCCACCAATCGTGCCTTGTAGGTCAATACCTTACCATCAGGCCCAAGCTTTCTCTTGTAGATCCATTTACACCCTATTGGAACAATTCCATCGGGAGGATCTACTAAAGACCAAACTTGGTTTGTATATCTATTTCCGATTGCATAGCTTCAAGCCATAAATTTGAATCCGCATCAGAAATTGCTTTCTTGAAGTTTCTTGGATCACATCCAACGTCGGGTTCATCTTGATCCCCTTCAAGAAGAAGACCATATCGAATAGGAGGTCTAGAAGTCCTCTCGGATCTTCTAGGTATAGGCGTGTCCATCATTGGTTCCTGAGGTGTAGGATCATTATTTTGTATTTAGGGTTCTTCTCGAATTTCGTCGAGTTCCATCATCTCGCCTTTCTTATCCAATAAGAACTCCTTCTCCAAGAAGGTGGCATTCCTTGAAACAAACACCTTTGTTTTAGCAGGATGATAGAAATAATATCCGATTGAATTCTTCAGATATCCTACAAAATAACATAAGGTGGATCGACTATCCAACTTATCTGTAGTGACCCTTACCCGGATCACCTACTAAACAGAACTTAGGCATGCAATTAACTTAATTAAACAGATATCAGAATAAAACTGCGGAAACCAAAAACATTATACAATCCCAAGAACAGGAATCTGTAATTTATTCAATAATAAACAACCAAATCGAATAGCTGTATAAACCCAAACAACAGTAATAAAACCTAAAAGAAGCTCCAGCTGGCCAACCACTGACTAGCCCCTCCTGGATCCACCCTCCTCGTCCAATCGCAAACATGCCCCATGGAATAGGGTGTCCAGAAAATACAGAGTACGAGACGTGAGCATAAAATGCTCAGTACGAGAGTATGAGTATACATGCATGCAAAGTGAACTCCCTATAGACTCGAGGTCAAGGATCAGATAACAGAGACAGACCGGGCCCTGGTATGTAGCACGCTGTGCCGTCGCTTCAGGAGGTGGCTCCCATATCGAGATAACCGTGGATACGCCGGACCCAAATCGATGGAAGTCCATCCACTAACAGGATAGGGTACAACCCTACTAACAGGCATCTCGAAAGAGATATAGCAAGATGCAAATGAATGCAGCATAATATCATGTCATATAAATCATGCAGTCACATAATACATGCATACTCAGTCAGGATATCTCGAACAGTAATTTCGTACCTCAATACAGTGCAAGCTCTACCAACTCTAGGTCCACGCCTATAGTCTGCTCTACACTGCCAAATGATACTACTATCATTAAAGTGCTCTAAAAGCCTTAACTAAGCTATTGCATACTCCTAAATATTTATAGGAAGCAAAAGCTATACCTTCGTCAGTCGTTAGCCCTTTGATGCCGATGCCTCCAGAACTTGGGCACAACTCCGCTACGACTACCGAACGCCTCGCTGACCTCCAGACCAAGCCTAAGAAGACTAGAACAACTCCAAAAGGACTAGAAAGGAAAGGAGAACTCGGAATTGGCAATTGAAAGTGAAGTATCGGCCTTCTATTTATAGACAACGATCGGAACTTCCGATCCTTGATCGGAACGTCCGAACATCGATCGGAACGTCCGATCCTGCCATCGGAGCTTCCGAAGATCCTGATCTGCCACGTGTCAAAATATCACTTGTTGACTCCGGATAGGGGTGATCGGAGCCTCCGGTCCTGATCGGAGCTTCCGATCCAACCACACGTCATGCCTGACGTAATAACATCGGTGCCTCCGATCGCTCATCGGAGCTTCCGATCGTGTTCGGAGCTTCCGATCGTGTTCGGAGCTTCCGATCGTGCCTTCGGAGCTTCCGATCCGTCCGATACCCAATTCAATTAATTAGCATTAATCCTTTAATTACTCAATTAGGGTACGGGCTACTACATTCTCCCCAACTTAAGATATTTCGTCCTTGAAAATAGATCTTAAGTACCTAATGCAAATACAGAAATCAGAAACATTCTTTATTCAAATCTAACGTTTACAGAGTTTGCAACTTGAATACAACTCAAAGAATGAAATCAAAACAACTCAGGATGGTCTTTACGCATCCTGTCCTCAAGCTCCCAAGTAGCTTCCTCAGTGCCTCGGCGCTGCCACTGAACTAAAACCAAAGGAATGACTTTGTTCCGTAAAACCTTATCCTTATAATCCAGGATACGAAGGGGTTTTTCAACATAAGTCAAATCCTTGTCTACCTGAATCTCAGACCGCTGCAGAATATGAGATTCATCCACCACATACCGTCGTAACAGAGATACGTGGAACACGTCGTGAATACTGGACAGATGCGGTGGCAAAGCTAGTCGATAAGCCAAATCGCCAATGCTCTCCAAGATCTCAAACGGACCGATAAATCTGGGAGACAACTTGCCCTTAAGGCCAAATCTGAGAATCTTGCGGAAAGGTGACACTCTCAGAAACACTTTCTCCCCGACCTCGAACTGCAAAGGCCTACGCTTGATATTAGCATAGCTGGCCTGACGATCCTGTGCAGTCTTAATCCTGTGCAGTCCCTCAGCCTGTCTCTCCCCCACTTCTTCCCAAAAGAGTGGAGTACGACAACGTCGCCCATACAACGCCTCAAAAGGTGCCATCCCAATACTAGTGTGATAGCTGTTGTTGTAGGCGAACTCGATCAACGGCAAATGATCCTGCCAGGCTGAACCAAAATCCATGACGCACGCTCTAAGCATATCCTCTAACGTACGGATAGTGTGCTCTGACTGACCATCAGTCTCCGGATGATAGGCTGTACTCAAACTGAGAGTAGTACCCATCGCACGCTGAACACTCCCCCAGAATCTAGATGTAAACCTGGGGTCCCGATCACTGACAATGCTCACAGGCACTCCATGAAGTCGAACGATCTCCTGAATGTACATCCGTGCCATGCGATCCATAGAGTACTCTCGGCTATAGGCAATGAAATGCGCTGACTTGGTGAGTCGGTCCACCACAACCCAGATAGCATCACAGTTCCTCGGGGATACCGGCAAATGGGTCACAAAGTCCATTGTGATAAACTCCCATTTCCATTCAGGAATAGGCAGACTGTGAAGCAATCCTCCAGGTCGTCGGTGCTCTGCCTTGACCTGTTGACACACCAAACATCTCGAAACAAACTGATAAACACTGCGTTTCATTCCCTTCCACCAGAAACGAGTACGTAGATCCTTGTACATCTTGTTGCTCCCAGGATGAATACTCAACTTAGTGCGATGTGCCTGAGACAAAATCTCCTCTCGCAACTCTTCATCCTGCGGAATCACAAGCCTACCAGACAAAC
Source organism: Henckelia pumila (assembly GCF_033568475.1). NCBI lineage: Eukaryota > Viridiplantae > Streptophyta > Magnoliopsida > Lamiales > Gesneriaceae > Henckelia > Henckelia pumila. The sequence goes on from NW_027331824.1 coordinate 291,744, forward strand.
ACAGAAAACCATCTGACTCATAATGAAATCCAGACGAGCTACCCTCGTTAGCTAGACGAGCTAAACGCTGGGTCTTCGAATCAAACATCTGAGCATCTCGGATCCGTGAATAAAAGGCTGGCTCAGATAATATCGCAAACATCTGGATACTCTGCATACCTTTCTTATACTTGAAGGTATAACCTGAAGTACAACAGTCACTGATCGCACTAGACATCGAACAAGCCTGAAGTGCGGATAGTCGCACCTTGCGACTCAAAGCATCAGCGGTGAGATTAGCAGCTCCCGGATGGTACTTAATCTCGCAATCATAGTCCTTAAGCAAGTCCATCCAACGTCTCTGCCTCATGTTCAACTCCGCCTGAGTGAACAAATACTTGAGACTCTTATGGTCGGTGAAGATCTCAAATTTCTCGCCATACAGATAATGACGCCAGATCTTCAAAGCGAACACAATGGCTGCCAATTCTAAATCATGGACTGGATAGTTGTCCTCGTGAAGCTTCAGCTGTCTAGAAGCGTATGCGATCACATGCCCATTCTGAGTCAGGACACAACCTAACCCCTGAAGAGAAGCATCCGTGTAAACTACATACCCTCCAGATCCTGAAGGTAATGCCAACACCGGCGCAGAAGTCAACCACCGTCGAAGCTCACGGAAATTTTCCTCGCACTCGGAGGACCACTCGAAATCCACACCCTTGCGGGTAAGCTGCGTCAACAGTCGAGCTAACTGAGAGAAGTTCATAATGAAGCGACGATAATACCCTGCTAGACCCAGAAAACTACGGATCTCAGCAACTGTCGTCGGACGCGACCAATTAAGTACCGCTTCAATCTTGCTTGGATCAACAGAAATCCCCTCCCTGGATATGATATGACCAAGAAAGACCACTCGATCCATCCAGAACTCACACTTGCTCATCTTGGCATACAACTGCTCATCTCGAAGAGTCTGCAGTACCAACCGCAAGTGAGAAACATGCTCTTCCGTATTACGCGAATACACCAAGATGTCGTCAATGAAGACCACGACAAACTTGTCCAAATACTCCCTGAAGACACGGTTCATCAAATCCATGAATATAGCCGGCACATTAGTCAAGCCAAATGGCATCACTAGGAACTCGTAATGCCCATAGCGAGTACGGAATGCAGTCTTGGCTACATCCTGATAACGGACTCTCAACTGATGATACCCAGATCTCAAGTCAATCTTGGAGTAAACTGACGTGCCCTGCAGCTGGTCAAACAAGTCATCAATACGAGGCAACGGATACTTGTTCTTCACAGTGACTCGATTCAGCTGCCAATAGTCAATGCACAGCCGCATCGACCCATCCTTCTTCTTCACGAAGAGAACAGGAGCTCCCCAAGGAGATACACTAGGACGAATGTAGTGGCCCGTATCCAAAACTAATGATTAATGAGTAATGAGTAATTAAATCATATAATCATGTCGGGATTAAGTAAAACATGATTAAGGAAATTCCAGAAGGGTTAACGGATTTCAGAAATGGATCCAGGACACTCGAAAATGGCTTAGAGGGTTTCATGACTCGAGTGGGATCGGAACCACCGATCCAGGATCGGAGCCTCCGATCTTGGTGAGTTCGGAACCACATCGGAAGCAGGGAGATCGGAACGTCCGATCAGGATCGGAGCTTCCGATGGCTGTCGGTGACAGGTGTGTGGTTGCATGTGGACCGAATTGACACGTAGCGAACGGAACTTCCGATCGGGGAACGGAGCTTCCGATCTAAACGAACGGAACTTCCGATCGATGCCTATAAATATGAGGTCCGAGCTCCTCATTTCTTGCCAATTCCGAGTTCCTCTCCTTCGCCTAGTAGCTCTATTTTAGGGCTTTGGGTACTCTTATTTTAGAGTTGGAGTAGAGAATATATTTTAGTATAGTCAGACAGTGTCTGACATAGTAGCGGAGCAGCGCTCGTGTAGCGGAGTAGTGCTCGAGGCTGTGGAGCTGCAGCAGGGGTGTGCCCCTAATTGCGGGATAGTCGCCATCAGTGGGCTGACGACGGACGCAGGTATAGCTATGGTCTCCTTAAATTATTTAGGAGTATGCAATAGTTTAGTTAAGGCTTTTAGAGCTTATTGAATGATGCATGGGTATTTGCATTGTAGACTTGATGATAGGCTTGGAACCTAGAGTGGGACTACTAGGACTGCCTTAGAAAGGTACGTAAGTACTGACTGAGATTGCCAGCGGATATGCATGCTTATATGTTGCATTTATGTGTTTGCATGTTATCATTGTTATGCGGCATGTGCATATCATCTTGTGCCTGTACATCTGTATATCTTTCGAGATGAGCCAGTTAGGGTTGCTCAGCCCTGTTAGGACGTTTGATATCGAATACCCTTAGGTACTGATACCTCGAGGACTCCGCGGTCCGCGTCCGGGATTTGGGAATGAGTGGTCGCACACAGTGGTTAGCTACCCCGATGTGACGAGCTTATATCCCAGGCGCCAGTTTGAGCATTTTGTATACAGTTATCCCAGATATGGATACCCTGTCATTTGCATGCATCATATTTGTATGTTTATCCGTATTTGCGTATTGAGCTTAGAGCTCACGTTCAGTCTTTTCTGTATATCTGGACACCCTATTCGACGGGGCAGATTTAGGTGCAGGGTTTGAGCACCAGGAGCTTGGAGTAATCAATGACCTTGAAGACAGCAGGATTAGCTGTAGGTTTTATTTAAAGTTATTCGATTGGGTTGTATGATCGAATCTGTTTAGCCGGTTGTATTCCGCCGATCTTTTTGTATTTAAGTCTTCCGCAGCGATGTTATTTAATGCATGTTTTATTATGCTCTTAACCCTGATTAGGTAGTGGATCCGGGTCGGGTCGCTACATTTATTGGTATCAGAGCAATGCATGCAAGGGACTTAGGAAATTGATATTAAGACTTCTTGATTATCCTTGTAGGATTGATTGAGGCCCAGCGAAAGAAGATTTGGTTCTTCATTGACGAGGTTTGCGGCATAAGTCTTTACTATAAGGAATGCAACAGTAATGAGAACACCAGTAGTAGCATATCAATAGATAGACTGACTGCTGTGGACAGTTCATCATTCGATGCATTGGGATGTTGATCGAAGAATATATGGATTCCAGCCAAGGAAGACTGGAAGAGAAGATCGAGTATATCGCGTCAGATACCTCTGAGGGCTTTTTGGAACGAATGGTGTTTAATAATCCATGTGATTCCAGTCCTCGAATATTCTCCACTCGTAGTTGGAGAGATTGTCAGATAGACCTTTACCAGGGAATGCTTCGAGTGCCTAAGGCATGGCAGGTTCCTAGCGTAAGGTCTGTAAACTCATGCAGAACATGGTTTTGCCGGTATGCTTGCATTGATGCTTTTGTTAGGCATACGGGAAACTTCATGTTCAAAAGCATGATTTGAATACAAGAAGAACGCTGATGGTAGATCGCGAGCAAAAGAAGTCGACCGACATGCACTGACGCAGAGCATAGCTGGTTAGCTATTACATGCCATTTCTCCGGAGTTCTTCGCGGGAGGACATGTAGTGAGACTTGGACGGGAGTATGCTTGTATCGATGCGTGTGTCGATGGGAAGCTTCATGCTCAAGAAACGAAGACAAGATTTGATGATTTTAAATACTGTATTGTTGTAGTTGTAAACAATATTTCAGTTGTAATGAATCATCAGAATTTGGTTGTATCAGTTCAAGTTATTGGATGTACATTTGTTGTATTTTGAATACTGTATGTATTACATGGGATTGTAATAAAGGAAATTGTACATAACTTGAAGTAATGATACATGTTTTATTTATTCAGCAATTCGTGATTGATTGCAAGTAATTTTATAAAGTTTGTCTTGGAATTAGTTGATTGGTAATCAACTAGGTTAGCTCATGGATTTTGGGTAAGCCAGCGGTAACGAATTGAAGTGTGGTTAGTCTAGGTGTTTCCCTAGGATTGACCTATTTAGTCATTTGACTGGGTTAGTGCCATTGATGAGGTGATTCATCTGGGGGCATGGGATTATTGATCTTGTTTTGGAATTTTGAAGTTTCGTTCTAGGTGATTTCCGTAGATCAATAGCTTGATTAACCTTCATAGGTTGAGACTTCGTGATGATGGGATTTCATCGGGATACCAAGTCGAGTATATATATATACCGAGAGTTGTGGACTATGACCATGACTAGACATGATGGAGCGCGACCCTATGCCAATGTTACTCTGGGAGTCTTTCGTACTTTGGAGAATGTCTGGAAGCCTTCGTGCTTCAGGATTGGCGGTGGGAAGGCTACTAGTCTAGAGTTGTGGTAACAGTCACAACGGGGTATGAATTTGTATTAGTTGCCATGGTCAGGTATCTGTGGTTTAGATATCGTCTGACTGTCGTCAGAGATATTGGCTGGTTAAGTATCTGTGGTTTAGATATCGTCTGACTGTCGTCAGAGATATTGCTTTGGATTTTGTCATAAGGACCAGTCTTGGAGGGATTTCCTTGACAAGTGCGTACTCTGAGCAAATAGTTTTAGACTATTGGTTACTGCTAGACTAGTGGATCTAGTCGGTGTTTGGATGCTCTGGTGATAGGGGCTAACTAGGAGTTTGGTTTGTGAACTTCCTATAACGTTTGACTCGGGGATTAGTATTTTTTCAGCATTGATGGTTTCCTTCAGTGATAGATTATATCCGATGCTAAGGATTGTACATGACGATTTGAGGCATGAGGATAGCATGATTTATGCCAGTGTACACTTGGTGGTGATTTCAGGTGGGACACCGCGGCAAGTAACCTCAGTCTCGATTTGTTGCAGTCTTAGCAAGAGATATAATTATCAGGAGTATGTTCAACGATAGTTGAAATCATTCGGACTTGTATTGCGGCTTGAGTTGAACAAGTACTTATGATCATCTTGGATGAAGATAGACAGTGGATAGTATGTCTAGACTGGTGCAGGTTTAGCACTAGTGACTACTTGTAATTGTTGTCTGACTCTGTCAAAGATGAGTGATTGAATCAGCTGTGATTCTTTTGATTTCAAGTATTTGGGATCTGCGGACGTGTGGCATTGAGATCATTGATAGTGATCGGCCATGGGATTTTTCATTGATCTCTGATTGTCTAATTAGAATTTGTATCGTCAGGCATAGCAAGAGCTACAGTAGATCAACTTGATTGATCAGAATATTCCAATTGGTACTGATTGGGATATAGTGAATCAAGAAGTGCTGGAATAGTACTTAAGTATGGTATGCTATGATATAGCGATTCAAGTGCATTTAGGAAATTCTTTAGTCGCTAAGGAATCTCCAGGGATGCGGGAATCGAGACTTTTGGATTCTGTGGATCACGAAAGTGGTCATTAGTTTTCTTTTGCGATCGTAGTTGTTGGTAACGTTGCTTTGGCTACCAGTGACGGATTTTGATCTGAACATTGCTTGGTTTTAGCAATGATTTATTCAGTTTGCGGAAAAAGGATTCAGTGATTGTTCCAGGGTTGTCAGTAAACGAATTTTGAAGACTGTTAGTCGGAATGATCAGCTTGGGTGCTTCCAGCAGATTTCTCAAGAGTTGTTCTTGAGCGGTAATTCGACAAGTTCTTTTGGATTTCAATGAGCATTAGCATGATAGCATTAGTTGTTTCATGGGATGAGACAACAGCTGAGACTTGTGTTTCTGAGTCTGACAGGATTGTTGTCACTGATATCCCAGTGCGTTCTGATATGCTGTGTCATTGAAAGGATTTGATAACGTAATTGCCATCCGTATTGATAGATTCTGTGCGGGATCGCGGTGAATCAGTTTGGTTATCCCCGCTAGGGAGCCAAGGGTTTGGTTATCTGGAACAGGATTAACCGAAATCTTTTTCGTTAATACTATCTCTAGTTCTGATATGGAAGTAAACATCTGATTGAGACTACTGCTGAGGATGGTGTGGTCCATCTGGGAGTTTCAGCATGATGTTAGTGAATTTCGAGACGACGACCTCGAAGAATGCTTTTAGACAAGAAATTGTGTATAAGGATCTTATCACAATTGGGGTTAGTAATTTTTGTTTGCTAGTTGTTGTTCTTTGGGAACATTTGTTGGCCAATGGCAAGGTGAGTACTGAAAGTACATACTATGACGCCAGGAATTGTCAGAATTTTGTTGTTATCCATGGCAGGATAACTAATGTAAATCGAGTAGATGCTATCTACGATGGCGAGATTCGGATCAAGGTTTATCGCAATTATTCTAAGGATTTCAAATGGTTAGAGTCGCATGCAGTGGTGCGATTGCTCTGCGAGCGGGTGGCCGGTAGCTGCCATTTCTATTCGCATAAGGTACTATTTTGGAAAATATATTTTATCCTTCGTGATAAAAAGTAACTCACACGAGTTCTTGGAAAAAGGATATCTAGGATTTGACCGAGAGTTGAATCTAGGTCGATTGTTTAGGGCTTTTCGATAACATCAAGAGATGAGATGTTACCGTTAGACCAGTGAGATACAATGTGTTGTATCTTGTTCTCTAGTTGGACTGCGATGGAGTTCGTACATATCTATAGATAACTGCTGATTAATTACTATCTTAGCAAGGGTGTCATCGCTAAGATTTGTAGGCAGTGTGACTGATTCAATGGGCAAGTTGGACCGAAGGTGCCGTGTTGTTGAGGTTATCGATGGATAAATGACGGTAGTCAATAGTGTTACACTATTTTATCAAGGATTGGGTCTGTCGAAGGTTATTCGACCCAATATTTGGAACCGGAACTATTGCTGAATTGGACAAGTGGTTTGTACTATATTCCGAGGTTTACCTTAGATTTCGAGGACGAAATCCTTTTAAGGTGGTGGGAATGTAGTGGCCCGTATCCAAAACTAATGATTAATGAGTAATGAGTAATTAAATCATATAATCATGTCGGGATTAAGTAAAACATGATTAAGGAAATTCCAGAAGGGTTAACGGATTTCAGAAATGGATCCAGGACACTCAAAAATGGCTTAGAGGGTTTCATGACTCGAGTGGGATCGGAACCACCGATCCAGGATCGGAGCCTCCGATCTTGGTGAGTTCGGAACCACATCGGAAGCAGGGAGATCGGAACGTCCGATCAGGATCGGAGCTTCCGATGGCTGTCGGTGACAGGTGTGTGGTTGCATGTGGACCGAATTGACACGTAGCGAACGGAACTTCCGATCGGGGAACGGAGCTTCCGATCTAAACGAACGGAAATTCCGATCGAGGAACGGAGCTTCCGATCGATGCCTATAAATATGAGGTCCGAGCTCCTCATTTCTTGCCAATTCCGAGTTCCTCTCCTTCGCCTAGTAGCTCTATTTTAGGGCTTTGGGTACTCTTATTTTAGAGTTGGAGTAGAGAATATATTTTAGTATAGTCAGACAGTGTCTGACATAGTAGCGGAGCAGCGCTCGTGTAGCGGAGTAGTGCTCGAGGCTGTGGAGCTGCAGCAGGGGTGTGCCCCTAATTGCGGGATAGTCGCCATCAGTGGGCTGACGACGGACGCAGGTATAGCTATGGTCTCCTTAAATTATTTAGGAGTATGCAATAGTTTAGTTAAGGCTTTTAGAGCTTATTGAATGATGCATGGGTATTTGCATTGTAGACTTGATGATAGGATTGGAACCTAGAGTGGGACTACTAGGACTACCTTAGAAAGGTACGTAAGTACTGACTGAGATTGCCAGCGGATATGCATGCTTATATGTTGCATTTATGTGTTTGCATGTTATCATTGTTATGCGGCATGTGCATATCATCTTGTGCCTGTACATCTGTATATCTTTCGAGATGAGCCAGTTAGGGTTGCTCAGCCCTGTTAGGATGTTTGATATCGAGTACCCTTAGGTACTGATACCTCGAGGACTCCGCGGTCCGCGTCCGGGATTCGGGAATGAGTGGTCGCACACAGTGGTTAGCTACCCCGATGTAACGAGCTTATATCCCAGGCGCCAGTTTGAGCAGTTTGTATATAGTTATCCCAGATATGGATACCCTGTCATTTGCATGCATCATATTTGTATGTTTATCCGTATTTGCGTATTGAGCTTAGAGCTCACGTTCAGTCTTTTCTGTATATCTGGACACCCTATTCGACGGGGCAGATTTAGGTGCAGGGTTTGAGCACCAGGAGCTTGGAGTAATCAATGACCTTGAAGACAGCAGGATTAGCTGTAGGTTTTATTTAAAGTTATTCGATTGGGTTGTATGATCGAATCTGTTTAGCCGGTTGTATTCCGCCGGTCTTTTTGTATTTAAGTCTTCCGCAGCGATGTTATTTAATGCATGTTTTATTATGCTCTTAACCCTGATTAGTTAGTGGATCCGGGTCGGGTCGCTACAACGAATGTACCCCTTGTCCAAAAGATCCTGTAGCTGATTCTTCAACTCACGCATCTCTGACGGAGCCAGACGATACGGTGCTCTAGAAATTGGCGAAGTACCCGGCATCAAATCTATGCCAAACTCGACTTCCCTAGCAGGAGGAAAACCCGGAATCTCATCAGGAAACACATCTGGAAATTCATCCACAACAGAAATGCTCTCTATCCCAATACTCTCAGCGGACAAATCAACTGCATAGATAAGGTAGCCTTCCCCGCCAGACCCCAGAGCTCGACAGGCTCTCAAAGCTGATACCAAAGGCATCGGGGGTCGCGCTCCCTCACCATAGAAAAACCAGCTCTCACTCCCCTCCGGATGAAAGCGTACTAATCTCTGATAGCAGTCCACTGAAGCTCGATAGGTAGTCAACACATCTATTCCCAGAATGCAATCAAAGTCGTCCATCGCCAGATTTGCTAACAGAATGTTCCCTTCGAACTCTAAAGGGCAACCCATCACTAGACGCTTAGCCAAAGCAGATTGGCCCGTCGGAGTAGAAACAGACATCACTACGTCTAGTGCAATGCATGGTAACTTATGCCTCTTAACAAAACGTGCAGAAATGAAGGAATGAGATGCACCAGTGTCAATAAGTACAAGAGCAGGTATACCATAAAGCAGAAATGTACCTGCGATGACTTTCTCATTCTCCTCCACAGCCTGATCATGTCTCAGGGCAAACACTTGGCCAGAAGCTCGTGGCCTCAAATGAGAACTCCAAGCAGACTGTCCCTGCGACCTCTGCTAAACGGTGGCCTGAGAACCCGATCCTGAACCAGAACCAGAACCACCTCCCCCAGACAGTGGACAATCTCTTCGGATATGACCAGTCTCTCCACAACGGAAACAAGCTCCAGAAGCTCTGCGGCACTTGTCGGATGGATGGTTCTTCCCACAGTGATCACACTTGTCCTTCTTACCGTAACGAACAACACCTCCAGAACCAGAGGAAGAAGAAGATCCAGACTTCTTAAAAGTTTGGGCACGGGGACCCAAAGAACTAGCAGGTCTCGACTGAGAGAAAGACCTGTTCCGCCGAATGCTGTCCTCCGCCTGGTGACAACGGCTCACCAAACCCTCTTAGGACATGTCGTCGTCAACTGCCACACGGTCATGGATCTCAGGGTTAAGGCCCTGAAGGAACAGATTATACTTCATCTCTGAGCTATCCGCAATCTCGGGGCAATAGGATAGCAGATCAAAGAACCTCTGCTGATACTCATCAATAGACATGGCTCCCTGTCGCAGACTCAGTAGCTCGCCTGCCTTCGACTGATGGAGTGCAGGAGGAAAATACCGCTTTTGGAAAGCTGTGCGGAACTCGGCCCAGGTGGCCACTCCTCTCGCCGCAACAAAAGGTGCAGAAGTAAACCTTCACCACCTGCGCGCACGCCCATCCAGAAGATAGCCAAGGGTCTCCACCTTCTGCTCATTGGTGCATTGGAAAGTCTGAAAAGTCGTCTCCATGCGGTCTAACCAGTTCTCCGCATCCTCCGGAGACTCACCTCCAACTAAGGGCTTAGGACCCATAGCTAAGAATCGGCGCACAGTGAAACGCTCGTCGTCATGGTGACGATGACGCCGTTCTCGACGAGGCTCCCGGTCGGCATCACCCCAATGCCCACCAACACTGCCATGAGAACTCTGGTCGTCACGATTTGACATCTACAAAAATACCTCAAGATGAGACTAAATCCCAAGAAATCTTTTGCATGCTCTGATACCATAAATGTAGTGACCCTTACCCGGATCACCTACTAAACAGAACTTAGGCATGCAATTAACTTAATTAAACAGAAATCAGAATAAAACTGCGGAAACCAAAAACATTATACAATCCCAAGAACAGGAATCTGTAATTTATCCAATAATATACAACCAAATCGAATAGCTGTATAAACCCAAACAACAGTAATAAAACCTAAACGAAGCTCCAGCTGGCCAACCACTGACTAGCCCCTCCTGGATCCACCCTCCTCGTCCAATCGCAAACCTGCCCCATGGAATAGGGTGTCCAAAAAATACAGAGTACGAGACGTGAGCATAAAATGCTCAGTACGAGAGTATGAGTATACATGCATGCAAAGTGAACTCCCTATAGACTCGAGGTCAAGGATCAGATAACAGAGACAGACCGGGCCCTGGTATGTAGCACGTTGTGTCGTCGCTTCAGGAGGTGGCTCCCATACCGAGATAACTGTGGATACGCCGGACCCAAATCGATGGAAGTTCATCCACTAACAGGATAGGGTACAACCCTACTAACAGACATCTCGAAAGAGATACAGCAAGATGCAAATGAATGCAGCATAATATCATGTCATATAAATCATGCAGTCACATAATACATGCATAATCAGTCAGGATATCTCGAACAGTACTTTCGTACCTCAATACAGTGCAAGCTCTACCAACTCTAGGTCCACGCCTATAGTCTGCTCTACACTGCCAAATGATACTACTATCATTAAAGTGCTCTAAAAGCCTTAACTAAGCTATTGCATACTCCTAAATATTTATAGGAAGCAAAAGCTATACCTTCGTCCGTCGTTAGCCCTTTGATGTCGATGCCTCCAGAACTTGGGCACAACTCCTCTACGACTACCGAATGCCTTGCTGACCTCCGGACCAAGCCTAAGAAGACTAGAACAACTCCAAAAGGACTAGAAAGGAAAGGAGGACTCGGAATTGGCAATTGAAAGTGAAGTCTCGGCCTTCTATTTATAGACAACGATCGGAACTTCCGATCCTTGATCGGAATGTCCGAACCTCGATCGGAACGTCCGATCCTGCCATCGGAGCTTCCGAAGATCCTGATCTGCCACGTGTCAAAATATCACTTGTTGACTCCGGATAGGGGTGATCGGAGCCTTCGGTCCTGATTGGAGCTTCCGATCCAACCACACGTCATGCCTGACGTAATAACATCGGTGCCTCCGATCGCTCATCGGAGCTTCCGATCGTGTTCGGAGCTTCCGATCGTGCCTTCGGAGCTTCCGATCCGTCCGATATCCAATTCAATTAATTAGCATTAATCCTTTAATTACTCAATTAGGGTACGGGCTACTACATTATCTCCCACTGTCTGCTTCACGTAAGCAGGACATCCCCAAATCCTCAAGTACGAATACTTAGGAGCTTTGCCATTCCATAACTCGTATGGTGTTTTGTCCACTGCTTTGGTGTGGATGTTGTTCAACAACAATACCGCCGTTTCAAGCGCGTAGCCCCAAAACGAAGGTGGAAACTCAGTGAAGCTCATCATAGATCGAACCATGTCCAACAAAGTTTGATTACAACGCTCCGATACACCATTCAGCTGAGGTGTCATAGGAGGAGTCCACTGAGAGAGAATCTCATTCTCTTTTAGATAGTCCAAAAACTCGGTACTTAAGTATTCTCCACCTCGATCCGATCAAAGTGCTTTAATACTTTTACCTTGCTTGTTTTCTACTTCAGCCTTGAATTCTTTGAACTTTTCAAATGCTTCAGACTTATATTTCATTAAATATAAATACCCATACCTTGAATAATCATCAGTAAAGGTAATGAAGTAGGTGTGGCCATATTGAGTACCAATTCTAAATGGACCACAAACATCTGTATGGATCAAATCCAACAGATTTTGACTACGCTCAGGTTTTCCCTTAAAATGAGATTTAGTCATTTTTCCTTTCAGGCAGGATTCACAAGTAGGTAGAGAGTTAATATCAAACATATCAAACATGCCCTCTCCCACTATATTGTTCATCCTCCTTGAGGAAATATGACCTAGCCTAGCATGCCAAAGGTTTGCCGGGTTTTGACTATCAATTTTCCTTTTGTTTGTTGTTGCCGGTTTATCAACATAATTTATTGGAACGTCTTTCAATTTTAAGTTATATAGATCGTTTTCAAGTTGTCCATTTCCAATCAAACATTCATTCTTGTAAATATTGCAAATCTCATTCACAAAATTGCAAGAAAAACCATCTCTATCAAGCATAGAAACAGAAATAATGTTTTTAATCAAATCTGGAACAAATAAAACATCTCTCAAAAGTAACTTAAAATCATTCTGCAAAATTAAATAAACATCTCCCACAGCTTTAGCTTCAACTCTGGAACCATTTCCGAGCCTCAGCTGGGTCTCACCCATTCTAAGCCTGCGACTTCTTGTCATCACCTGCAAATCATTGCAAATGTGAGATCCACATCCGGTATCCAATACCCAAGAAGTAGTATTAAGTGAAACATTTATTTCAATATAGAACATACCCTTCGCAGTTCGCAACTGCTCTAGATATTCCTTGCAGTTACGTTTCCAATGATCGGGCTTCTTGCAGTAATGGCAAACATCCTTGGACTTTTCCATGTTTGAAGCCTTTGTCTTGTACTTCATCTCGGGTTCGATTTTCTTGGGTGGGGCAGAACGTTTCTTACCCTTTGTACTTGGCCCTTTCTTAGCAGAAGAAGAGGAGCCCACCAAGAAAGCCGGTTTATCCTTCTTTAAAGTGGATTCATATGTTACAAGCATATTGACCATCTCTTCAAGGGAGGCCTCTATCTTGTTCATATTGAAATTCACCACAAATCCGTCAAACGAAGAAGGAAGAGATAGAAGTAGTAAGTCCACGTTGAGTTCATGCTCCAACACCAAATCAAGGGTTACCAACTTCTGTATGAGCCAAATCACTCGTACCCCATGATCACGGACCGAAGTTCCTTCATGCATGCGACACGTCATTAGCTCATTTACAGTAGCGAACCTTTCAGCCCTCGATTGAGCCACAAAAAGTTCCTTGAGTTGTACGTGAATGTCAGCAGCATTCACGGTGTCCTCAAATCGCCTCTGGAGTTCATCAGACATCGAGGCTTGCATATAGCATTTGGCCTTGATATCATGGTCCCACCATGTATCAAGTTTGGCCAACTCTTCTGGACTTTTATTAGCTGGTTCTTCCTTCGGAGGAGATTTTTCTAACACGTAGAGCATCTTCTCCGAAGTCAAGACAATCTTCAACTTACAGAACCATTCCGTATAGTTTGCGCCAGTCAGTTTATTTTGCTCGAGAATAGAGAAAAGTGGATTACGCGAATTCATCTTTATGAAATACTGAAAAGAAACAGACAAATATCAGTACCCTCTAGTGAAAACGGGAAACTGTTTTCCTTAGTGGGAACATGGAGTCCAATTGACAAACTATGGTCCCGAATAATATCAGCCAACCATAATTTTCAAAAGGTAGAGCCCAATTGCTTCCAAAGCAACCTCCACGTTTTTACCTCATGTCCAATAAGGGCCCAATAATATGACGCCGTTTATTGTGACATGTCAAGATGACTCATCAATATTAAGTTGTGATGGATGGTCTCCATGTGGATCCCCCAATAATATGAGCCGATCCCATGGGAGTCCCACCCAACTTACAACATGTGTCGATCCAATGTACAGCTTTCCGACGAACGGGCCCCCCCAATAATATGAGCCGGACCGTATCCGCGGGTAGCATCTCATACATTGATCGTTGATGGAAGGTAGGAATATTTAAAAAATTTTAAATTTCCTTTATTTATCTTGATATCAATTTTAAATCATATTTAAAATGAGGGATTTTAATTTTGAAAATTTGTCTCATCATTTTATAAATTTTGTATGCTTGCCGGATTCACACAATTTAGTCTAAAACATGCATACAACAATAATATCATATATTATATAGGATGATCGATTCCATTTCTAATCGACCCGTGGTTGCCAATCACGAGTCTTAGTCCAATCCTAGGTAATATGCAGTATGCAATGCAATCCTATTACATTGAGCTTCCAATTTACAATAAATAACCATGACAAGTAGGGGATACATTTCAAGGGGTGGGAACGGGCCATAAACCAGGCCCACTTTTATTACATATGACAATTCATATTGGGCCATAAACCAGGCCCATTAATAAATCCAACAACAATAAAAACAAATGTAAATTCCTAACATACACCTACAAAATTGGTCATGGCAATCGATCATCCTTATCCAATAATATTTAATTCAAAATTAATTTATTGGATAACATGCAATGGCAATTTAAATTAAAAGGATAAAATCATATTCCATATATAAAATCTTATTTTACATACAAAATCATATTTTATCTTTTTATCAAATAAAATCATATTTTACATATAAAATCCAATTTTATACATAAAATCATATTTTACTCAATATTTCCATAAGATCATATCTTATCATCAATTGTACCAAAAATAATTAATTTCATAAAATCTGATTTAACGGATAAAATATGTAAATTTTCCAAAAATTCAAATTTATCCAAAAATCAATTTTAAAATTTTTGGACTCGAACAATTCGATCCGACACCTCGTGGACCAATCAAAAACAATTTTCGATCGGACCAAAAATAGAATTTTAACATATTAAAATTTTAATTTTAAAAATTAAAAATTAATTTTTCGCGGGCCGCCCGGGACGCTCCCGGGCTGCCCGTGCCCCAAAAGGGCTCGGGCCGGGCAGCCCGGCTGCCCCTAGGGCAGCGACTCTCGCTGCCCGTGTTTTTGCCCGAAAAATTTTTAATTTAAAAAATTTATTTTGTTTCAAAAACCGAGGCTTAAAAATTTTTGTACAATCGATTAATTTAATCGCTTGATCTGAGCAACCTGGCTTTGATACCACTGTTGGAGAACGGCGATCAGATCAATCAGAATTGATACCCGGTGCAGCGGAAGTTTAAAATTTTTATATGGAACGATTCCATAATGGGTATCAAAACTATACGATTAAATTGTGTGTGTAAAAATTAAATAACAATTATAAATTTTTACCTCCAATCTCGAATCGAGATTATGGACACCAACAGATTGCTCTGCTCTTGTTGTATATCCCTGGAACTGATGGACGAACTGTTCTTCAATCAGGTCCACGAATAGAGATTTAATCCCTCTGATAGATTGCACTAGAAAATCTATCAGAAGTTTCTACGAAGAGAATTAACGAATTTGATCCGTTAAACCAGACTGTAATTCAAAATTCACAGACTGGATTTTCCGAGTAGAGGGGAGGGGGACGGCGGCCACACTTAAGAAAAATAGGGTTTTCGAAAATTATTTTGTGACCTGTTGTGTATAATTTCTGTACTGCAATAACTTATTTATAATGTAGGCCGCTAACAGCTTAGGGCCCATTAGTCATAAGTTCAAGCCCGACAAGCAAAGCCCGCATGTTCAGAAATTAATATAAAATTCATCATGACTCCGATTGATAAACCGATTTCACCAATGTGCACAGAAACCATTTCTGCACCTTTTAAAGTCAAGATAAATTTTTCTGAATCCGAATTCAGTGATTTCCAAAAATGCTCATCCCTATGTCATTTTAGGAAATCTTACTCCTCTACTCTTAAATAAGATGTCCAACTTCTTTGTTCATTAAATTTAACTCTTTAAATTTAACTATCTCAACGGGGATTAAAAATCCATTACTCTGTGTGACCCTCAATGGTTCAGGGATACAGCTAGCCGTGGGCTCACAACTCCTTGTGACTCGGAACAACAATTTCCGACTTGCCCATCGAATCATGGTAAGAGGGCCTAGCAACATCGCCCCATGATTCCCTAGGTATCACTGATAGTGCCTGCAAGAACCAATAGATTTTGGTTAGCGTACAGTACGGTCCCTTCATCCATATATCCCGATCGAATCAACAACCATTGGTAAATCGAGAGTCGCTCTAGATTCGATAACTATGCAATACATCTTGAAGATCAAATAGTGACATCGCATGTGCTACTAAGAAACCATTTCTTAAAACACATCATGTACTCTGGCCAGAGATTCGTCACACTAATATCTCCTCAGATCTCATAGGATATCCACACTCGCAAGTATGTGGTGAATCCTTGACAACAAAGCATCGACTCCTATATGTGTTGTAACTGTACCCAATCCCGACACCTGATGACCCCAATAGAGTCGGTAAACGAGTCAAAGCACAGTACTAGCATATAGAGTCTCAATGATGTTTCAAGTAGTAAGGACTAATGGTGTACAACCAAAACCGCGGACTTTATCCACTCGATAAGTGATAACCACTTGGAAAGTCCGGATAGGGTAGTTCGATCATTCATCGTATGAATATCCATTTGCATGCTTCGAACATCTCTATGTTCCTTACCAATGAAACGTGGTACTCTGCATCGCAAATGCTAGTCTCTAACTCGAGCGATCCTTATCCTTATTATCGGACGGCTCAATCGACTAGGAACGGTTTAGAATATACAGTGACTATAAGATGTGTTTCATGATAGACATCCCCATGTTCTACCACATCTTGCATACACTATAGTATATTCAAGGTCTTTATCAAAACAACAATAGTATATCACAATATAACAATATGAAGAAAGATAAATTCATTGCCATTAATAAAAGTGTAAATTATATTAAACAAAAGGTTGTTTATACAAAGAGTCATCAAAGCCCTTAGCCACAAGTTGGCTCACCGGGCACCCACTCTTTCATAATACATGTTGGTTGAGTTTGCATGTTAATGTTGGAAAATGAGTTGGGTTGAATTCTTCATTTCTGGAATTTTTCTGCCCAGATGGCCCCCGCACGAGAGCAGCTTTTCCCCATGCGCGCGCGCAAGCCCTGTTGGGTTTCTGTAATTTTAAACCGCGCGCGAGCGAAGTGTTTACCCACGCGCGCGCATGTTGAGTGCCTGGGTTCTGGAATATCGAGCGCGAGCGCGGTGTCTTTTAAAGAAATTTTTTTTTTGTGATTTGTTTCTCCCGGGTTTTGTTTATCATTATATTTTTATGATTCGAGATTAGATGATTAGAATCGGGGTCTCACAAATATGTATGTCTGAGCTGAAACACATCCCGCCACCAACTATACTGTGAGACCATAGAAGAACCAGCGTCTGAACCCGCCAATGAAGATAATCAACAAGAATCTAGAATCGGGCAAGGGGAAAACCACAGTAAACGCACCACAAGATCAAACCCGCTGAAAATCAAGCAAGCCAGGACTGATAATAACATGAACTCCAAAGACTCCGAAAAGAGGCCAGAGGGCTGTACCTGGAATGAATAAATAACTACATATATCTAAATCTAGGATGACCTAGACCAAAAAAGGAGAACAAACAAAGAAAAAGAAAGCCCAAGAGAACTGGCTATCAGCGAGCATGAGGCTCTAATAAAACCTAGATCTAAGGTACTACAGTGGTGCCAAAGAGAAAGGGGCGTGTGAGGCCGCCCACGTCTACCACCATCAAAGAGCGAGAGCCAGGTAGGGGAAAACCACAGTGAACGCCTGGCAAATCTCTCCCTGAGGAAACAAAGCGAAGATGCAGGGAGACTAACTAACTCCAAAGACTCCGGAAAGAGGCCGGAGAGCTGTACCTGCAATAAAAAATAAATATCTACATATATCTAAATCTAGGAAGACCTAGACCAAAACGGGGTACAAAAAAAGAAAAGAGAAAGCCCAAAAGCAACGGCTATATGTGAGCGTGAGGCTCTATGAAAACCTAGATCTAAGGTAGGGAAGCCCGGAAGAATCAGAACGGGCCAAGGCAGTAATGTGAGTGGGTAAGTGAGCACCAGACTCCAACAAACACTGCCTATGATCATGAGCATGCCGCGCCAGCGCATCCGCAACAAAATTTCCTTTCCTATAGATATGAGAGAAATGAACCGGCCTATTCCTCACAAAACATGCGTCCTCGACACAATGTGGTCCAAATCCCAACGACACCTCCGAGATCGTAAAATCTGAATGGCTATCTGGGAATCTGTCTCAATCCAAAGGGGAAAAAGTCTAAGGTCAGAACAGAAAAGGATACCCCTCCAAACCGCCCAAAGCTTTGCACGGACATTGGACCCCAATCCTATGAACTCACTGAAAAATGCCACTATCCGCCCAGAAGAATCCCTGACAACCCCACCCACAGAAGACTCACCCAGGTTCCCTCTCGAACTTCCATCAACATTAAGCTTAAAGAACCCATGCTGCGGCCGTAACCAACGGACAATGGCAGTCTTGTGTGTCCGTTGGATGCCAACCAAGATGCCCATCGTACGCGCAGCCTGTATAGTCCCCAGCCAGAGGTGGGGCTTGACGGTGGCTACACAATGGTTAAGTCTCAAATACGAAAAGATCTGCAATTTGACCGTCTCCACGGAAGAGGGTTAGTGACGGTGCTTAGAATCATTGCGTGCAGTCCAAAGGAACCAAAGCATGACGAAAGGAATGAATTCCTTCACATTACCCCCAGGAGACCACTCGCGACCCCTCTTCCAAACGCTGAGGAACAAATGGAAATCCTCAGTGATGGGGATGCGAACCCTAAAGACAGCTCCAAAGAAATTCCACACAGAACGGGCGATGGGACCGTCAATGAAAATGTGTGTGAGCGTCTCCGACATCTCACAACACTGACATTTGGACACTAGTGCAAAACCGCGTTGCTGAAGCACCTCATCCACAGGAAGCCACCGATGCCAAAATATCCATAGAAAAAAGGACATGGTGGGCCTCATCCATCGCCCCCACCAAGGGGTCAGAATGTCAGATACCGGACCTCTCGGACGGACCTGCTCCCACGCAGATCTCACGGAAATAGCACCATCAGTGTTGTGGATCCAAATATTCACATCCGGCTCGTCCACCAGGACAGGAATCTGTGCGATCTCCTCCGCCAGCGAGGGAGCAATGACAGAATAGAGAAGATCAAAATCCCATGCTCCCTACAAAAGGAAGCTAGAAACACACACTCTCCTATCCCCTCTGACATCGCATCTGCTCGAGAGGGGTATCACCCAACCAGGTATCATCCCAAAAAGAAACCTCCCCATAGCTTATTCTCCATCGGATACCAGGCTCTGCATGAGGCCGAACCTGGAGCATATGATGCCAAGTAGATGAAATAGCACCGCGAGAAGTGACACAAATGGGGCTCTCAGTCCGGCAATACTTCCTCATGAGGAATCTCGCCCAGAGAGAGGAGCCCTGTCTGAATCTGAACCATAGCTTCATGAAGAAACTATCGACTATGTCTTTCAGTCGACGAAAACCAAGGCCCCCTTATTTCATCGGGAGGCAAGCACGAGACCAACGATCCCAGTGCCACTTATTCTCCAAGGGTCTAGAACCCCAGAGAAAAGCATTAAAGATGAGCTCCAATCTCTCCATGACAGCCAAAGGAGGATGAATCACCTGGCATAGATAGATCGGGATCGAAAGGAGCACGCTACTGATCAGAGTCATCCTGCACCCAGGGGCGAGGGAGCGATTCTCCCAACCCTCCAGCTTTTTCCGAACTGACTGCAAAAAGGGCTCAAACAACGAGCACTTTCGGTTCCCACGGAAAAGCGGAGCTCCAAGGTATCTCAAAGGCAGCTGGCCCTTGATATGTGCATTTTGTATGCATATTTTCATAGCATTCTGTAGTAGATTTTGCATGCTTTTGTTTTATGTTTTAATATTATTTTGTGTCGTTTCGTGCATATTATCTACATGACAGTTGATAAGTACATTTTATATGCATATTGTTGTGTTGTTTTCATAAGTATTTTGCATATGTTCGTATTATTTTATTTATGTTTTAGTGTAGTTTTGTGCATTTTATCTACACCGCATTCTCTTAGTTTTAATTGCAGAAATATACGGAAACTCGGGAATTATGGTGCATGATGAAGGACAATGATAGAGCAGCAATTTCCAGCAAGATTGAAGCGAGGGTGCGAGCACCGCAACAAACTTCAGAAGAAGAAGAATGAAGATCATGTGCTACACGATGAAGAATGAAAGAATGAAAAATTTGCACATTAAAGAATGAAAAGAGCCAAAGTGATCCGCTGTCGAGATGTAATATTGAACGAATTGAACAAGAGAAGAAGAGTTCGAAGCGGCATCGAGTCAAAGAAGAACGAAGCTTCACCGATGCGATGCATTGAAGATTCGAAGAAGAGCAAGAATGAGATGAGCAGCTGCGTGAAAGGGAGTTGTGCAATAGATTGCTGCTGCGATGGAGTTAGAAGGATTACGAAGTGGAGTCGAGCACGATGAAGCACATGGAACGCAAGCTTTGAATAAAATTCCAGTAAAGTGAGGAAGACCGCGCGTGAGCTTGGGTGGTTCCTCGCGCAAGCTCAGTACAAATTTCCAAAAACTTTATGATGGAAACGGGCATGCGCGCAAGCATCGAGTAATATTCTAGCAAGTGAAAACGCAGGCCGCGCCCGGGCGTGAGGATTTGGAGCGTGCGCGCGCATAGTTGAGCCCACTGTATTTTATATGTGCGCGCGAGCGTGGGTTTTCCGGGCTCGCGCGCGTGTCGCAGAGTGAGAAAATTTCAAAAATTATATTTCAACAAGGAATTTAATTATTGAGGGTTCTAAAATACTATAAATAGGATATTTAATTAATTTTTGAGGGTTCCGAATTTTAGAGAAGATTTCCAAAGGCGACTACTCTACGGCTTGGGAGATTTTCTTATTCCTTTCTTTTATTTTTATTTTGAAAATTCATGATTAAAACTTTTGTTTAAATTATGAATTTGATTTTTGAGTAGTTTTTCTTTTCGATCAAGGCCACGTGATTGGGCCATACAAATTTATGTAGAAAACTTGTTTGTTTATTTGGAAATTTTTGGAATAGATTTTATTTTATTGATTATTAGATTTAATTTTGTCTTGTGAATAACCTGGCTAGTTGTTTGCTTGCATGTTAATTGATTCCAAGACGACAGAGGAGGAATTGATTTTGATCACTCTAATAATTAACACGAGGTTAAATTGGCTAGAAATAGTATCCGATTTCATTGTGCGGTTTTAGGTGCAAACTGAGTTCTCACAAATATTTAATGCATTCGAAGTTGATTTGAATTACGAAAGATTGATCCGTCAACATTTGAATAAGTTTAATTATTTTAGAAATAGTCCTTTAAACAAGTTAGGAGAATTCACCGTGATCTAAGATTAAGTCTGAATCCTGAATTGACTGCTTGTTACATTATTTGTTTGGTACCTACGTGCTTCCTTGATCGGATCTTTTCCCATTTCATTAAATCCAGTTTTTTTTTCTGCTGTGTTTTTAATTAATTTAATTTTAATTGCAATTTATTTTAGTAGTTAAAAATCTGAAATCCACTTTATTAATTAGTCTAGATTAAGTAGAGAT